>NC_091207.1:4716652-5016652 GCF_040958095.1 Procambarus clarkii
TATTTAAAGGTTACAAAACATACAAGACAAATGCCTAAAGGTTATGGATCTCTTGAAGCTCCTCCGCTTCTGGACAGGAACCGAGGATATATACAGGATATATATATATATATATATATATATATATATATATATATATATATATATATATATATATATATATATATATATATATATATATATATATATATATATATATATATATGTGTGTGTCTTACCTTGTAGCCAGAACGCACTTCTCTGCCTACTGTGCAAGGCCCGATTTGTCTAATAGGCCGAGTGATTTTCTTTATTTTCAATATTTTGTTTCCAAATAGTTTTTTTAATCATTATTATTATTTGATATTAAGACCATAATTTATTGACTTAGTTGTGTTAGTTTAGGTTAAGTTAAGATAGGTTAGGTTACGTAGGGTTGGTTAGGTTCGGTCATATATCTACATTACTTTTAACTTTTAGTTTTAACGCAATCGACTTGAGAATGTTCCAGGACGGACTGAAACGTCGTCGTTCCTTCACCTTCTAGTGTGTGGTCTGGTCAACAGTTTTAACTCAAATTTAAACAAATTAACTTATACATAGTGAAATGGACAGATTTATCATTCCATAAAAAAAATGGAAATATATATTAATTCAGGAAAACTTGGCCTATTAAGCAAATCGGGCCTAGCATAGTAGGCCAAGTACGACGTTCTGGCTACTAGGTACAACATACACCTAGTAGCCTACCTTTTTCATCCATTCAACAGGGTGAAAAAAACTCTGCCCATTTGTTTTCGCCTCTACCGGGGATCGAACCCGGAACCTCAGGACTACGAATCCGAAGCACTGTCCACTCAGCCACAAACCCCTATGTGAAGCATAATGGGTGTGGAGTCCTTCCACGTCTTCACAGTTGATGATTATGAAGATCTTCTTCGTCTGCATCCACAACCTCGTTCTTGAATATTGTAAACTCATATTTAAGCGTTGTAATTGGTGGTTTATATGACGAGCACCGAGTTCCGTTGTCTTCAAGATATGTTTTAATTTTCAAGATTGATGTCTAAAGCTCACATCCCATTCCATTTCTTAGTTTAGTTTTTTTAGGTTTTACTCTCGAATATACCCGTTCAACCAGGGCATTACTGATTGGTAAGCTTGTGTATTTTTCTAATGCAAACTCAGTGATGTCAGTCAGTATGGGATCGCCAGCAACGGTCTTGACAGCTATTGCCTTCGTCCAAAATGACGATTCAGATGTTGGAATTTGTCCCTCACAAATGTTGGACCAGTCAATGGTTAACAGTAGGCACCATGACTCTCAGTTTCACTAAGCTTAGAATAGTCAGCTAGTACTAATGTAAGCTCTGAAAATGGTGGCCGTGTGTAGCTAAGGCATATGGATAGGTGACTTGTTATCTTTTTGAAAGTTTCAGCATTACTTAGAATTCGAGAAAGAAGCTAATTTGCAAGCTTTCACTAAAACATTTAGGCATCTTTCTTGAATATTTTGAAACTTTTCCTGGGTTAGAAAATTGTTTTGTCTGTTAGTGGCCTGAAGTGTTAAAAATTTGTAATCAAAGATCTCTTTCTCCAGAGGCAAATATATATAGGGAATTGAAGTCCAAATTAACATGAAGCTTTGCATGATCAGGACGCACGATTCTTCTGAGTATTCCAGGAGTGAAGTTTTCTAAGACAGTGTGAAGGCTACACTGATCTGCTTCATCTTTTTGATAAAGTCAATTCAATCCTTTCAAAATCATTTAGGATTGGTTAGAGAAATGAGAAATATCGCTTACTGGGAGATCAGAGTACAATGAAAATAGTTGCTTTACAACATATTTATCACACGAGGACGAAGCGATTAAGTAATGAGTTGTTAAGGAATCCCACTGATCTAACAACTGCTTTACATTACCGCTCCTTGTCAACCATTGTGGTTCCTGACAAAGGTATTAACTGTAAGAGATCTTTCCCATCATTTATCAATATATGTAGAAATATAAATGATTAAATCAAGTATATAATTAATATGCTAAATATATGAAAATTCATTGACTCTCGATAATAAAAGGACACTATAAATTTCCTTGATAACTTTCTCTCCTTAATGAAGATCTGTGGAACCAGGTGTAGCATTTGGGATGAAGTATTAATGACAATTAAGGTTGGGAACCTAATGTCATAATTAACTGGCCCCTGGGGAGGATTACCTTACCCTGTGGTCACCTTTTCTTTCGAAGGTTCCTAGGATCAACGTCCCCAGGGGGTCGGGTCTCTGACCAAGCCTCCTGTGGTAAGTGGTCTAGTCAATCAGGCTGTTGGACGCGGCTGTGATTTGTACACATTACATTATAAAAGCATAAATAATCATCATTGAGTTTCTTAACATTAATAGCCCAAATTATCCCAACTTTCTTTTAAATTAGCCCAAAATGTCCTAAGTAGCTAAATTTAAAATTTGGTAGCGCGGGGCTCACAATAGTTACCCAATTCGCTACTTGTAGCCCATTCTGGCAACCCTAGTGTGGTCAGAGGCAGTGCAGTCGGCTGGGATGATTGTGTTGTGGTCAGGGGTGAAGTTGGTTGGGTGTGGCATCCCTAGAGGCCAGGCAGTGATGAGAGAGTCACATGTGTGTTTTCGGGTAAGACTGAAAATTTCGACGGGAGTGGGTTTGCTGGTCGTGGTAAGGCAGTGGCGGAAGAGGAAGTTATCATATATTTTATATCCACCGGCCAGAGGAGACAGTCAGGTGAGACCGCAGAGTGCGGGCCATTGCAGAGCAGGCAGCGTCGGTGGGAGGAGGTGCAGTCTGTGTAGTGATGGTCCTGGGCGCAGAGGCTACATCTCTGTGCTCGCTCGGTGCATTTCCTGGTATTCAAGTTCAAGTGTGTTTATTGAGACAATAAAAGATATATTTCAAAGGGATAGAGTTCATGCACCGTAAACAAATTTGCTATCATTTTATTCCAGCATAGTTGAGGCAGTTGATAGTGGTAAGGATTGTGAAGTTGTGTACATTGAGTTTAGCAAGGCTTTTGATACAGTGTCACATGAAAGACTGATTAAATAGATAGAGGCTCATGGTATTGGGGTGCTATATTAAGTTGGATTAGGGCATGGCTACACGAAAGGAAATAGAGAGTTAATAAAAATGGGGTTAAGTCAGAGTGGGAAAATGTTGTAAGTGGAGTGCCTCAAGGCTCTTTCCCGGGACCTCTATTGTCTACATATATATATATATATATATATATATATATATATATATATATATATATATATATATATATATATATATATATATATATATATATATACACATATATACATATATATATATATATATATATATATATATATATATATATATATACATATATATATATATATATATATATATATATATATATATATATATACATATATATATATATATATATATATATATATATATATGTATATATATATATATATATATATATATATATATATATATATATATATATGCGAACAAGCCTGAATGGCTTTTTATATATATATATATATATATATATATATATGTCGTACCTAGTAGCCAGAACGCACTTCTCAGCCAACTTTGCAAGGACCGATTTGCCTAATAAGCCAAGTTTTCATGAATTAATATATTTTCTCTAATTTTTTTCTTATGAAATGATAAAGCTACCCATTTCATTATGTATGAGGTCAATTTTTTTTTTATTGGAGTTAAAATTTACGTAGATATACGACCGAACCTAACCAACCCTACCTAACCTAACCTAACCTATCTTTATAGGTTAGGTTAGGTTAGGTAGCAGAGAAAGTTAGGTTAGGTTAGGTTAGGTAAGTTAGGTAGTCGAAAAACAATTAATTCATGAAAACTTGGCTTATTAGGCAAATCGGGCCTTGCATAGTAGGCTGAGAAGTGCGTTCTGGCTACTAGGTACGACATATATATATATATATATATATATATATATATATATATATATATATATATATATATATATATATTATTAAATATGACCGAAAAAGTATGATTAATAATTCTAACACGAATTTTCTCAATCTTTCGTACGTTTCTTTTCACTGTTGATGGTAATTAAAAAATCAATTCTCCAAAATTCATTTTTATTTCTAGTCTGACGCGACACTTGAGCGCGTTTCGTAAAACTTATTACATTTTCAAAGACTTCAGTCTTCAGTGAGGTGGATGGGGTGAGGTGGTATTAATAGGGTATTAAATTCCTAAACACAAGACAGAACACGAAACAATGGGTATTGAATGGAAGTGATTGTAGAAAGCCTATTGGTCCATATTTCTTGATGCTGCGATATTGGAGCGGAGTCTTGAGGTGGGTAGAATATAGTTGTGCATTAATTGGCTGTTGATTGCTGGTGTTGACTTCTTGATGTGTAGTGCCTCGCAGACGTCAAGCCGCCTGCTATCGCTGTATCTATCGATGATTTCTGTGTTGTTTACTAGGATTTCTCTGGCGATGGTTTGGTTGTGGGAAGAGATTATATGTTCCTTAATGGAGCCCTGTTGCTTATGCATCGTTAAACGCCTAGAAAGAGATGTTGTCTTGCCAATATACTGGGTTTTTTGGAGCTTACAGTCCCCAAGAGGGCATTTGAAGGCATAGACGACGTTGGTCTCTTTTAAAGCGTTCTGCTTTGTGTCTGGAGAGTTTCTCATGAGTAGGCTGGCCGTTTTTCTGGTTTTATAGTAAATTTACTATAAAACATCGATAGTTTCGATGTTTTATAATCGAAATGAAATCACTTCTCCAAAATTCATTTTTATTTCTAGTCTGACGCGACACGGGCGCGTTTCGTAAAACTTATTACATTTTCAAAGACTTCACAAATACACAACTGATTAGAACTTACGTATCTCTGATTTTATATCTACATTTGAGTGAGGTGGGAGGGGTGATGTGGCATTAACACAAGACAGAACAAGAGGGGATATTAATAGGGTATTAAAAGTATCAACACAAGACAGAACAGAAACAATGGGTATTGAATAGAAGTGTTTGTAGAAAGCCTATTGGTCCATATTTCTTGATGCTTCTATATTGGAGCGGAGTCTTGAGGTGGGTAGAATATAGTTGTGCAATAATTGGCTGTTGATTGCTGGTGTTGACTTCTTGATGTGTAGTGCCTCGCAAACGTCATTGACTAGGACCTGCCTTACCCTACAGAGTTCTTCGTCGACTTGCTTCCATTCTGAGCTGTGGCTAAGAGTCAATAACGGCTTCTCCAATGGTTTCATCGAAGACATCATAAGAAGGAAAGTGAAAAGCCATGCAACCTCTGAAGAGACAACTAACACAACACCTATACCCCCTATTGGACTATTTTACAGGAACTTCTTTTCCACAGCTCATAAAACGGAGGAAAGGGTCCTGAAAGATATTGTTAATAGAAACGTTATCCCTACAGACAAAAATCAGAGGATACAACTGACGATTTACTATAAAACCAGAAAAACGGCCAGCCTACTCATGAGAAACTTTCCAGACACAAAACAGAACGCTTTAAAAGAGACTAACGTCGTCTATGCCTTCAAATGCCCACTTGGGGACTGTAAGCTCCAAAAAACCCAGTATATAGGCAAGACAACAACATCTCTTTCTAGGCGTTTAACGATGCATAAGCAACAGGGCTCCATTAAGGAACATATAATCTCTTCCCATAACCAAACCATCGCCAGAGAAATCCTAGTAAACAACACAGAAATCATCGATAGATACAGCGATAGCAGGCGGCTTGACGTTTGCGAGGCACTACACATCAAGAAGTCAACACCAGCAATCAACAGCCAATTATTGCACAACTATATTCTACCCACCTCATGACTCCGCTCCAATATAGAAGCATCAAGAAATATGGACCAATAGGCTTTCTACAAACACTTCTATTCAATACCCATTGTTTCTGTTCTGTCTTGTGTTGATACTTTTAATACCCTATTAATATCCCCTCTTGTTCTGTCTTGTGTTAATGCCACATCACCCCTCCCACCTCACTCAAATGTAGATATAAAATCAGAGATACGTAAGTTCTAATCAGTTGTGTATTTGTGAAGTCTTTGAAAATGTAATAAGTTTTACGAAACGCGCCCGTGTCGCGTCAGACTAGAAATAAAAATGAATTTTGGAGAAGTGATTTTTGATTTACCTCCAACAGTGAAGCGTAATGTACGAAAGATTTAGAAAATTTGTGTTAGAATTATTAATCTTACTTTTTCGGTCATATTTAATAATATATGTCTACAGGAAAGACTGCTACCAAAATATACTAATATATATATATATATATATATATATATATATATATATATATATATATATATATAGAGGAAGGGAGTACCACCTCTGGCTGGAAGAAGAGGGACCCATAGCCTCGGAGGAAACCACACATAACGCATTGGAGGGAATGTAGGTCCCCTCCAATACAGTTTCTGTGTGCTTTTCTCCTACCACCCCCTTTTTTTTTTTTTGCTTTATTGTGTATTTAAAGGTTACAAGACATCCATTGGTTGATACAAAAAATGCCTAAAAGTTATGGATCTCTTGAAGCTCCTCCGCTTCTGGACAGGAACCGAGGACGCAGCAGGCATTTCCCCTCTGGATCGCCACACTGAAGCGCTGAAACAAAAAACAGCTCTGTCTTGCTATAGAACTTTTAATTGATTAGGTACCTGATAGTCGGGAAACTCTCTCGATTATCTGGTTTAATTGTTTACTATTAGAGGCCCATGATTGCAGAGGCATATTTGCTCCCAGCAACTCACGGTTAGCTTCATGGTAAATTTCTACCAGTTTAGTTTCATTATTAATGGTTTCCTAGAAGTTGTCCTCGTACAGGCTGCTACTGATTTCGGCTTTATAGGGACTATTTGACTTCTTCATATAATAATAATAATAATTTATTTAGGAAAAGTACATATAATGTTGCAGAGTTATTGTACAAACATTCTGTTTGATTTAAAGATAGAGGTAGTACATAAAATACCTAAAGCCACTAGTACGCATAGTGTTTCAGGCAAGGTGAGGTGGGGAAAAAAGCCACTTAGACGAAAATACACTAAATACACTAAAAAATAAACTAAGTACACTAAAATACACTAAAATACTAAAATACACACTAAAAATAAAAAAAAATACACTAAAAAAAAAAGTGTATCAAATGTAGCTTGGAGAAACGGTGAAGAGGTTGCTCTGTATAGCACGGAAGCAAACCGGTAGGTGATGATATCACTATTAGGATCCTGTCGATCCTTTCCCCAGAGAAATTTGGTAAAATTACCATCCTCTTCTTGCAAGCCTACTCGTAAGAAAGCTTTACTGATATCTGCAGTATAAGCGTAAATACAAGAATGGAATCGTAGTAGTACATCTTGAAGCCTTTGTGTTAGGCTAGGTTCAGTTTGTAGACATTCATTCAAAGATATGCTGTCAGCCTTTATTTTGACACTGCAGTTGAAGACTATTCTTATTGGTGTCATCACTGACAATTTTTCTACAGCGTGATGTGTTAAATAGTGACCTCCTTTATGGTCATCATTATCAACAACTTCAATAAATTTACTATGGAGTTGTTGTTGTATCTATTCGTGAAACAAATTTATTCTATCAGGTTGTATCTGTAACCTTATTAATTGAGACTTTAATTGGGAAGCTGCTATAAAATAATTGACTAGTAGATGTGGGTGATTCAACTTCCATGGCAGTCTCACCCAGTATTGTTTGTCTGAAGGACGGGAATTCTGTGACGGGAAAGTGTTGGAGTGTAGATGTTCGGCAGTCCTCCAATGGCAGGTGTCAATGCCTGGACACACATAAAACAAAAAGATAGACTGCTTGCCTGTTGTCTGTGGTAAGTGAGAGGGAGGAACACGTAAAACACAAAGTATGAACAATGAAACTTTAATATATTTACTTTAAACATAAATGAAAATAAAGACAAATCTCGGGGGAATTAAAAGTACAATTAAATAACAGAGATAAATGCAAAGACAATGTGAGACACAATAGTATAAAGGTGAAATAGTAAAATGGTGATGAGAATATCGGCTATGGCTGAGACCTTCCTTCGTATACCAGCCAGTGAGCTTAGTATGCCAGAGAGAGATGTCAACTCTAAGAGCACAAAGAATATTTTGAAGTTGATAGCTGGTCAGGGCTCCGACGTCGATTCAGGTAGATGGCGCGGAGGTGCAGTGTGCAGGTGCGCGGTTGGCGAGTCACCAATCAGGAGCAGGCAGGCTGGAATGAGTAGTTTGCTGGTTGACGACAAGCCGGCATGCAGGGTGTGTGGAGTAGGGGGATCTTGGGTACGTTTTGCCTCCTGGTCAAAACGTTTTGTGCTACCGGTGGACGTATCTTGAATGTAGCATCTTATACTTGTTAACTGGACATAACTTGAGGTAGGGAAGAGCAGGCTCAATCTCTCTTGAAAGAGATTATCGTCACAACTCTCCCCCGAAGCCTGCGGTTCCGGGTGAAGTTACGTCTTCAGGAGGTAGAGTGGTAGGTGGAGCAGCCTCCACCTCAAACTCTGGAGAGGGCGACTGCTATGATATTGTTAGAACTCTTGATGTAGAACTCTCCAGGTTGAAATTCTGCAGATATCAAGCCCATCGTAGAAGCCGTTGATTGTTGAGTTGGGCTTGCTGCAGGAAGCGTAGGGGATTGTGGTCCGAGTAGATGGTGGTAGACCGAGCACTTTGTAGGGACGATTCGAAGTGCTGCAATTTCAGGACGATGGAGTGTGGCTCCCTTTCGATCGTGCTGTAGTTCCTTGTAGCTGTAGTAGCTAACAGGTCGAATCTCCTAGCCTCGTTGTTGCATCAGGTCACCACCGATGCCAGTAACACTGGCGTCGACATGGAGGATGAAAGGCTTCGTGATATCTGGCGAGGCGAGAATAGTATTAGAACATGGCAAAGGAGCACTATTATAGTCCTGTAAATTGGGATGAAGATCAGGTAGGATTTCTGATTTGGAAAGCACCGTCTCAGTGTTCATGCTTTCGGGAGAAGCAGGGAAGGTTTCATTGTGGAGGTATGGACCTTTTAATGTAGAGACTGCTACCAACACAGTGGGGGGAATACCTTGATACTGCTTCAGGAGGTTGACGTGGCACAACTGGGTCTTCCGCCGCCTATCTGAAGTCTCAAGAACGTAGTTGTGGTTGTTCCTGCACTCCTTGATACGGTAGGGTCCTGAAAACTTGTTTTGCAATGGAGAACCTGGGATAGGAAAATATGTCAACACGAAGTCTCCTGGTTTAAGTTTCCTTAATTTGCTGCTTTGGTCAAAATGAGTCTTCATCCTCTCCTGGGCTTTCAATAGGTTGTCATTAGCAAATTTACGTACTCTCTCTAGAATGTGTTTTAAGTTTTGAAGAAACCGAGACACATTCTGAGGGTTACTGAAGGTGGCATTACATAGAGAGTCTTTGAAAGCTTTGAGAGAAGTACGGCACTTACGTCCGTAGAGCATCTCATAAGGAGATACTCCTAGAGACTCATTGGGGAGACTTCTGAAAATGCACATAATGAGATCAAGTTGTTTATCCCAGTCCTTCAAGGTGTCATTGCAGAATTTTTTTAGGAGTGCTTTAATAGTCTGATGACTACGTTCAAGAGAACCCTGTGAAGCAGGATGGTAGGGGCTGGACAGTACCTGTGTGATGTTGAACTCCTCCAGTGTCTTCTTGAAGAGATCACTGGTGAAGTTGGTGCCACAGTCGCTTTGAACCTCTCTTGGAAATCCATACTGGGTGAAGATCTTCAATAGGTGTTTCACCACAGTAGCAGCCGTAATGTTCTTTTCTGGAACTGGTATGGTGAATCTGGTGGTAGGACACATGATAGTTAATATATAGGCGTTGCCAGAACTGGTCCAGGGTAAAGGACCAACACAGTCTAGGATGAGTCTGTGGAAAGGTTCCGCAGGCACCTGGATGGGTTTTAGTGGAGCCTGGGGAATAGAGATGTTAGGTTTACCTGCCATCTGACATGTATGACACTGTTGTACGTACTTTTTAACGTCTTTTACCATACCTGGCCAGTAGTAGTCTTGTCTGATTCCGTGGTAGGTTTTGTTAAAGCCATAGTGAGAAAGAGCTCCGTGGGCCAGGTGTAGAATATCGGGCCGTATGCTGGTGGGAATCACTAGTTGTTCGACATTGGCCCAGTCGTCGTCCTCCTTCAGCTTGCTGGGTCTGTATCTGCGGTAGAGCAATTCATTCTCTAGGAAGAACCCAGGGATACTATCAGGTTGAGTCTCAGCCTGGAAGAATAATGGTGTTAATGATTGATCTTCCCTCTGTAACTTACGGAACTCCAAACTGGTAAGATTAGGAGGTAGATTCTGAAGGTCTTGAGGGACAGCGGTAGCAGTAGAGTCAGCTGGTTGCGGTCGTGCAGCTTGTGCACGGGTGGTCACCAAAACCGGAGGAGAAACTTCATCACTTTCTTGAACCTCTGCTGTAACATATTCAAAGATGGGATTATCCATTACAGAGGTACACACCTGGGTTTTGTCCGTGATGATCAGGTTGGACGGTTGCAGATCTTCTGCCAAGTCGTTGCCCAGGAGAAGTTGCACTCCAGGCATGGGAAAAGGCTTTTCCCTGATGGCGACTTGGACTTCACCGGTCACGAAGGGACAATCCAGGTGGACTCTGGCGAGTGGATACGGAGTAGTAGCAGTGAGGTCAGTGATAAGAACGGTTTTCTCCGGTGTAGGTGATGTTAGGCACAGCCGATTTCAATATAATAGACTGAAGAGCCGCTGTGTCCCTCAAGATCTTCAATTTGAAACGTCCCTCCGAATCTGTACCGTTGGTAGAGACAGTTCCAGGATACATGTGTTTACTGCAGAGAGAAAGATTAACATGAACAACACTCATCACAGGCTTACCGGGCTTAGGAGGAGTCTGTTTGGGTTTAGTAGATTCATTACTCTTGTATTGAGCCTTCACACATCTATCTATGGTATGTCCATAGAGTTTGCAATACTTACAATACAATTGTGAGCTCGCTTCATCTGTACTCACTTTATCGTAACTGTACCAAGACTTCTTACTGGGAGGTGGTGATGGTGTCAGCCGGTGGATGAGGCTGTAAGTGTCAGCCGACTTCGCACATTTGATGTAGTCGGTTTCTTCTTTATCTGCTAGATATAAACGGACGGAAGGGGGAACACGTCTCAAGAATTCCTCAACTAGCATGAGGTTGATGAGTTCTGCAAATGTAGAGACATGTGCTGCTTCCAGCCATTTCATGAAATATCTTTTCTTTGTATTGGCAAATTCTAGAAAGGTGGTGGTACTCGCCTTTAGATGGTCACGGAATTTTCGTCTGTAGCTTTCGGTGGAGAGAAGGTAGGCGTCCAACACTGCTTGCTTCAGGGTCTGGTAGTCATTCTCAGACGCTAAGGTACTGAGAGTAACTGCAGCTCTACCTGTAAGATGCACTCTGAGAAGGGTAGACCATTGGTCAGCAGGCCAGCTAAGTTGATTAGCTAGGGTCTCAAAGGTGGTAAAAAAGACATCGATCTCTGTCTCAACGAATGGTGGCATTAACTTACTTGCATGGGAGGCATTGAAATTTACTGGAAGACTGGCGGTAGCTTACTGGCGTTGAGTGAGGTGTGTAGTCTCCAACGTGAGTTCTCGTTGACGACATTCTATAGCCATATCCGCTTGCTTTTTATCATGCTCGCGTTGCATCTCCAGGTGACGATGTTTTGCTTCAAGCTGCACTCGCTCATGCTCTGTGAGTAGTACAGTCTCACGTTCTTGTTCTTCTTTCCTCATTGCAGCTTCCTCTTTCCTCAGTTGTAGAGCTTCTTTTGCCAGGGTAGCCTCTCTTTCTTGTTCTTCTTTCCTCAAGGCGGCCTCTCGTTCTTGTTCTTCTTTCCTTATTGCAGCCTCTCTTTCTTGTTCTTCCTTCCTTATTGCAGCTTCTTTCCTCATTTGTAGAGCTTCTTTTGCCAGGGCAGCCTCTCTTTCTCTCATGTGGTTAGCTTCTTGTTGTTGTTCCCTTTCGAGCTTGGCGAGTTCAAGTTTGAGTTTCATAGTTGCCAAATCAGTTTTATCTGCAATAGAATAAGTTTCGTGAGTTTCAGAATCAATCTTCCCTTCTACTAAGAGGTGATCCATAATTAGGTTATTTAATTCATTTTTGTTGGCTCCATGGGGAACATCTAGTTGATACTCGTGTGCAAGAGTTTGTAATTCAGTCCTCTTGGCACGACATAAGGTCCCTATTTCACCTGCTGGATCGTTACGGAAAGCTTGGAGACGAAACATGGTGAAAGATAGCATATAAATGTACACGAATATAGTTGTGATATGGTAAATGTCAGAAACAGGATAACGTGGCAACTGGTAACTATCCTGTGGAATTTTAATCTTTAACAATTAACGTTAATTATAGGATCGTAAATGATTAGTCAATCAAAATCGCAGGAAATCTTGTACCCGGTACTCAATGTAAGAGAATAAGGGCAAGAAAATCCTACTAAATAAGTGAAACTGAGTTTCTAAAACAAATGAAACATTTAATTGCTCCAGAAGTGAATTAGGTAGTCCAAGAATGTAGGCATACCTTGCCGAGTCTCTATAGGACATAAGCAAGGGTTTCCCACTAAATGAATATGATACTTACAGAATTAGCGAACTTTGTGCTCTGTAAAAAGAAAGCCAATTCCCTACCTAAGTAAATACCATCATCTCTGACCAACGTGTAGGGGTGCGAGTGTCAACTGGTGACGAGAACTGCTGCTGAGGTCCCAACTCAGCAACGAAGTCCGTGCTTGAGGAACTATGGCCCTCTTACCCTCCTTCGGTCGGATTGCAGAAGATAGGGTGCTTTGACCCGAAGACAAACCAAAGTACCAGGGTACCACAATGATGATCTGCCGATAATGTGAGAAATATCCTATAGACAAAAGGTGGTAAACACGAGTAATAACACGGAGGGAGAGATGACCAATTAAGAGAATGACTGAGGCTTACAGTCACCACGTAATCCAAAGTTATCTCACACTCACCATATGCTACTCTCGGAATGCACAATACACACAGCACCATATAAATATGAAAATTAATGATAATGTTGAAAAGTTACTTTAGCAAAGCGAAGTACGCTTACCACAAATTGACGTTCTGGTACTAGTACCTGAGTGAAGCATCCCGGACAGGCCCCCATTAATATGTGACAGGAAAGTGTTGGAGTGTAGATGTTCGGCAGTCCTCCAATGGCAGGTGTCAATGCCTGGTCACACATAAAACAAAAAAATAGACTGCTTGCCTGTTGTCTGTGGTAAGTGAGAGGGAGGAACACGTAAAACACAAAGTATGAACAATGAAACTTTAATATATTTACTTTAAACATAAATTAAAATAAAGACAAATCTCGGGGGAATTAAAAGTACAATTAAATAACAAAGATAAATGCAAAGACAATGTGAGACACAATAGTATAAAGGTGAAATAGTAAAATGGTGCTGAGAATATCGGCTATGGCTGAGACCTCCCTTCGTATACCAGCCAGTGAGCTTAGTATGCCAGAGAGAGATGTCAACTCTAAGAGCACAAAGAATATTCTGAAGTTGATAGCTGGTCAGGGCTCCGACGTCGATTCAGGTAAATGGCGCAGAGGTGCAGTGTGCAGGTGCGCGGTCGGCGCGTCACCAATCAGGAGCAGGCAGGCTGGAATGAGTAGTTTGCTGGTTGACGACTAGCCGGTGTGGAGGGTGTGTGGAGTAGGGGGGATCTTGGGTACGTTTTGCCTCCTGGTCAAAACGTTTTGTGCTACCGGTGGACGTATCTTGAATGTAGCATCTTATACTTGTTAACTGGACGTAACTTGAGGTAGGGAAGAGCAGGCTCAATCTCTCTTGAAAGAGATTATCGTCACACTATATACACAACCGTGCCCAGATATTGCTGGTACGTCCATGTATCATCTATACTAGGCTTCTCAGGGACAATACCTAAAGTGTCCAGGTCCCACAATTTATACACAGGTGGATCAGACTCATTATCTTCAGATATGTCTCTGATCTGTAGGGGGTGATTGTTTCGAGCCTAGTCACGCCGCTATATAGTTATTTGGTTGTTATATATAATTATATGTATAATTATATATAACATAATAAATTATATAACCAAATAATTATATAACGCTATATAATTATTTGGCCCTGTTAGCAACTTGCCTCCAGCAGATGACAACAAATTTATACCAAGTTGCATCCAGCGATAAATCTGTAATAATAGTAGCTCCTTTAAAGATCCCAATGTCACTGAGACAGTCTCAATTTATTTTGTGATCAACTAGCCTCATGCCGTTGTGTTTGAGGTGTTTTACAGTACGAGCAAGTCCTGTAATCTGCTGGTCTGAAGGAATCTTGTCCACAACTACTGCCTGTATTGGGCTAGTGGAACTTCCCAGTCGTACCAGTAACTTATTAACTTCTTGATATTCACGGGGTCCACTGTTAGCTAAGAAACCAGAGATGTTTAGTTTTACTCGGTTGGCAGTTTTTAATTTCAGCTGTTAAACTAAGTGTTTAGTGATAAAGGTCTTCAGTGAACCTTGGTTGAAAAGAACTCTAGTATTAACTCTAGATATCTTGTTAATTAACTTTCACTGAGCCGTGGGCAGAGTAGTATTGTTGCCTGTCTCAGCTGTAAGCACATTAATCTCCTGATGCACTGTGCAGTATTGAACTGACGTTGACTTAACAGAATCCTTATGAGGATTCGTGGAATTTAATTGAGCCTTTTTACATAAAGGCATAATGATGTGCACACTTGTTGCATCTGTTTCACAAACATAAGGTGAATAAACAATCAGCAGGTTCATGAGAACCAATGCACTTTGTGCATCTGTGCAATTCTTGCAGGCGTTTAATCCTAGCAGGGAGCCGGTCGGCCGAGCGGACAGCACGCTGGAATTGTGATCCTGTGGTCTTGGGTTCGATCCCAGGCGCCGGCGAGAAACAATGGGCAGAGTTTCTTTCACCCTATGCCCCTGTTACCTTGCAGTAAAATAGGTACCTGGGTGTTAGTCAGCTGTCACGGGCTGCTTCCTGGGGGTGGGGCCTGGTCGAGGACCGGGCCGCGGGGACACTAAAAAAGCCCCGAAATCATCTCAAGATAACCTCAAGAGATAACCTATAGCATTAAAATTAGGATAAATACTACACTTATAAGTGATATGTTCTTGTTCACAGAACAAACACTTTCTCTCTCTAGTAAGATTTGTCTTCTTAATAGACGTGTCGACTACATTTTCAGAGGGAGTTACAGAATAGATCCCTATATTACCATTCTTATTTCTAGCGAATGGTGTAGATTTAGGCTTATGTCTGTAAGACTTAATTACAGTCGATTTTGGCTTTGCTGAATTCTCAGCATTGGGCTGCTTGGACTCAGGTTTAATTTTATCATGAGTCTTTAGCCTATTATATGTGATTCTTAAACCCTCAAATATTTGATCGAGAGTGAGAAACTCGGTTTTGTAGTGAGAACAGATTTCTGCTAAAACACTACGTGAAAGTTTTCTCTGTAAAAGCAACTTAATAGACCATTCAGAAGGTGGTTCATCAACTTTAGTACCTAAAGCTTTTACAAGAGATTCTACCTCTAACCTAAAGGTCTGAAGGGAGTCTGGTCTGTTACTTCGTGCATCCATATCTAGCAACTAAGAATATAGATTACCTATGCTCAATTCTGTGTTGCAGTAATTCAACTTCAACAGTTGTATAGCTCCATTGTAATTACTCTCTGTGAGAACTAAATTATATACTACCTTCTTAGCCTCCTTTTTGAGAAAGCTGTTTAGGTAAGAAAATTTGGATACCTTATCAATAGAAGGTTTTGAGTGAATATGAACATCAAATGAAGTCCAAAATGTATCCTAGTTTTCTTCATTCAGTCCAACAAATGTAGGGAAGTCTAGAGTAGGTAAACGAGCCTCTGGTAGCAATACACTGGATTGAGATACATTAGCATTGGGATTTAATTTATGTTGATCTACTGTATTACGTAGAACATTAAATTTATCTTGGGTGTCATCTTCATATTGAGATATTTCAGCTATAGCTTGGTCTATGTCTTCAGGTTCACTGTCTGCAACATTTAGAACAACGATATAAGACTTGATTGTAGACCTGGACCTAGATTCAGGAAGCTCTGTGTATTTCTTCGTAAGTGGGTTTGCTACGAAGGTTCCTAAGTGCGCCCTAAGAAGATGCTTAGGTGCGATTCAATAAGGTATACTTAGGAAGAAAATTGTTGGTTCATCTGCGTGCCGATGGAGGTCACTACTGTGTTTCGTTTGGCCAATCAGAGAGCAGCAACATTCTTCATATTGAAGATTTAGCGCTGGCTTATCGGAGCTCTACTGCCGCCTATTTACGTCGAATTTTCTTATAAAATTAGTATATTTCGAAGTAAAACAATGTTTTTTCAACTTCTACAGCCAGCATCGACATTGTAGTAAACAAATATGTTACATTTGTTGTTTACCTACGTAATTCTAAGAGATACTGTGTAGCTGTCCTTGTTGCTCGGAAGATGCGCTGACAATTATTGTATATATTTACTGAATTTACCCAAGGGCCACTAACTATCTAGTGGCCTCGAAGAGGACAGAAAGCCGGCGGCTTGTTAAAGAGCCCGCCAATTGTCTTAATGATATTTTTTAGCTGGAATTTGGCATTTACGGGTTCAGCGGGTAGGCGGTTCCATGGGTTTATAGCCCTCTTGGTGGAAAAAAAACATCTGTTTTCAGTCCTACTTGAGAGAACATACTCTCCAACACTATATCTGTGATTGTCCTGTTATCAGTGACTTCATACCAAATGGTATGAGGTATTTTGAGCTCTGTAATTACTTCATACACTCAGGAATATTGGAAGATATTCTTGTGCTGCACCCAGATTTTGCCAGTGGAGGCTAATAGATCAGCATTAAGTATTTTGTTCTCTCCTAATTCCATGTATGACTGGCCATCCTGTGAGGTGAGGATGTTGGGTGAGCTGGTAGCTGGTTTTTGATCTACACTGTGTGGTCCTTTATACAGAATAGGAAAGTAGCACATTGCTATGTATACCTAAACATGTTTAAAAATACATTGTTTGAGAGGAGTTTTGTAGAAACTGGTAAGAGTAATTATAATATAATGTTTCCATGATTCAGTGCTTACCTCTTGTGAAAATTGCTTAGAGTTGTTTAGTCAGAGTTGATTTGTTTTTTGTATTGAGGCTGGTATTTTCTAAATTGATTCCATGTACAGTATGTCTAACCATCCTGTGAGATGGGAGTATTAGATAAACTTATAGCTAGTTTTTTATCTACACTGTGTAATATTCCATATAGAATAGGGTAGCAGCACATTGCTGTGTATACCTAATCTTCTTAATAAAAAAAATCAGTAATAAAGATTTTAAAATATAGTTTGTATTATTACAAATACAGTACTGTATTATCCTTATTAAATCATGTTGACCATGGATCATTAAGATCTCATGTTGATATGTAATACAAGTCATATTTCTTTTGAACTGCTAATCCATGCTAATCATTCATTAAATTGTGCATTATGTCTCAATTTTTCACTTCCTTGGATATACTGTACAGTACAAAAAGATAGGATAAAAATAAACCAGTAATATTTCTTTCATTATATTTTTCATTTAAATAACTGTATCAATATTTTTACAGCTGACAGGATTTGTTTTACCATACAGGTGCATTATTTGTTAAAAAAAATTTGGTTTATTGTTACACACAATGGTGCTACATAGCCTTCCCAGCTCGGTGCCTTCTTTTAATACTTACTGATTAAAAAAATAAATAATAAATACATTTTATTCAGGAAAAGTACATACAGTTGATTTACAAACATAATGTTGGATTTATAGACAGAGCTAGTACATACAATACCTAAAGCCACTAATACTCATAGCATTTCGGGCAAGGTGTGGGGGGAAAAAACACAGACTAAAACTTAGTAATCGGGATTAGGTATAAATTGTGTTGAAAGAAGGAATAAAAAATACAAAAAGGGGGGTTAGCATAGCATAACTCAGCAATTCCACATGTTGGTGAACAGCGTTGTTTAAAAAATAGCAAGACATGGGTTGACATTTAGGAGGTAAGTTAGGTTACATGGAGTTAATTAGGCAGTACTTGGTTTAACTCTTAAACTGATTGAGAGAGGTACAGCCTTTGACATGATTCGGGAGGTCATTCCACATTCTGGGTCCCTTGATTTGTAGAGCACTTCTAGTTTGGTTACACACAGCCAAATTGAGTAACAGGAAGAGGTCTTGGACACAAATTTGTTCCATGCTAAATGTAGAGGAATCAGCTGAGTATTCCTCAAATAAAATAAGTTGCCTCAGCTTATAAGGTAAATAAAATAAGCATTTCTCAAATAAGTAGCTGCCTCACCTCACTGCCTTACTGCTACATAGCCTTCCCGGCATGGTGCCTTCTTTTGATAATTACTTGTTCCACACCCAAATTGTATAACAGGAAGAGGTTTTGGATCCCTACTTCCCTCTCTCTTTTTTAATAATCTACAGTATATAGTCATAATTATAGCTTTAAGTATTCAATGAATAAAGTTTGTGACATTTTTACCCTTCTCCTTACCTAACATCATTTGTGCAGCATATTTTTATTTTATGTATCACCCAGATTTAATTTCAAAATAAAACCAAACTAAATAAATTAGAAATGGGTATGTATAGCTAAGGTACACCCTTACTACTAGGTGAACAGGGGCATTTGGTGATAGTAAATGATCCCATCAGGCAGGGCTCATCACCTTCTCTCATATTTCATGTTCACCAGTGTTTATTTACTTAATAACTACTGGTATAATATCTTGCTATTATAAAACTAATTCTACTATCATCAAACACATATTTACTTCAAGTTTCAAGCAGAGAATGCATATATAACTAACACGAAGGACTCCTCTTCACTAGATTCACCAGCTATAATATTTTGGTCATGTTCCAATATCATAAATCGATCCCAGTGTTATGTAGTAGAGAAAAAATGACTTATATCCAGTTTACGTAAAGCTACGAGTGGTCGAAACCACACTTAAATCCCGGAATGAACTTACGAAGGTTTTTCCACTTAGGGTAGTTAATTGAATACGGACGTAGCCGCCACGAAGGCGCTAAGAAGGAATTCGTTCTTAGCTAAGAGGAAAAACCTTCGTAAGTACCTTCCTGAATCCGGCCCCTGACTTGATCAAATTTAGGATCAGCCACTCTCAGAGACACCTCTAATTTATGGTAATCAAAGGGAGTTGCTTTGGACAATGTTTCAGACTTATTGAGTAGTCTGGTTAGATGTCCTTTAAAGCTGATGAAAGTTCTCTTTAACTTCTCAAGAGTAGCCATGGTGGCTTTATGTTCAAGTTTCACAGGAATTGAATAAGTGTTGCTGAAGTAGCTTGGGTATTTGCTCATTTGTTGGCAAATATCTTGACGGTAGCCTAAATTATTCTGACTGGGCTATGTACTACCTCTTTGGAGGTTAAATTTACCTTCCTAACAACAAATAACTAAGATTTGAGCGATACTGGAATGTCACTATTGGATTTCGTCTGGCTAACTCTTCATTGTCACCATTCGATGGGATAGTGAACACTCAGTAGCACTCAAAATGTATAAAATAATAATATGGTAAATTACCTATTAAATGGTTATGTATCCCACCCTATTTTAAGGTCAGCACAACAGTAAATAATATAATGAGGATAAATCCCACCCTGATTAGGGTCAGCACAATAGTAAATATTATAAATGTACACTACTGTCTAGTTCAGAACTAGATGAAATAATTTCTACTTAAGCAACTACTAAATTATTTAGTCTGCATTTGTGCAAAACTTGGCACAACCACAGTCTAAATTCCTACCTAATAAAGGTTGGCATAAAATAACTGATGGTGCAGTAATGTGAATATAATTGTGCTGTGTTTTTGGATTTATATATTTTTTGTTATATATAAATGTGCATTTAAACACACAAGTGAAAGGATTAAATATATACAGCTAAATTTGGATTACCAGCTACAACCTTCTATGATGGTTGATAGTATTAACTAATTTGTCAACTACATGTGTTGGAAATTTCAAACAGTTATTCTCATCCCTAATACAACTAATACAATAGGATGTATTTCCTGTATTAGGCTTCATTATTATTTAATACTCATTTACTAATCCTTAGTACAATGGGATGTATTTCCTGTACTAAGCGTAATATTTAACTAATACTACTAATCCATAGTTTAGTATCATAGAATTCATTGCATTAGGATGTGGAACATCATGTAATTTCTCCTAGAATTGTGCAGTGTTGCGTCAGCCACCCACAGAGAATAAATTTCCACATATATGTAGATCTAATAGAAGTTCAACCATTTACCTTCCTTTATTAGGGATAATTATTTAGTAATAAGTTTACTTTATTTAGTATACAACAGTTTACTGGAATTCCTTTACCCAGCTTGATAGCTGTTCTAGTAAATAATATCATAATCTAAAATCATTTCCACCTCCTAAGGATTCTCGTTTTATTTGTGCAGTCTACATTAACTGACCTGCACTGTGAAAATCAAACATCACCACATAGTGTATTTAATTGAGCTATAAAGAGTATTCATAAACACTTCCTTCCCTATATAGCTTTAATGAATAAATATAATTTATGCTCGGACCCCTACAGGGAGCTGTGCGCATGCGCAACTTTCGGGAACGAAGGGCTCTCGTCATTTTCGATCAACTAGCAGTACGGTGTTCCAAAGCGGTCCCTACAAATCTTACAATCTAGCAAGCATCCGTACATCATCGGGCTTTAGATTGAGGATGCAGCTTACCAGAATCACGGACACCAGTTTGGCAGGCATTTTGACCCTTTTTAGTTATTATTTTGAGCTCTAGTAATAATTAATATAGGTGCCATGTCATGATGCTGCAGACGATAAAATAAGCCCCATGTGAGTGCTGTTTCTACCCCTCGAAATATTTAGATATTGCATTTATGTGTGTGAATACTAATTTGGAGTGGAAATTATGGAATTTAATTTTTACAGCATGGGGCAACACCACCGAGGAAGCATGTGACCACCACATACTCATGTGTTCCAAGTATCACTATCTCAAGCTGTTTTCAGACTGTTGTAGAGATTGGACTATACCTATGTCCCTCTGTCACAGCTGAGATTTATTCAGTTTTCATTGTAGATTGTAGAATTTAATTATTGAGAGTCAAGCATTTCTAATTATCGCATATTAATCAGATACATGATTTGAATTTTATTATGCAGTAGTATTTTTTGCATTACCTTTTTTTGTCATTATCTATGTGTATGCATATTATCATTATTATTATTACATAATATATGTTGCACATAGATTCATCTCATAAAATACCCCCCCCCCCCACCCAAATGTGTCATGGGAAGCTGGTTCTAGCATGCATAGAATTTACAGCCATTGCTTAATAGAATTTATTCACATATAATCAAAGAGATCCATAAGTCACTGGTTCTTACATTTAATAATGCATTCTGGTCCTTCGAGCTATCTTAGATTTAATCATTCTTTTGCATTTATAGAATTATACATTTATTAGTATTAAACTAGAGCCAGATTTCCCCACATATTTTATGGTCCTTTGAACCAAGATCCTTGTGATCAATTACGAACCAGCATAATTAGTAGATATAGCCAGAAGTTAGGCTGTCTACAATTCATTAATCATTTTACTCCCTGATAACATTATACTCTTTAAGTATGTGTTACTACTGTCCACCATTGCCATTCTCTTTACCATTTCTTCCCCCTCTTGGGAAGTATCTTTGCCCTGAAACAAAATATCTTCGGAATATATGATCGGAGTTATCCCCATTTCAGTATCTCTCAGATGCTATCTTATTTATTAGTACATTAAACAGGGTGGGACTCAACACTCCTCCCTGACGTGTGCCGAGTTCAAAGGATCTCACACCTGACATGTATGTCAGGTGTGAGATCCTTTCACCTTGATACCACACCTGAGCCTTCCTTTCGTAAAGATAATCCCTCATCCAGCGCAATAATTTCTCTTTAACACCAAGACCAGCTAATTCATATAAGATAACCTCGTTGTTGGCTTTATCAAAAGCTCATTGTAAATCAATAAAAATTCTATAATAATCATTATCATTAGCTAGACATTTAATAATACAGCCAGAGGTACTTTTTCTACTGAGGAACCCGAACAAATTACTAGACAGCTGATCACCTATTATATATAAAAGTCTATTTTAAATGATGCTCTACATCATTTTACAAATACACGAGGTTCAGGACACAGATCTGTACTCTCCATTGGCTTTAAGGATAGGGATGATCATAGCTTTTTTCCGTTTACTGGGAATAAGGCCCTCTTTATAACTAATATTAGAGAGGTCTAACAGTGGGCTTTTCGTTATAATGGCAAGTTCATTAAGTATTTCGTAAGTTACTCCATCCTCCCCAGGGGCGGTAGATTTCCCAACTTTAAATTAATCACCGTTACTAGTTTCCTCCATGTTCCTGCTACACAATCTTTCCTTCCTTCGAAAATACATCAATCATGCTTGTAGGATCCGTCCTAGAGTCTCTCAGATGAGGCTTCATGGGGCATAGATAGGAACCAGCACTGTGCCTGCCTCGACACTTGCAACAAAAGGGGACGATTTTTTCAATCTTGACTACACTCTAGCGAGTCGTGTTTCTTACCACAATACCGACACCTGGGGTCAAACTGGCATTTCCATGCCATATGTCCCTAACGAGAACACTTCATGCATAATATGGGGCTCCTCAATGTATTTTGCAACTTTCCTGTAGCCTAGTCCTTGCACAAAACTTCTTTCGAGAACCTCATCCTTTACCAAGGCAACAACCTGGCTTTGTTTGTCACCAAGAACACAGTTCCTCTTTGCCCAAACAACACTATCATTGCTAAGAAGAAGATAATCAGGATCTAAATAAGTTGGATTCTTAAAAACTATGATCTTTGTGTGCATCATACCTTCTTCCGGAGTAACCATCACAATATTCCCAAAACCAACCGTCGGTAGGTGTTCCACGGCCTTTTCTGTCCTAACTGTTATGTAGGGCTGGTGAAGACCCTCCTTGAATAGTGGTTCAAATTAAAAAAACTCCTTAGCCAGTCGAACCGTCCACTCCAGCTTTTGATGGAAGTTCAGCTGGCATGTTGTAGGGAATAACAGCCGCTTCCTTCTATTAATCTGTGTGTCTTGCGTCCTGCTAGTTAGGGTTTCCTGTTGACAATTCCTGGGAGTTTGCATCATTGGACTCTCCCGTCGTGGATCACAGCAATTTTTCTGTCGCTTTTTCATTTCATCCCCACTGTCACCGTCTCTCTGTCTGTGAAAAGCACACCGTTTCTTTTTGGACATTTGCAGCTTGGTACGGCCTGGCACCATCCTGCACTTGAAATTCATCCTCACTCTCACAATCGACAGTCCCAGTGCAGGATTGTCCATCACTGAGGCAGACCGCCTCTGCCATTTTCCCAACACACAGATGCACAGTACAAATGTAGCAGTTGAGAATAATTTCACCATATCCAAGCGTGCCTACACTGCGACCGCACACGACTGCGGGCTGGTCACAACTGTAGAGTGGGAGATAGTGGGAAGGACAAAGGGACAGGAGAGAGGGGAAAGGTGGGGGATGAAGAGGGGCGGGGGAGTGGGAAATGGTTGGGAGGAAGAGGGGGACGGGGGAGTGAAGAATGGATGGGAGGACGAGGGGAAGGGGGAGGGGGAATGGGGGGAGGCCTAGGAGAAAGGGGGAGAAGGTTGCTGTGGCTCAGCAACGCACATGCATTTCTAAGCTATAGCAACGCGTGGCTGGGCACAGCTATTAAATAAATAAATGTACAGGCCATCAAACTTAGACAGAATGGAAGCAAAGCATCTGTGGCATAAAATATCTAGAGCCTCTAGGTCAAACAGTATTTGTGTCATGGGTAACTTTAATTATAGTGGAATAAACTGGCTAATCAGAACAGAGAATAATGAAGCAGAAGATTTTATTGAATTAATTGACGATTGCTTCCTTCAGCAACACATTAAGGAACAAATGCTTGAAAATAATACTTTAGACATAATGTTAACTAACAGGGAAACGCAAATTACTGACATCGAAATTGGGAATGAGGTAGGAAAAAGTGATCACAAAAAAAATAAGATTTAGCATAGAATGAAATAGATTTGTAGGAGAAAATTCCGTTAAAGTGTCAAATTTTCGAAAAACTCATTTTAATGGGCTAAGATTTTTTTTGGGTGAAATAGATTGAAAAAAGTCCTGGGCATGGGGGAGGACCGGTCTTAGAGCAAGACGTGAACCCAACGATGGGTGATGTTAAAAGGGATTTCGTTGTGGATTCAAAATATACCTTTTTTTTAAATATTCTAAGCAAAGCACAGGAACGTAGTATACCATCAAATCGAAGAGATCGAATAATTATGGCCCGAAATGAATAACAAAGGATCTGAAGAACCTTATAGGTAGAAAGAGAGCTTGGTACAATAGGATTAAGAATGGGGAATTCAGTTTAGAACATGAATTCGATCAAATGGAAAGAAATGTTAAGTAAGAGATAAGGGCGGCAAAAGGAAACTATGAAGTTTGCTTAGCAGGGCAAGCAAAGACAAATCCTAAAGGGTTTTTACAGTTATATCGAACAAAGATTAGGGAAAGGATAGGTTCATTAAAAACTGAGACTGGTCAGATAACTGATAATGACAAATAAATGAGTACAATAGGGAATGAGCTAGGGAACATTGATCACAAAAAAATCAGATTTAGCAAAGAATGTAATAGATTTGTTAGAGAAAAATCTATTAAAGTGCCAGATTTTAGAAAAGCTGATTTTAATAGCCTAAGATTTTTTTTGGGTGAAATAGATTGGAAAGTCTTGGGCATGGGGGGTGGGCCGGTCTCGGAACGAGACGTGCACCCAGCGATAGGTGACGAAAAACGAAAGTTTCGATGTGGATTCAGAATATAATTTATTTAAAAATATTCTAAGCAAAGTACAGGAACGTAGTATACCATAAAAATTAGATAAATAAAATAATAATGACCCGAAATTGATAACAAAGGATCTCAAGAACCTAATAGGTAGAAAGAGAGCTTAGTACAACAGGATTAGGAATGGGGAAGTCAGTTTAGAACATGAATTTAGAACATTTTAGAGTTTAGAACATTTATAGAGGCTCATGGTATTGGGGGTGCTATATTAAACTGGATTAGGGCATGGCTATACCAAAGGAAACAGAGAGTTAGTATAAATGGAGTCAAGTCAGAGTGGGAAAATGTTGTAAGTGGAGTGCCTCAAGGCTCTGTCCTTGGACCTCTGTTGTTTATAATATATATAAATGATTTAGATTCAGGTTTGAGTAGCAACATTTGCAAATTTGCCGATGATACGAAAATCGGTAGGGAAATTAATTCGGAGGAGGACTCACTATCACTTCAAGTTGATCTAGATAGGGTTTTGAAATGGTCAAAGGATTGGCAGATGCAGTTTAATGCTGATAAATGTAAAGTTCTGAGGTTAGGTAATGATGATAGAGTTACAAGATACGAGCTAGATGGTGTTGAGATTGCGAAGTCGGATTGCGAAAGGGATCTGGGAGTTATGATTAGTAAGAATTTAAAACAAAAGGATCAATGCATAAATGTTCGTAATAAGGCAAATCGGACACTTGGATTTATTAATCGCAGCGTTAGTAACAAGACACCTGGTGTGGTTCTCAAGCTATATGTCTATATCTTGCTCTAGTTAGGCCCCATTTAGATTTTGCAGTTCAGTTTTGGTCGCCATATTATAGAATGGATATAAATTCACTTGAACGTGTCCAGCGTAGGATGACTAAGTTAATTCCCCAAATTAGAAATCTTTCATATGAAGAAAGATTAACAAAGCTTAAGTTGCATTCACTGGAAAGGCGAAGAGTTAGGGGTGACATGATAGAGGTTTACAAGTGGGTGAATGGACATAACAAAGGGGGTATTAATAGGCTATTAAAAGTATCAACACAAGACAGAACACGAAACAATGGGTATAAATTGGATAAGTTTAGATTTAGGAAAGACTTGGGTAAATACTGGTTCAGTAACAGGGTTGTTGATTTGTGGAACCAATTGCCGCGTAACATTGTGGAGGTGGGGTTCCTCGATTGTTTCAAGCATGGGTTGGACATGTATATTTTGCCCGAAACGCATTGCGTAATAGTGGCTTTAGGCATTGTATGTACTAGCTCTATCTATATATCAAGCCATTAATGTAACATCACTTGTATGTATATACCTTACCTGAATAAACATCTGAATCTGAATCTGATCTATATGAGTGGGATTGGGTGGTTATAAATAGGAGCTGCCTCGTACGGGCCAATAGGCCTTCTGCAGTTGCCTTTGTTCTTATGTTCTTAATTCGTCCATCTGGTTAGGAATGTTAAAAAAGAGATAAGGAGGGCAAAAAGAAACAGTGAAGTTCGCACACACAGGGCAAACAAAGACAAATCCTTAAGGTATTTTCAGTTATATCAAACAAAGATTAGAGAAAGGACATGTTCATTAAAAACTGAGACAGGTTAGATAACTGATAAAGACAAAGAGATGTGTAGTGGTTTTAATTAAAGTTTAATCTCTGTGTTTACTAAAGAGGAACAGAACATTATGTCTTCAGCCGAACAAGTCTGTGTGGGTGAGGAAGAGGACTAGTTGACTAGTATAGCTCTTACTAGGGAGGATGTTATTAAACAAATAGTGAAAATCAAGTCAAACAAATCCCCAGGGCCGGACGAAGTGCTTGCCAGAGGTGAATAAGGAATGCAAAGAGAAGCTTTGCGACCCAGTATCTACCATATTTAATCAATAATTAGAGTCAGGCAAAGTGCCAGAGTCGTGGAAGGTTGCTAATGTGGTACCATTTTCCAAGAATGAAGATAAATCAATTGAACATAAATAAGAACAAAGGTAACTGCAGAAGGCCTATTGGCCCATACGAAGCAGCTTCTATTTAAGAACATAAGAACAAATGCAACTGCAGAAGGCCTATTGGCCCATACGAGGCAGCTCCTATTTATAGCCCCCCAATCCCACTCATATACATGTCACACCCACGCTTGAAACAATCGAGGGACCCCACCTCCACAATGTTACGCGGCAATTGGTTCCACAAATCAACAACCCTGTTACTGAACCAGTATTTACCCAAGTCTTTCCTAAATCTAAACTTATCCAATTTATACCCATTGTTTCGTGTTCTGTCTTGTGTTGATACGTTTAATACCCTATTAATATCCCCTTTGTTATGTCCATTCACCCACTTGTAAACCTCTATCATGTCACCCCTAACTCTTCGCCTTTCCAGTGAATGCAACTTAAGCTTTGTTAATCTTTCTTCATACGAAAGATTTCTAATTTGGGGCATTAACTTAGTCATCCTATGCTGGAATCGTTCAAGTGAATTTATATCCATTCTATAATATGGCGACCAAAACTGAACTGCATAATCTAAATGGGGCCTAACTAGAGCAAGATATAGCTTGAGAACCACACCAGGTGTCTTGTTACTAACGCTGCGATTAATAAATCTGAGTGTCCGATTTGCCTTATTACGTACATTCATGCATTGATCCTTTTGTTTTAAATTCTTACTAATCATAACTCCCAGATCCCTTTCGCAATCCGACTTCGCAATCTCAACACCATCTAGCTCGTATCTTGTAACTCTATCATCATTACCTAACCTCAGAACTTTACATTTATCAGCACAATTTATAACCACCCAATCCCTATGCAGGCGATGAGTCACAATAACGTGGCTAAATCACACAATCGACTTGAGAATGGTCAAGGACGGACTGAAACGTCGTCGTTCCTTCACCTTCTAGTATGTGGACTGGACAACACCCAATCCCACTCATATACAGTCAGGTGCTGTCACAGTGAGAGGTTGTGTTAGCTGGAGCTGTGGAGTAACATTATTATTGCAATAATGGAAGGATTAGTGAAGGATTTGGTGAGTTTGGTTGGAGCTCTGAGAGCAGAGATGGATTCCCTGCGGGAGGAGGTACGACGGCTGAGACTTCGGGAGGAAACGAAGGAGGAGACCAGTATTGACGAGACCTCATCGTGGAGAGTCGTGAAAGACAGGGGTCTTAAGAAGACCTTGACAAGGCCGCCTACAGACGCCCTAAGGACGGCAAATTCATTTGCCGTGTTGGAGGACGAGTGCTGTGGTGCGCCTGCAGCGAGGAAATCAGTGAGGAGCGGCGGAACGCAGGCCCCTCAGGCTGCTCAGAAAGTTAAGGCGGTACCGAAGCGAATTTTGGTTGTGGGAGATTCCCAGGTGAGGTATTTAGACAGAACGTTTTGTGCCAGAGATAGGGGGAACAGATTAAGAGTTTGCTATCCGGGAGCTGGAATTGGTGATATTGTTGGAAACATGAATGATATTATGACGGGAAATGGGAACAAACCCATTATTTGTATTAGTGCAGGGGGTAATGATGTTGGACGAGTTAGGAGTGAGGAACTAATACAGAGATTTAGGACAGCAACTGAATTAGTTAGGAGCAAGGGAGGAATCCCGATCATATGTGGCATTCTTCCAAGAAAGGGGAGTGGGAAATGAATGGATGTCGAGGGCACTTGGTGTCAATTGCCAGCTGGAAAGATATTGCAAATCAAATGCAATATCTTTCATAGACAACTGGGAACACTTCTATGGAAGAAATAAAATGTATGCTCGTGATGGGGTGCATCTATCGAGGGCTGGGGTTGTTGCTGTTGCGAACTCGTTGGAAGAAGTGGTTAGAGGTGTTTGTTTGGGTTTAAACTGTTAGTAGATAGTGGAATGGGAATTGATTTGGAGGAAGGAGGTAATAAAAGTATGTGTTCGTGGGAGAAAAGAATTGGCAAAATGATCAGGGAAAGAAAAGGGCCTCAAAATAACAATTCACTTAGGATATATTACACTAACAGTAGAAGTCTAAGAAATAAAATTAATGAATTATATGCTTTTGTCTGCACAGAAAAAATAGATATTATTGCACTTACCGAAACGTGGATGAATGTAGAAAATAGAGAACTATTAGCTGAATATCAGATAAATGGATTTAAACTATTTCACACAGATAGATATATTAGACGAGGAGGGGGAGTAGCCATATATGTTAGGGATAATTTGAAATGTAGTCTCAAAGAGGGAATCAAAACTGAGCCACACACAGAAACTATTTGGATAGAATTAAACGAAAAAGCAAATAATATTATAATAGGAGTTATATATAGGCCACCAAATTTAGACAGAATGGAAGCAAAGCATCTATGGGATGAAATATCTAGAGCATCTAGATCTAACAGTATTTATGTCATGGGTGACTTTAATTTTAGTGGAATAAACTGGGTGAACAAAACAGGGAATAGTGAAGCAAAAGATTTTCAAAAATTAATTGACGATTGCTTTCTTACGCAACACATTAAGGAAACAACGTGGGAAAATAATATTTTAGATTTAGTGTTAACTAACAGGGAAACACAAATTAATGACATCGAAATAGGGAGTGAGCTAGGGAACAGTGATCACAAAGAAATCAGATTTAGCATAGAATGGAATAGACCTGTAGGAGAAAATTCTGTTAAAGTGCCAGATTTTCGAAAAGCTGATTTTAAAAGCCTAAGAAATTTTTTGGGTCAAATAGATTGGAAAGTCTTGGGTATGGGGTGTGGGCCGGTCTTAGAGCGAGACATGAACCCAGCGATAGGTGACGTAAAAGGGGATTTCGATGTGGATTTAATATATAACTTATTTAAGAATATTCTAAACAAAGCACAGGAACGTAGTATACCATACAAATTGAATAGATCGAATACTAATGACCCAAAGTGGATAACAAATAATTTAAAGAACCTTATAGGTAAAAAGAGAGCTTGGTACAAAAGGATTAAGAATGGGGAAGTCAGTATAAAACAGGAATTACATAAGAACATAAGAACAAAGGTAACTGCAGAAGGCCTATTGGCCCATACGAGGCAGCTCCTATTCTATAACCACCCAATCCCACTCATATACTTGTCCAACCCGCGCTTGAAACAATCGAGGGACCCCCACCTCCACCACGTTACGCGGCAATTGGTTCCACAAATCTACAACCCTGTTACTGAACCAGTATTTACCCAAGTCTTTCCTAAATCTAAACTTATCCAATTTATACCCATTGTTTCGTGTTCTGTCCTGTGTTGATACTTTTAATACCCTATTAATATCCCCCTTGTTATGTCCATTCACCCACTTGTAAACCTCTATCATGTCGCCCCTAACTCTTCGCCTTTCCAGTGAATGCAACTTAAGCTTTGTTAATCTTTCTTCATATGAAAGATTTCTAATTTGGGGAATTAACTTAGTCATCCTACGCTGGACACGTTCCAGTGAATTTATATCCATTCTATAATATGGCGACCAAAACTGAACTGCATAATCTAAATGGGGCCTAACTAGAGCAAGATATAGCTTGAGAACCACACCAGGTGTCTTGTTACTAACGCTGCGATTAATAAATCCAAGTGTCCGATTTGCCTTATTACGAACATTTATGCATTGATCCTTTTGTTTTAAATTCTTACTAATCATAACTCCCAGATCCCTTTCGCAATCCGACTTCGCAATCACAACACCATCTAGCTCGTATCTTGTAACTCTATCATCATTACCTAACCTCAGAACTTTACATTTATCAGCATTAAACTGCATCTGCCAATCCTTTGACCATTTCAAAACCCTATCTAGATCAACTTGAAGTGATAGTGAGTCCTCCTCCGAATTAATTTCCCTACCGATTTTCGTATCATCGGCAAATTTGCAAATGTTGCTACTCAAACCTGAATCTAAATCATTTATATATATTATAAACAACAGAGGTCCCAGGACAGAGCCTTGAGGCACTCCACTTACAACATTTTCCCACTCTGACTTGATTCCATTTATACTAACTCTCTGTTTCCTTTGGTATAGCCATGCCCTAATCCAGCTTAATATAGCACCCCCAATTCCATGAGACTATCTTTTTAATCAGTCTTTCATGTGGCACTGTATCAAAAGCTTTGCTAAAGTCAAGGTATACAACATCGCAATCCTTACCACTATCAACTGTCTCAACAATGCTAGAATAAAAAGATAACAAATTTGTTAAACATGAACGGCCATTTATAAAACCATGTTGAGACTCAATTATTAATTTATGTTTTTCAAGATGAAGACGAATTTTATTTGCTATTATAGATTCGAGTAACTTTCCCACAATAGACGTTAGGCTAATTGGTCGATAGTTAGACGCAAGTGATCTATCTCCTTTCTTAAAAACTGGTATCACATTAGCAACTTTCCAAAACTCTGGCACTCTGCCTGACTCTATTGATTTATTAAATATGGTTGACAGTGGGTCACAAAGCTCCTCTTTGCATTCTTTAAGCACCCTGGCAAACACTTAAGAACATAAGAACATAAGAACAAAGGTAACTGCAGAAGGCCTATTGGCCCATACGAGGCAGCTCCTATTCTATAACCACCCAATCCCACTCATATACTTGTCCAACCCGTGCTTGAAACAATCGAGGGACCCCACCTCCACAATGTTACGCGGCAATTGGTTCCACAAATCAACAACCCTGTTACTGAACCAGTATTTACCCAAGTCCTTCCTAAATCTAAACTTATCCAATTTATATCCATTGTTTCGTGTTCTGTCCTGTGTTGATACTTTTAATACCCTATTAATATCCCCCCGGTTATGTCCATTCATCCACTTGTAAACCTCTATCATGTCACCCCTAACTCTTCGCCTTTCCAGTGAATGCAACTTAAGCTTTGTTAATCTTTCTTCATATGAAAGATTTCTAATTTGGGGAATTAACTTAGTCATCCTACGCTGGACACGTTCCAGTGAATTTATATCCATTCTATAATATGGCGACCAAAACTGAACTGCATAATCTAAATGGGGCCTAACTAGAGCAAGATATAGCTTGAGAACCACACCAGGTGTCTTGTTACTAACGCTGCGATTAATAAATCCAAGTGTCCGATTTGCCTTATTACGAACATTTATGCATTGATCCTTTTGTTTTAAATTCTTACTAATCATAACTCCCAGATCCCTTTCGCAATCCGACTTCGCAATCACAACACCATCTAGCTCGTATCTTGTAACTCTATCATCATTACCTAACCTCAGAACTTTACATTTATCAGCATTAAACTGCATCTGCCAATCCTTTGACCATTTCAAAACCCTATCTAGATCAACTTGAAGTGATAGTGAGTCCTCCTCCGAATTAATTTCCCTACCGATTTTCGTATCATCGGCAAATTTGCAAATGTTGCTACTCAAACCTGAATCTAAATCATTTATATATATTATAAACAACAGAGGTCCCAGGACAGAGCCTTGAGGCACTCCACTTACAACATTTTCCCACTCTGACTTGATTCCATTTATACTAACTCTCTGTTTCCTTTGGTATAGCCATGCCCTAATCCAGCTTAATATAGCACCCCCAATTCCATGAGACTATCTTTTTAATCAGTCTTTCATGTGGCACTGTATCAAAAGCTTTGCTAAAGTCAAGGTATACAACATCGCAATCCTTACCACTATCAACTGTCTCAACAATGCTAGAATAAAAAGATAACAAATTTGTTAAACATGAACGGCCATTTATAAAACCATGTTGAGACTCAATTATTAATTTATGTTTTTCAAGATGAAGACGAATTTTATTTGCTATTATAGATTCGAGTAACTTTCCCACAATAGACGTTAGGCTAATTGGTCGATAGTTAGACGCAAGTGATCTATCTCCTTTCTTAAAAACTGGTATCACATTAGCAACTTTCCAAAACTCTGGCACTCTGCCTGACTCTATTGATTTATTAAATATGGTTGACAGTGGGTCACAAAGCTCCTCTTTGCATTCTTTAAGCACCCTGGCAAACACTTAAGAACATAAGAACATAAGAACAAAGGTAACTGCAGAAGGCCTATTGGCCCATACGAGGCAGCTCCTATTCTATAACCACCCAATCCCACTCATATACTTGTCCAACCCGTGCTTGAAACAATCGAGGGACCCCACCTCCACAATGTTACGCGGCAATTGGTTCCACAAATCAACAACCCTGTTACTGAACCAGTATTTACCCAAGTCCTTCCTAAATCTAAACTTATCCAATTTATATCCATTGTTTCGTGTTCTGTCCTGTGTTGATACTTTTAATACCCTATTAATATCCCCCCGGTTATGTCCATTCATCCACTTGTAAACCTCTATCATGTCACCCCTAACTCTTCGCCTTTCCAGTGAATGCAACTTAAGCTTTGTTAATCTTTCTTCATATGAAAGATTTCTAATTTGGGGAATTAACTTAGTCATCCTACGCTGGACACGTTCAAGTGAATTTATATCCATTCTATAATATGGCGACCAAAACTGAACTGCATAATCTAAATGGGGCCTAACTAGAGCAAGATATAGCTTGAGAACCACACCAGGTGTCTTGTTACTAACGCTGCGATTAATAAATCCAAGTGTCCGATTTGCCTTATTACGAACATATATGCATTGATCCTTTTGTTTTAAATTCTTACTAATCATAACTCCCAGATCCCTTTCGCAATCCGACTTCGCAATCACAACACCATCCAGCTCGTATCTTGTAACTCTATCATCATTACCTAACCTCAGAACTTTACATTTATCAGCATTAAACTGCATCTGCCAATCCTTTGACCATTTCAAAACCCTATCTAGATCAACTTGAAGTGATAGTGAGTCCTCCTCCGAATTAATTTCCCTACCGATTTTCGTATCATCGGCAAATTTGCAAATGTTGCTACTCAAACCTGAATCTAAATCATTTATATATATTATAAACAACAGAGGTCCCAGGACAGAGCCTTGAGGCACTCCACTTACAACATTTTCCCACTCTGACTTGATTCCATTTATACTAACTCTCTGTTTCCTTTGGTATAGCCATGCCCTAATCCAGCTTAATATAGCACCCCCAATACCATGAGACTCTATTTTTTTTTGTTTTCATCCACTTCATCCGGCCCTGGGGATTTGTTTGGTTTGAGTTTTACTATTTGTTTAAGATCATCCTCCCTGGTAACTGCTAAACTCGTCAACCTGTCCTCGTCCCCACCCACATAGACTTGTTCAGCTGAAGGCATATTGTTAAGTTCCTCTTTAGTAAATACAGATACAAAATATTTATTAAAAATACTACTCATCTCTTCATCACTATCTGTTATTTGACCTGTATCAGTTTTTAATGGACCTATCCTTTCCCTAGTCTTAGTACGATATAACTGAAAAAACCCTTTAGGATTTGTCTTTGCTTGCCCTGCTATGCGAACTTCATAGTTTCTTTTTGCTTTCCTTATCTCTTTTTTAACATTTCTAACCAGTTGTACGAATTCCTGTTCTAAAGTGACCTCCCCATTTTTAATCCTTTTGTACCAAGCTCTCTTTTTACCTATAAGGTTCTTCAAATTCTTTGTTATCCACTTTGGGTCATTAGTATTCGATCTATTCAATTTGTATGGTATACTACGTTCCTGTGCTTTGTTTAGAATATTCTTAAATAAGTTATATATTGAATCCACATCGAAATCCCCATTTAAGTCACCTATCGCTGGGTTCATGTCTCGCTCCAAGACCGGCCCACACCCCATACCCAAGACTTTCCAATCAATTTGACCCAAAAAATTTCTTAGGCTATTAAAATCAGCTTTTCGAAAATCTGGCACTTTAACAGAATTTTCTCCTACTGGTCTTTTCCATTCTATGCTAAATCTGATTTCTTTGTGATCACTGCTCCCTAGCTCACTCCCTATTTCGATGTCATTAATTTGCGTTTCCCTGTTAGTTAACACTAAATCTAAAATATTATTTTCCCGTGTTGGTTCCTTAATGTGTTGCGTAAGAAAGCAATCGTCAATTAATTCTAGAAAATCTTCTGCTTCACTATTCCCTGTTTTGTTCAACCAGTTTATTCCGCTAAAATTAAAGTCACCCATGACGTAAATACTGTTAGATCTAGATGCTCTAGATATTTCATCCCATAGGTGCTTTGCTTCCATTCTGTCTAAATTTGGTGGCCTATATATTACTCCTATTATAATATTATTTGCTTTTTCGTTTAATTCTATCCAAATGGTTTCTGTGTGTGGCTCTGTTTTGATTCCCTCTTTGAGACTACATTTCAAATTGTCCCTAACATATATGGCTACTCCACCTCCTCGTCTAATATATCTATCTGTGTGAAATAGTTTAAATCCGTATATTTGATATTCAGCTAATAGTTCTCTATTTTCTACATTCATCCACGTTTCGGTAAGTGCAATAATATGTATTTTTTCTGTGCAGACAAGAGCATTTAATTCGTTAATTTTATTTCTTAGACTTCTACTGTTAGTGTAATATACCCTAAGTGAATTGTTATTTTGCGGACCTTCTCTTTCCTTGATCGTTTTGCCAATTCCTTTCTCCCACAAACACATACTTTTATTACCTCCTTCCTCCAAATCCAATTCATACAACTGGTTAGAAATGTTAAAAAAGAGATTAGGAAAGCAAAAAGAAACTATGAAGTTCGCATAGCAGAGCAAGCAAAGTCAAATCCCAAAGGTTTTTTTCAGTTATATCGAACTAAGACTAGGGAAAGGATAGGTCCATTAAAATCTGAGACAGGTCAAATAATGGATAATGACGAGGAGATAAGCAGTATTTTTAACAAATATTTTATATCTGTATTTACTAAAGAAGAACTTAAAAATATGCCTTCAGCCGAACAAGTCTATGTGGGTGGGGATGAGGACAGGTTGACTAGTTTAGCAGTTACCAGGGAGGATGTAATTAAACAATTAGAAAAACTAAAACCAAACAAATCCCCAGGGCCGGATGAAGTGTTTGCCAGGGTGCTTAAAGAATGCAAAGAGGAGCTTTCCGAGCCACTGTCTACCATATTTAATAAATCAATAGAGTCAGGCAGAGTGCCAGAGTCGTGGAAGGTAGCTAATGTGGTACCAATTTTTAAGAAAGGAGATAGATCACTTGCATCAAACTATCGGCCAATTAGCCTAACGTCTATTGTGGGAAAGTTACTTGAATCAATAATTGCAAATACAATTCGTCTCCATCTTGAAAAACATAAATTAATAAATGAGTCGCAACATGGTTTTACAAATGGCCGTTCATGTTTAACAAATTTGCTAACTTTTTATTTCAGCATAGTTGAGGCAGTTGATAGTGGTAAGGATTGTGATGTTGTGTACCTTGACTTTAGCAAAGCTTTTGATACAGTGCCACATGAAAGACTAATTAAAAAAATAGAAGCTCATGGTATTGGGATTGCTATATTAAGTTGGATTAGGGCATGGCTATTCCAAAGGAAACAGAGTTAGTATAAATGGGGTTAAGTCAGAGTGGGATAATGTTGTTAGTGGAGTACCTCAGGGCTCTGTCCTGGGCTCTCTGTTGTTTATAATATATATAAATTATTTAGATTCAGGTTTGAGTAGCAACATTTGCAAATTTGCCAATGATACGAAAATCGGTAGGGAAATTAATTCGGAGGAGGACTCACTATCACTTTAAGTTGATCTAGATAGGGTTTTGAAATGGTCAAAGGATTGGCAAATGCAGTTTAATGCTGATAAATGCAAAGTTCTGAGGCTAGGTAATGATGATAGAGTTACAAGATACGAGCTAGATGGTGTTGAGATTGCGAAGTCGGATTGCGAAAGGGATCTGGGAGTTATGATTAGTAAGAATTTAAAACAAAAGGATCAATGCATGAATGTTCGTAATAAGGCGAATAGGACACTGGGATTTATTAATCGAAGCGTTAGTAACAAGACACCTGGTGTGGTTCCTAAGCTATATCTTGCTCTGGTTAGGCCCCATTTAGATTATGCAGTTCAGTTTTGGTCGCCGTATTATAGAATGGATATAAATTCACTTGAACGTGTCCAACGTAGGATGACTAAGTTAATTCCCCAAATTAGAAATCTTTCATATGAAGAGAGATTAACAAAGCTAAAGTGGCATTCACTGGAAAGGCGAAGAGTTAGGGGTGACATGATAGAGGTTTTCAAGTGGATGAATGGACATAACAGGGGGGATATTAATAGGGTATTAAAAATATCAACACAAGACAGAACACGAAACAATGGGTATAAATTGGATAAGTTTAGATTTAGGAAAGACTTGGGTAAATACTGGTTCAGTAACAGGGTTGTTGATATGTGGAACCAATTGCCGCGTAACGTGGTGGAGGTGGGGTCCCTCGACTGTTTCAAGCGCGGGTTGGACAAGTATATGAGTGGGATTGGGTGGTTATAGATAGGAGCTGCCTCGTATGGGCCAATAGGCCTTCTGCAGTTACCTTTGTTCTTATGTTCTTATTTTCTTATACATGTCGAACCCACGCTTGAAACAATCGACGGACCCCACCTCCACCACGATAAGTGGTAATTGGTTCCACAAATCAACAACCCTGTTACCGAACCAGTATTTACCCAAGTCTTTTCTAAATCTAAACTTATCCAATTCATAACCCAGTGTTTCGTGTTCTGTCTTGTGTTGATACTTTTAATACCCTATTAATATCCCCTTTGGATATTACTGCATTGGGAGGCCGAGGAGACGGGTGAGGAGAGAATGTTGGGGAGGATTGGAGGATAGGGAAGGTTCCTGAGCCACAGCAACGCGTGGCCGGGTACTGCTAGTCACTGAAATATAAGAAAAACAGTTAAAAAATGAAAAACAAAAAAATAAAAAATGAACTGTACTTATGATATGAACGGTATGGTAAACAACACAGCTCAATTCCATTGCAATGTCACACAAAATAATTAAATCAAAATGAAAATATATAAAAATCTATGTAAATTCCATTTATCAATGAAATCTAAAACATTGAAATGGAATCATAATATATTTAGTACAGCGTGTGTTGCTTTTAAATGAAATAGATGGCACCGTTTCTTAAAAAAAGAAGGTTTTTACCTGTCACTGGTGTAGCATCTATACTTATACTCACGAAATGAATGGTATGGTAAAAAGTCAGCTCAATTCCAACGCAATGTCATACAAAATAATTATATCAAAATGAAAATAAATAAAAATCTATGACAATTCAATTTGTCAATGCAATCGGAAACATTGAAAAGGAATTGCAACATGTTTAGTATAGCATGTGTTGCTCTTTTGTGCATCAGATGGCGCTGCTTCTTAAAACCAGAATGTTTTTACCCGTCACAGGTGTGGCATCTATACTTTACAAAATGAACAGTATGGTAAACAACACAACTCAACTCCAACGTAATGTCAAACAAAATAATTAAATCAAAATGAAAATAAATTGAAATCTATGAAAAATTAATTTGTCAATGCAATCGGAAACATTGAAATAGAATTGTAATGTATTCAGTATAGTGTGTGTTGCTATTACTTGCAACAGATGGCACTCTTTAAAAAAAAAACATGTTTTTACCTGTCATTTTACCTTGGGAGCCGGTCGGCCGAGCGGACAGCACACTGGGCTTGTGATCCTGTGGTCCTGGGCTCGATCCCAGGCGCCGGCGAGAAACAATGGGCAGAGTTTCTTTCACCCTATGCCCCTGTTACCTTGCAGTAAAATAGGTACCTGGGTGTTAGTCAGCTGTCACGGGCTGCTTCCTGGGGGTGGAGGCCTGGTTGAGGACCGGGCTGCGGGGACACTAAAAAGCCCCGAAATCATCTAAAGATAACGTCATTGGTGTGGCATCTATATAGCAGGTATATAAAAACACGCGCGTATTCGAATAGTACGTTGTGTTAAAATTTCAAAGCAATCAGTGAAGAACTCTAGGAGATTACAGCATGTGTTGCTCTTACATCGAACAGATGGCACAGGTAAAAAAAAATCCTGTCACAGGTGATATATGTATATAGTAGGAATATAAAAACACGCGCCTATTCAGGTGCATATTTTTACAGGTAAAGAGGTTTCGAAGATTTCCCTCACATGAAAAACATGTGAAAAATACAGTTTAAAATAAAGCATGTTTTTCCCGTCACAGACATTACATATATATAGTGCGTATATATAAAAAAAATAACTTGAATGCATATGGAACGTTGTGTGAAATTTTCAAAGCAATTGGTGAAGAACTTTTGGAGATTAGGGATTTAGAACAAACGAACATTTGCATTTATATATATATATGTCGTACCTAGTAGCCAGAACGCACTTCTCAGCCTACTATGCAAGGCCCGATTTGCCTAATAAGCCAAGTTATCCTGAATTAATATATTTTCTTTAATTTTTTTCTTTTGAAATGATAAAGCTACCCATTTCATTATGTATGAGGTCAATTTTTTTTTATTGGAGTTAAAATAAACATAGATATATGCCCGAACCTATCCAACCCTACCTAACCTATCTTTATAGGTTAGGTTAGGTTAGGTAGCCGAAAAAGTTAGGTTAGGTAGGTTAGGTAGTCGAAAAACAATTAATTCATGGAAACTTGGCTTATTAGGCAAATCGGGCCTAGCATAGTAGGCTGAGAAGTGCGTTCTGGCTACTAGATATATATATATATATATATATATATATATATATATATATATATATATATATATATATATATATATATATATATATATATATATATATATATATATATATATATATATATATATATATATATATGCAAACAAGCCTGAATGGTCCCCAGGACTATATACAACTGAAAACTCACACCCCAGAAGTGACTCGAACCCATACTCCCACAACTGGTATGTACAGGGACGCCTTAATCCGCTTGACCATCACGACCGGACAAAAGGAAGTGATAGCCGAGGCTATATGAACCACTTCCCCGCCGGCACTCGGATGGTAATCTTGGGCATAGCATTTTATCAAATCACCTCATTCTTTGGGGCACACGTGAGGAACACAAATGCAAACAAGCCTGAATGGTCCCCAGGACTATATACAACTGAAAACTCACACCCCAGAAGTGACTCGAACCCATACTCCCACAACTGGTATGTACAGGGACGCCTTAATCCGCTTGACCATCACGACCGGACAAAAGGAAGTGATAGCCGAGGCTATATGAACCACTTCCCCGCCGGCACTCGGATGGTAATCTTGGGCATAGCATTTTATCAAATCACCTCATTCTTTGGGGCACACGTGAGGAACACAAATGCAAACAAGCCTGAATGGTCCCCAGGACTATATACAACTGAAAACTCACACCCCAGAAGTGACTCGAACCCATACTCCCACAACTGGTATGTACAGGGACGCCTTAATCCGCTTGACCATCACGACCGGACAAAAGGAAGTGATAGCCGAGGCTATATGAACCACTTCCCCGCCGGCACTCGGATGGTAATCTTGGGCATAGCATTTTATCAAATCACCTCATTCTTTGGGGCACACGTGAGGAACACAAATGCAAACAAGCCTGAATGGTCCCCAGGACTATATACAACTGAAAACTCACACCCCAGAAGTGACTCGAACCCATACTCCCACAACTGGTATGTACAGGGACGCCTTAATCCGCTTGACCATCACGACCGGACAAAAGGAAGTGATAGCCGAGGCTATATGAACCACTTCCCCGCCGGCACTCGGATGGTAATGCTATGCCCAAGATTACCATCCGAGTGCCGGCGGGGAAGTGGTTCATATAGCCTCGGCTATCACTTCCTTTTGTCCGGTCGTGATGGTCAAGCGGATTAAGGCGTCCCTGTACATACCAGTTGTGGGAGTATGGGTTCGAGTCACTTCTGGGGTGTGAGTTTTCAGTTGTATATAGTCCTGGGGACCATTCAGGCTTGTTTGCATTTGTGTTCCTCACGTGTGCCCCAAAGAATGAGGTGATTTGATAAAATGCTATGCCCAAGATTACCATCCGAGTGCCGGCGGGGAAGTGGTTCATATAGCCTCGGCTATCACTTCCTTTTGTCCGGTCGTGATGGTCAAGCGGATTAAGGCGTCCCTGTACATACCAGTTGTGGGAGTATGGGTTCGAGTCACTTCTGGGGTGTGAGTTTTCAGTTGTATATAGTCCTGGGGACCATTCAGGCTTGTTTGCATTTGTGTTCCTCACGTGTGCCCCAAAGAATGAGGTGATTTGATAAAATGCTATGCCCAAGATTACCATCCGAGTGCCGGCGGGGAAGTGGTTCATATAGCCTCGGCTATCACTTCCTTTTGTCCGGTCGTGATGGTCAAGCGGATTAAGGCGTCCCTGTACATACCAGTTGTGGGAGTATGGGTTCGAGTCACTTCTGGGGTGTGAGTTTTCAGTTGTATATAGTCCTGGGGACCATTCAGGCTTGTTTGCATTTGTGTTCCTTACGTGTGCCCCAAAGAATGAGGTGATTTGATAAAATGCTATGCCCAAGATTACCATCCGAGTGCCGGCGGGGAAGTGGTTCATATAGCCTCGGCTATCACTTCCTTTTGTCCGGTCGTGATGGTCAAGCGGATTAAGGCGTCCCTGTACATACCAGTTGTGGGAGTATGGGTTCGAGTCACTTCTGGGGTGTGAGTTTTCAGTTGTATATAGTCCTGGGGACCATTCAGGCTTGTTTGCATTTGTGTTCCTCACGTGTGCCCCAAAGAATGAGGTGATTTGATAAAATGCTATGCCCAAGATTACCATCCGAGTGCCGGCGGGGAAGTGGTTCATATAGCCTCGGCTATCACTTCCTTTTGTCCGGTCGTGATGGTCAAGCGGATTAAGGCGTCCCTGTACATACCAGTTGTGGGAGTATGGGTTCGAGTCACTTCTGGGGTGTGAGTTTTCAGTTATATATATATATATATATATATATATATATATATATATACATATATATGTATACATATATATGTGTATATATGTATACATATATATATGTATACATATATATACATGTATATACATGTATATATATATATATGTATACATATATATGTGTATATATATATATATAATATATATATGTATACATATATATATATATATATATATATATATATATATATATATATATATATATATATATATATATATATATATATATATATATATATACATATATATATATATATATATATATATATATATACAGTGGTACCTCGGAATGCGAGTTTTTCGGAAGACGAGCAGTATTTACTCCAAAAATATGTCTCGGAAGGCGAGGGTTACCTCGGGACGCGAGTTTGTTGATACGCGTACAGGCCGACCTAGCGTGTGGTGGTTCGGCGATCGTCGCCCCTCTGCCCCGCCGCCCCTCAGTTTACCATTGTCTCGCGCTCAGTGACTACCCCCACATCAATTCTTCTCGCGGATTTTCAGTGTTTTGTTGGATTTTTGGTGATTTGTCTATACAATTTGTTATTATATATCTCACCATGGGTCCCAAGAAAGCCAGTGGTAAGGATAAAGGCCAGAAAGCTCATGTGAGGATGACAATAGAGGAGAAACAAGAGATCATTCGGAAGCATGAGAACGGTACACGTGTTGTTGAACTTTGTAGGCAGTACAACAAAGCCACATCAACAATATGCACTATACTTAAGAAGAAAAATGAGATTATGGGTGCTAAAGTGGCAAAAGGAGTAAGAACAATAACGAAACAAAGACCACAAATACTTGAAGAAGTGGAAAAGTTGTTATTAATTTGGATACACGACAAAGAGTTGAGGGGTGATAGTGTTTCGGAGGCCATTATTTGTGAGAAAGCCAGGGTGTTGCACGAAGACCTTCTAAAGAATACCCCTGCAACGAGTGATGCAGATACGAAAGAGTTTAAGGCAAGCAGGGGCTGGTTTGAAAAATTTAGAAAGAGAAGTGGTATCCATAGTGTTACAAGGCATGGGGAGGCAGCCAGCTCAGACAAACCAGCCGCTGGACGATTTATTGACGAATTTAAAGAGTTTGCAGAGGCTGAGGGATACCTACTGCAACAAGTGTTTAATTGTGACGAAACAGGACTGTTTTGGAAAAGAATGCCTGAGAGGACATACATTACCAAGGAGGAAAAATCCTTGCCTGGACACAAGCCTATGAAAGATAGGTTTACGCTTGTGCTGTGTTCAAATGCGAGTGGCGATTTGAAAATTAAACCCTTGCTAGTGTATCGTTCTGAAAATCCAAGGGTTTTCAAACAGTATAAAGTGCAGAAAACCCATTTGTGTGTGATGTGGAAGTCTAATAAAAAAGCATGGGTGACTAGGCTTATTTTTTCGGAGTGGGTGAATGAAGTGCTGTGCCCTGCCATAGAAAAATATCTGCAGGAGAAACATTTGCCACTCAAAGCCGTGCTTCTCCTTGACATCTGCTCATCCTCCAGGCTTGGAAGATGATTTGTTGCCTAGATACAATAAATTCCTCACAGTTAAATTCCTTCCTCCTAACACCACTCCTCTAATTCAGCCTATGGACCAGAAAATCATAGCGAATTTTAAGAAACTTTATGAAAGGGCACTTTTCCGGAAATGTTTTGAAGTGACTGAAGCCACAAACCTCACCCTCAAAGAGTTCTGGAGACAGCATTTTAACATTTGTAGTGCTTTAAAACTCGTTGACAAAGCCTGGTAAGAAGTGACTCAAAGAACCCTGATCTCTGGCTGGAGAAAATTGTGGCCTGAATGTGTGAGAGAACTAGACTTTGAGGGGTTTGAGCCTATAAATGATGCGCCTATTGTTGAGGAAATTGTTAGTCTAGGCCAGCAAATGGGCTTGGAATTGGATGGTGATGATGTGGAGGAGTTGGTGGAAGAACACAACGAAGAACTGACCACCGAAGAACTCCTAGCCCTTCAACAGGAACAGCAAGCCAACGCAGCAGCGGATGATTCTGCAGTGGAGGAGGAGGTGGCAGCAGCACCAGCGAATGTCCCTTCTGCAGTAATTAAGAAGGTGTGTCAGATGTGGGAAGAGATTCAAACAACTGTTGAACAGACTCACCCAGAGAAAGCTGTAGTAGGCCGTTGTCTTAATCTTTTCAATGACAATGTGATGCCTTACTACAGAGAGAGCTTGAGAAGAAGGGAAAAGCAAGCTTCCATGGACAGATTTGTGGTGAGGAAATCGAGCAGTGAGCTTCAACCAGGACCTAGTGGCACTCAGATAAAACGTCCCAGGGAGAGCAGCACACCAGAAAGGTCCTCACTGCCTGATGTGATTATGGAAGGGGACTCCCCTTCCAAACAGTAACTCCTCTCCTCCTCCCCCCTCCTCACCATCTTCCATACGCCTACAGCACTTGACAGCAAGGTAAGTAATAACTGGAACATAGTTTTGTAGGTTTATTTAGATGAATTAGGTATAAAAATTTAGTTTGATGTGGGGTTTCTGGGGTAGTCAGGAACGGATTAATTCATTTCCCTTTATTTCTTATGGGGAAATTAGCTTCGGAATGCGAGTTTTCGGAATACGAGGCGTCTCCAGGAACCAATTAAACTCTTAAACTAAGGTATGCCTGTATATGTGTATATATATATATATATATATATATATATATATATATATATATATATATATATATATATATATATATATATATATATATATATATATATATATATGCAAATGTTCGTTTGTTCTAAATGGCTAATCTCCAAAAGTTCTTCACCAATTGCTTTGAAAATTTCACACAACGTTCCATTTGCATTCAAGTTATTTTTTTATATATATACGTACTATATATATGTAATGTATATATAAGTAATATATATATAATATAATATATAAGTAATGTATACATATGTAATATATATATAATATATATATATATATATATATATATATATATATATATATATATATATATATATTTATATATATATATATATATATATATATATATATATATATATATATATATATTTATTTATTTATTTATATACAAGAAGGTACATTGGGTTTATGAGAGTACAAAGACTTGAAGTTTTATATTCCTGTAAAGCCACTAGCACTCACGGCGTTTAGGCCAGATCCTTAATCTAGCATATAATTTTAAGTAGGTAATTTCTACCAAAGTTAAAAAAAAATGTTTGCAAGTACATTGTAAGAAAGTATAAAAATATATTGTAAGAAGGTATATAAATGCATTGTAAGAAAGTATAAAATAATGCATTGTATAAGAAATTTGACAAAAAAAAGTAGGTACATTACAGTAAATTTAATGTTCATCCACAGGCACATTTCAGCATAATTTGAGGATTATTGCAAAATACAATGAAGCAAACTATGTGTATAACATGATATAAGATAACAGCAATGATTACAATGGCAAAGTTGTATGGCAGAGGTACATGTTTTTGGGAATTGGGTAGCACTAAATACAGAGCGAGTTTCAAAGCACTAGGTAGGGAACTATGAAGATGAAATTAGGTTCTTATTGTTTAAAGCAAAAGTTTGACAGCTTTTCAATTAGTTAGGGAGGTGAGTTCCATCGACCAGGGTGCTTTATTTGCAATGAGTGTTTACACAAAGTTTGACTATGGGGATATCAAATAGATATTTATTTCTGGTGTGGTGATTATGTGTTCTTTTACATCTGTCCAAGAAGAGTTTCAGAACAGGGTTTGCACTTAAGAACAGAGTTTTGTAAATGTAACTGGCACAAGAGAATGTATGGAGTAAGGTTATGTTTAACATGTTTAAGGATTTAAATGGGGGGCTGAGTGTTGTCTGAAAGGCGGGTTTGTTATTGTTCTAATAGCAGATTTTTGCTAGGTGATGATGGGGTGAGGAAGTTTGCAAAGGTTGAGCCCCATGCACAGATACCATATGTATGATAGAGATAGATTAGCGCATAGTATAGTGAGAGGAGAACAGGGTTTGGAACATAATATCTGATATTAGAGAGTTTACCAACCGTTTTTTATACTTTCTTAGTTATGTGTTGTATGTGTGTGCTGAAGTTCAGTCTCTTGTGTAAGTACAGCCCAGGGAACTTTCCATAATTTTTATTGCTGATGTTAACATTTTCTATCTGAAGTTGGAGTGCATTTGTTGATTTACTTCCAAATACGATGTAGTTGTTGTATGTAGTTGGTCGATGTAGTTGTAGTTGGAAGATTCCATCTTCCAGTACTGATGTTAAGGACTATGTTACAGGTAACTATCCGCAGTCTCTGTACCTAAAGCCTACTAATTCCACTGACGTTAATGAGATAATCCTTTCCCTTACAACCAAGTCGAGTGCCCTTGAGGAGATACCTACTTTAATTTACAAAAAAGGCTCCAGATCTTTAGCCCCTGTTAATGCTTTGCTCTTCAACAAGTCACTTGAACTCCAAACCTTTCCAGATATTCTAAAAAAAGCGAGAGTAACCCCTGTCCACAAATGTGGTGATCTCACAGATGTTAACAACTACAGACCCATATCAATCCTGCCTAACTTGTCAAAAATATTTGAAAAACTAATCTACAAGCAGCTTTACTCTTATCCAACCAAACACAATATACTTAGCTCTTGTCAATATGGCTTCAGACCCAAAAAAGCACTAACGATGCACTTATTAGTATGATTAACTTGATTCATGCAGTTCTTGATAAAAATGAGTTCCCTGTTGGGTCATTTGTGGACCTGCGTAAGGCTTTTGACACTGTCAACCACAAAAACCTTCTTAAATTACATCATTATGGAGTCAGAGGACACTCCCTGCAATACCTCAAATCTTACCTTACTGACAGGCTCCAGTATGTTTCTGTGAATAATTCAATTTCTCCCACCCTACCCATCAACATCGGTGTTCCTCAGGGCAACATACTTGGCCCTCTTCTCTTTCTCATCGACATTAATGACCTTCCAAATGCCTCCTAACACCTCAAACCAATTCTATTTGCTGACGACACAACCTTCATTTACTCCAGTCCTGATCCCCTTGCTCTAAATGCCACAGTAAATACTGAGCTAAATAAAGTCCATCTTTGGCTAACTGCCAACAAACTCACCCTTAACATTGACAAAACTTTCTATGTTATGTTTGGCAATAAATCCTATAAACAAATAAATCTCAGAACAAATAATACCCAAATTTGTAACAAATTAGATGGCAAATTCCTTGGCGTTCTCATTGACCACAAACTGAATTTCCAAGGACACATTCTAAATATATAAAAAAAAATTAAAAAACTGTTGGCATTCTTTCTAAGATCAGATATTATGTACCCCACCCTGCCCTGGTGACTCTCTATTACTCCCTTATCTATCCATATCTCAACTATGGTATTTGTACTTGGGGTTCTACTACCCAAAATCATTTACGTCCTCTAATTACTCAACACAAAGCTGCTATTAGGACAATATCCAACTCTGGCCCCAGACATCACTCGGTACCCCCTACTCAAATCTCTGAATATGCTAGATATTAAGTCACTGCACATTCTCTCAAGTGTATTATACATATATAAAACGCTGAACTGTAATGCCAATCCTGACCTCAAAAGCTTCATTGAAGGTTGTAACAGAACCCATGAGCACCACACCAGAAATAAATACAGTTTTGATATTCCAAGAGTACGACTTAATCAAACTAGAAATGCTCTACAAATCAAGGGACCCAGAATGTGGAATGACCTTCCCAACCATGTTAAAGACTGTACCTCTCTCAACCAGTTTAAGATAAAAACGAAGCACTACCTAATAAATTCCCTGTAACCTACCTTATCCCTCTATTGTCAACCCATGTCTGTTTTTTTAAACAACGCTGTTTGTCGACCTAATTGTATTTGTGCTGCTTTTTCAGCCATGTTCGCCCCTTTCTTATTTTTATTTTTATTTGTTCTCAACACATTTTATACTTTAAACTCAATTAGTATTAAGTTTTAGTCTTTAATGTTTTTTCCTGCCCGAAACGCTTTGCGTAATAGTGGCTTTAGGCATTGTATGTACTAGCTCTATCTATAAATCCATCAACTTTGTATCTTACCTTGTATGTATGTACCTTACCTGAATAAAAATTTATTATTATTATTATTTATTTATGTTTAGTGTGAGTTTGTGGGTTGGCATCCATATGTGAACTTTTTTTTTAATTGATTGTTTACAACATTATTTAGTGTGTGTGGGGTGGGGTCTGAGTAGATGAAGGTAGTATCGTCAGCAAATAATATAGGTGCAAGAATGATAGAGACATTAGGCAGGTCATTGATGTATAGAAGAAATAGGAGAGGTCCTAAGATGCTACCCTGTGGCACTCCTACTGTTAATAGTAGAGTGGGAGAGGTTATATCATTGATGGCTTCATATTGGTGTCTGTCACTAAGATAGGATTGGATATAGTTTAGGGCATGGCCTCGGATTCCATACTGGCGGAGTTTAAGTTAGAGGTAGTTATGGTTAACAGTATCAAAGGCCTTTCTCAGGTCAGTAAAGAGTCCAATCGAAAACTCATTTTTGTTAAGGGCTGAGTAGATTAAATCAAGCAGACTAATAATTGCATTATTGGTATTCTTTTGGGAGCGGAAGCCAAACTAACAGGGACTTAGTATGTTGGATTTCACGAGATAGGAGTAGAGCTGTTTGGTAATAATTTTTTCCAATATTTGTGATAACATAGGTGGATTTTATATTGGTCTGTAATAGTTTATGTCTGCCGGATTGCTTCCTTTACGAACTGGCGTTACTCTTGTTTTTTTAAGGATATCAGGGGAGGTAGGACGCTCTAGAGATTTATTGAACAGCAAAGCTATGGGTGGCGCAAGGGCATGGGAGACACTCTTGTATACCATGGATGGTATTTCACTAATGTTTCCAGCTTTGGGTTTTAGTGAGTGTATGATGGACACAACATCTGCAGGGCTGACTGGTGAAGGGAGAAGAGAGTTTAGGTAGCTACCAGAAAGATATGTGGTAACATGTGTCTGAGTCTGTGGGATTTTTCTGGCAAGGTTAGCACCAACTGATGAAAAGAAACTATTAAATTTAGTTGCCATTTCTAGATCTGATGCAGGTGTATAACCATCCTTGGAGATTTAGATCCTATGATGTTAGAGATGGCTCTCCCATGTGCTTTTCATGTTCACAAAGTGGTCTAACAGTGGGCTTTTCGTCATAATGGCAAGTTCATTAAATATTTCATAAGTTATTCCATCCTCCCCAGGGGCGGTAGATTTCCCAACTTTAATCGCCGTTATTAGTTCTTCTCTGGTAATACCTGTGCAAGTGACATCATCACTGTTACCTGTTGTAAGTAAAAAATCCTTTTATAGATCATTCCAAGAATATAATGACTCTCTCGTTATAGCGGGTAATGAACTAAGTTTGGCAGCTTCCGCCCATTTATTTACTAGACCATTTGCAATTCCTTGAGGGTCTGGATGTGCAACACAAATTATGCTTTTTATCCCTTACTTCATTTACGTCTTGCCAGATTTCCTTCAAGTTTCTATTACTCACAACTTTCTCTGCAAACTCCTGCCAATACTTTCTCCTAATTTCCTTTCTCTTCTCCCCACACAGCCTAGCAACTGCCAGTTAAGCATTCTTCCCTTCCTCAGTCCTACCATTCTTATCCCAATCCCTGAGAGCTCTCCTCATTGTTAATGTCCACCCCTTAAGCATCTTGTCCTGTGAATAATGTTCTTCTCTGGGGAGATGCTTTTTATACTAGATGTTTTCCGGTTCAATGGTGCATTAAATACATCTACATCCTTAATTTGATCTTCATAAAATGCTTCTGCCGAAACTGGCTAATAAGTATCATACCAAGATTTAATATGACCAACACGACCCCTTAATTCTCCCTCACTAAACTCAAACCTTTTCCTCTGAAGGCAGGCATTTTTTTTATCTAGTTTAAGCTGTATTTATAATGCAAAATGATCATTTAGCATTTCATCCACAGTAAGACAATTCCCCTCTATGCCCCTCAGCAGTTATCAAACAAGCATAATCTAATCTCCCTCCCCTCAGATGAGTAGGAGAGTGCTCTCCCAGCAGTTGAATATCTTCATGTTCCTGTAAAAACTGTTACCATCTGCAACCATTCCTATTTGTTTTACCCCTTGATCCTAAAGCTGGATGTTTGGTATTAAAATCCCCTACCACAAGTGTATCTTCAGAAAAGAAGGAATCTGGCAAGTATCTTAAATCAAGAGAGCTATCAGAGATGTATAGATTAATGAAATTTAACTCTCGGTCTTGTAATTGTATCTGCAAACTAATACTTTCAATACCTCTATGTCTTTGAGGTATTCCAGTTATCTCAGCAAGTATGGTACTTTTGACATAACATGAGACTCCCCCTAGTTCCTCCATCAGCATATAAGTGAAAAACCTGAGTAGCCATTTAGTCTCAGAATGCTACCATCCCTATCCCCAGTTTGCTGGAGTGCTACTATGTCAATATTTTCTCTAAGAGAATAATAGTGCACATCTACCGCTCTTGTTTTTAACCCATTAGCGATCCATGATAATATCCTCACTCTACTTTCCTCCATGATTAATAATAAAACTTCATTTGCCCCTGTCCGTCACATTCCATGAGATACGAGAGTACCTTAGAGATACTCACCGTATCTTTAAGGTACTCACTTCCCAACACCGTAACATTTTTGCTTTCTCCTCACTTGCACAACAACTACTAACATCGAAGGTAATATTATTCATATCTATTTACTTTTTTTTGTTTCTGTATATCGTTTTACTTTAACCTTTGTTTCAACATTTGTCACTACAGGAGGTTTAACACATCTAATACAACTAGAAAGTGCAATTTCCTGACTATCCTCTATCATCGATACGTCATGCTCTTCCTTACTTTCTTCTACGCACGTTTCTCTTTCCATTTCACGTCCTGTTTCACAACCATCTTCATCCCGTCTACCCTCCATAGCTAATTTGTCCAATGCCTCAATCCTATTGTCTAGTTTTTTTTTCAGATATTCCCAAATTTGATTACCAACCTCCGAGTTCCCTATATTGTCCTGAACCTTGTTCCCACAAGGTTTCCTTTTTTTCCACTGTATTACCTACTTTTCCTAGGCTAACCTTAATTTTCTCCATTCCTCTCTCCCACGCATTGTTCATAGGGGCTGTCGTTGGCTTCCGGCTGTTTCTACCATGTTCCTGCTGCACAATCTTTCCTTCCTTCGAGGATACATCTATCCTGCTTGTACGACCCGTCCTAGAGTCTCTCAGATGAGGCTTCATGGGGCATAGATAGAAACCAGCATTGTGGCTGCCTCGACAATTGCAACAAGATGGGACAAATTTTTCACCTTTTTCAGTCTTGACTCTACACTTTCGTGAGTCGTGTTTCTTACCACAATACCGACACCTGGGGTCAAACTGGCATTTCCATGCCATATGTTCCCAACGAGAACACTTCATGCATAATATGGGCTCCTCAATCTATTATGCAACTTTCCTTGAGCCTACCTAGTCCTTGCACAAAAATTCTTTCTGAAGCCTCACTCTTTACTAAGGCAACAACCTGGCTTTGTTTTTCACCACGAACACTGTTCGTCTTTGCCCAAACAACACTATCTTTGTTGAGAAGAAGATAATCAGGATCCAAATAAGTTGAATACTTAAAAATATGATCTTTGTGTGCATCATACCTTCTTCCAGAGTAACCATCACAATGTTCTCAAACCCAACCGGCATTAAGTGTTCCGCGGCTTTTTTCTGTCCCAACTGTTACGTAGGGCCGGTGAGCACCCTCCTTGAATAGTGGTTCATATTAAAAAAAAAAACTCCTTAGTTAGTCGAACCGTCCACTCCAGCTTTTGATGAAAGTTCAGTTGGCATGTTATAGGGAATAACAGCCGCTTCCTTCTATTAATCTGCGTGTCTTGCTGGTTAGGATTTCCTGTTGACAATTCCAAGGAGTTTGCATCATTGGATTCTCCTTTCGTGGATCACGCAATTTTTCTGTCGTTTTTTCATTTCATCTTCACTGTCACTGTATCGCTGTCTGTGAAAACTACGCCGTTTCTTTTAGGACATTGCAACTTGGTGCGGCCTGGTATAATCTTGTACTTGAAAGTCATCCTCACTCTCATAATCGTCAGTCCTAATGCAGGATTGCCACTGTTGGGGGGGGGGGGGGGAAGAGGGTGTCTGTCTAATTACCCAAAGCTACCCAAAATTACTCAAATCAAACCAAAGCTTCCTAGCATTACATTAGTAATTAATAAATATGATACATTTACTTATTATAATATTGGTACTGAATGTAGAACATGAACAAATATATTTTTACTCTGAAAATTTTTCATTTTATAAAGAAAATTTATGAAAATAAGGAGTTGTTGATGCCAATGTGAGTCGACGATCCAAGCAACGATGTTGTGGAGGGACTTATCTCAAACACGTTGTTGCCTGGAGAGTGTTTGATGGCATATCAGCTTCCTGTACACACGTGGCACTTCTCTGTTCAAATTGTCACATATTGAATTAATAATATTAACTACAAGAATGCATAAATATACATTAATATTTACTATAAATAGCCAGAAAACATTTAAGTTTTATTAAAAAATACGTGTCTGAAAATGAAATTAACTCCATAGGACAATATATATATTTTTTTTCAGGGATATTCCTGCGCGGGCCCTAAGCCTCTGGCTGGCCCACTAAGTGTTGCTTGTTTCTGTTTTACTTGGGCGGAGTATGAGTATGAGTATTTATGACTCGTAAGATCGCTTCATTAAGATTTTGCCATAAGTGTTTAACAACTTCTTCTGCTCTATTGAATCTAAGTTGAAATCTTAATGGGTTTGTAACTGTGCATTGTGTTAGATAATGTTCCAGTGGTCTGTCGAGCATATATAGGACAATAATTTCGTTTTATTGATGCTGATGGTTATTCGTTGGCATGCGTTTGCTACTAGAACTACTATATGCTTATGCACGTATCAAGAGATTAGTTCAGAGTAAAACTATGTATTTTTTCCAAATCCTTCATTAAATACCATCATTATAGTAGGTATATATCTCACATTTCTTCATTACTTGTGTAATGCTAGAAGATTTTGGGGTAGCATTGGGTAGTTATTGGTGACTTTTGGTAAAAAAATGTACCTGCTCTGGGTGTGGGGAGCGCTACACATCAGCCAATCAATTGTCTAATTAACATGCATGTATTGTAAATTATTCTTCAATATTTATGTCAGAAGACAGGCAAAGATGTAGACATTAATGTGACTACATTTCAAGTAATATATATATATATATATATATATATATATATATATATATATATATATATATATATATATATATATATATATACATATATATATATATATATATATATATATATATATATATGTATATATATATATATATATATATATATATATATATATATATATATATATATATATATATATATATACTGGAGTGCTTCCAGTTAAGTAACATAGTTTATTTGTGTGCGCGTGCTTGAAGAGGAAATGTTATCCCCCCTCCCCCCATTGTAAATATTTGTGGGTTTCAGACCATACGGCCGCGGCTTACCCTCTCCGCGGTCGAGGGTAAGAACATTGGACTGGATGTATATACCCAGTATTACAAGTAAACATTAGCAATAACAATTATGGAAAGTTCCTTCACCTATACATAGACAAGAGACTGAACTTCAGCACCCACATACAACACATAAGGGGATGCTCTGAGAGAGAGAGAGAGAGAGAGGGAGAGTAAAAATATCCACTGAGGTCTGATTAAGTCCTTTTGGGGGCCTTAATCATTAGGACGTCCAATGATTAACACAAAGTGAAGCGTATTCAGATGGTATATTGACAACATTCAGCATATCTCATAATGACCTAGTAGTACTTGGTGCACAAATACCTTTTCCAAAGGAATCGCAAAACATAATTAAACACAACTGTACCTTACAGTGTTATATATTTATTTCAGTTTGAACAATTTTTAACATTAAAGGATAAATCCTTTAATTGGTTGAAATTGGTTTTAACATTCGAAATCTAATTTGTTGATGTTAAATAATATAAGGTTCAAATTTATTAAGATACATACTTTAAAAACTATTTATATTTGAAATTTAAATAACATAAAAAGAGTACAGAATATAACAAATACCGACTATATAAAATACCTGACACTTGCAGCACTTAATTATGCTATTGTAACACATTGAAAGTAATAACAATATTTGATTCAGCAAAGCATTTGGTAAGGTTATAATAATAATAATAATAATAATAATAATGTATTAATTAAGTATTTTAAATTATAATTCACAACTTGCTAGCGCACAGGAAACAAATCCACGAATCATCATTACATTCTGTAACACCTACACATGATCCATGGTGCCAAATATTGCAACGGTCACAGCATAAAATCAGCTTCAAATCATTTGGCTTTCTGCAAATGCAGTACACTTCCATCGAGCATGACCGGATGATTCGTTTTCTTCTCAGTGTCTGAGCTGCAGGGAATGAGATGAGACACTTTCCTTTAAAGTTCTCTTGAAGATGTTGTCTCATTCTGCACATCATACGAGGTTCACCGGATCTACACCACTTGCAAGTGATGCAGCAAACGCCACAGCATATACCCCACTCATACTTGAGTCCCTGTGTCTGCTGACATTCATTATATTGCATACCAGCTTATCATCCTGGCAATTAGTAAGAGCACACAAGATAACTTCAGTAGATTTGGATGGTAATTTATGCCTGGTGTCGTATATGTTAATTTGTCCAGTTACTCCAATGTTGGAAACGGTGACCCAGTGACAACCATCAACTTGGATAATTTGAATAAATTCACCAATTGTAACTGGCCAGGAGAGGTCCCGCTACAACGCTGGGTCATGAAGGCCTTCTACGCTTGGCACAGTTTCATGAGGTCACATTCAGATTTTATATGAAAGTCAGAGAGCTGTACATTTGTTCCAATGTTCATTATCGCATCATCTGTTAAATAATTTAACATTGTCGAATGTGAAGCACTGTTATCACTCTCCTTATTGTTGCATTGGTGTGAGGAGTGGCAGTGATTGGTGCAGTTTATTTTTTCTTTAAATAGGGACATATATTTGTACTGCAGATACCAGTACAGTTACACCGTTTATTTATATATTTTATACTTGGGTTAGCAAGGCGAGACGCTTCTCTTAACGTGATACTGTTGGTATCAAATAGAAATTGTTTTTAAAGTATGTATCTTAATAAATTTGAACCTTATATTATTTAACATCAACAAATTAGATTTCGAATGTTAAAACCAATTTCAACCAATTAAAGAATTTATCCTTTAATGTTAAAAATTGTTCAAACTGAAATAAATATATAACACTGTACAGTATAGTTATGTTTGCCTGCCATAGCCTGCCACAGCCTTGAGAGCACGGAGCCTCTCTCTACATTGGCGACCCAGTCTGGCTAAAACATTGCGGTACAGTAGAACCTCAAGACCAAGGTATTTGTATCTGGTTACATAGTCGAGCAGAGAGCCATCATCCAACTGCATTTTGCGAACGGCCCCACCCCGTCTGGGTGGGTGTCGGTTCAGGATCTTTGTTTTCTCTACTGAGATGACTAAGCATAGTTCCTAACATGTGTACAATACAGAGTTCAGAACATATTGGGTGTTGGTATACCCATTGGTGTGGATCAGTATATCATCCACATAGCTAATGATGTGTTCGCTGGACTTTCTAGTTACTAAATTTAAAAGTGCACTGATTAACACATTGAACAGAGTAGGACTGAGAACACCTCCCTGTGGAGTGCCAAGTTCAAAATCTCTCGTTACACGCCTATACCCTTGGAACAGTACAGATGACTTCCTGTTGAATAGATAGCCTCTTATCCACCGTAGAAGCCATCCTCCAACATTCATTTTAGCAAGTTCTATCAGAATGACGTGTGGGTTAGCAATGTCAAAGGCTGACTTAAGATCTAGGAAAGTGGTATATGACCTATCAGTCTGCAGGGTGAGGAATGTGGTAATACAGTGATGTACACTTTTTCCATGCGTGAAGCCATATATCTGGGGAGACAACATATTATTAATTTTGTAAAGGAGACGGTTGAGAACCATCCTCTCAAGACACTTATAGAGACAACTAGTGAGGGAGATTGGGCGAAAAGCACTAGGCTGGTGAGGTTTAGGAATGGGAATAATAACACTGTTGGTCCATGACTTAGGAAGCTCCCCAGTTTCATAGCTCATATTATACAATTCAAGCAAGGGATTCCCTGGAACTAGCAGAAACATGCGCAGTGTGCCGTAAGTAACTCCATCCTCCCCGGGTGATGTAGCTTTGCCTTTATGTAGAGCAGAGTCTAGTTTGTATTCAGTAAAAAGCATGTCACAGTCATCCTCTTGATGACGCATGAAGTCAAGGAACCTTGCTCTATCAGTATATCTATCATTTAACTCATTCTGTGAGGGTAGAGGAAGACTGTCAAAGCTGAAAGTCGTGGCCCAAGCATCAACAAGCTCATTTGCTCTGTGCAGAGGATTAGGGTACGAGATCTCTGTAGCATTTTTCCCTTTGATCTTGTTGATATCCTTCCATGCCCGACTTAGTGGCGTGTGAGAATTGAGACTACGTACAAAAGTTTCCCAGTCTGTCTGCCTCAGCTCCACCATATGTTCCCTGGCCTTAGCCAGAGCCGCTTGAAAGAGCCGAAGCATTTCAGAAGTGCGGGTCCTTCTATAGGCTAGTCCAATTATTCTGGCAGTGCGTTTTAGTGTCTGCACTTTAGAATCATTATAATACTCACCCTTAACATTGACAAAACTTTCTATATTCTGTTTGGCAATAAATCCTCTAATCAAATAAATCTCAAAATAAACAATACCCAAATATGTAACAAATTAGATGGCAAATTCCTTGGCATTCTCATTGACCAGAAGCTGAATTTCCAGGGACACATTCTAAACATAACAAAAAAAGTTTCAAAAACTGTGGGCATTCTTTCTAAGATCAGATATTATGTACCACGCCCTGCCCTGGTGACTCTCTATTACTCCCTTATCTATCCATGTCTCAACTATGGTATTTGTGCTTGGGGCTCTACTACCCAAAATCACTTACGTCCTCTAATTACTCAACACAAAGCTGCTATTAGGACAATATCCAATTCTGGCCCCAGACATCACTCGGTACCCCTACTCAAATCTCTGAATATGTTAGACATTAAGTCACTGCACATTCTCTCATGTGTATTATACATATATAAAACGCTAAACTATAATGCCAATCCTGATCTCAAAAGCTTCATAGAAGGTTGTAACAGAACCCATGAGCACCACACCAGAAATAAATACAGTTTTGATATTCCTAGAGTACGACTTAATCAAACCAGAAATGCTCTACAAATCAAGGGGCCCAGAATGTGGAATGACCTTCCCAACCATGTTAAAGACTGTACCTCTCTCAACCAGTTTAAGTTAAAAACGAAGCTATACCTAATACATTCCCTGTAACTCACCTTACCCCTCTGTTGTCAACTCATGTATGTTTTTTTTTTTTTTTTTTCAAATTAACGCTGTTTGAATGTAATTTTCTGTAATAATTTGTAATTGTATTTGTGCTGCTTTTTCAACAATGTTCCCCCCACTTTTACCTCTATTTTTATTTGTACTCAACACATCTTATTCTTTTTACCCATTAGTTTTAAGCTTTAGTCATTAATGTTTTTCCTGCCCGAAACGCTTTGCGTAATAGTGGCTTTAGGCATTGTATGTACTAGCTCTATCTATAAAGCCAACAAACTTTGTAAAATCTCTTTATGTATGTACCTTACCTAAATAAAATTATTATTATTATTATTATTATTATTATTATTATTATTATTATTATTATTATTATAAACATAAGTGTAATTTGGGTTACGTGGCCTGGACGATGGATCATGTGATTCTATAAACTGCTCGATAGTACCTGTGAGCTCATTGTTAGAATCTTCAACTGATGAAGGCTCAGATGAACTGCACCAATCTGACACATGAGCAACAAGATTGTGTCTTTGGTCGATGGGCACAGCCAGCCTCTTCCGCGTGAACACTCCGCCAGGGAGGATAGAGCTGCCAATGTTTACAGTGGCTAATATGCCCAGATGATCAGACGCCATATCTGGCACTATTGACGAGGCGCACAAGGTGTGGGAGACGTTGACACCGAGATATAGATCAAGAATACCCCTGTAGATATTCGTCGGTTCAAGGTCACCCACAATCTGTGCATCATCGTGACTACCTAATAGTGACAACAGTTGGTTGCCGTTACGATTATTGAACTGCAAATTACCAATATTCCTATGTCTAGCGTTATAATCACCTATAATGATGGTAGGCACAGTCTGAATACAGATAAGAAGGTCAGCATAATTAAAGTTACAAGGAGTTCATTATTTAGTACAGGGTTGTTTTTCTCTTTGATAGAGAGGGGACGATGATAGAGGGGGAGTCTTTAACGTGATTGGGAATACATACATACATACATACATACACACATATATACATACATACATACATACATACATACATACATACATACATACATACATACATACATACATACATACATACATACATACATACATACATGCGTACATACATGCGTACATACATACATACATACATACATACATACATACATACATACATACATACATACATACATACATACATACATACATACATACATACATACATGCGTACATATATACATACATCCATATGTAACACTGTAAAAGTGTTTGGGTTAGTTTATTTAAAATATATATAGAGTACACGAGTCACAGACAAGGATCTGAGAGGCGCCAGTTGTCTGCCTGAGATCTCACACCTCTAACCGTTAATGACCCCAAGTGACCTGAGGTCAGATCATGATAATTTCACCTTGCTTCCGCTAAGCGTATAATTGGAGCCGGGTAGCCTTCAAACATGCCGACGTTTAAGGAGTGGCTTGGTAGTGCCGGAGGCTATCTACTTGTGGGCGGAGTTAGCTACTAGGTTCCCCAATATAAACTCGGAGAGCTATCCAGCATGAAGCATTAACGAGACAGAACAGCACACGAGCCAGCAGAGCAGGGAGGCTGTCGGCCGGCAGGGGCGAGACAGTCTCTGTCAAGCTACAGACCCCCCCCCCCCCTCTCTATTCAACTTAGATTCAGTCCTCGGTGAGTGAACATTAAGGTGACTTGGTCGTGTTTACATATGTTGTGTGATGATCAGGGGCAGTCAAGTTGTAGGGTTCTCGAATTCTTGGATGATGACTCACTTTGCATATTAAACTGGAACATTTTAATTGAATTGCTAAATTATGATACTTAGTATGTGAAATACATGAACTTATTATTTAAATCGTCTTTGTTCCCTAGAGCTTTGAGTTGAGGTGAGAAAGCCTCGGTGGTTACTAGATTCAAGATATTAATGAGTACTTGTTTGGAGTTGATACATGGTACAGAGGGAACATACTAATAATGAACTCATGATAACATCCTTTGAGAATTTTGTGATACAGGCAAGTTCCATTCCTTGTCTTGTATGTAATGATCATGAATGGATGGTGGCAGCATTTCGTCTTCTACTATCTACTTTCTACTCCTCTACTCTAAGTTTCTACTTCGCGTCAGGTGCTCTAGAATAGTTAGCTAACTGGGGACGGGATAACGGACAAGAGAGAGCTGTTTCCCCCGGCCTCGTTAGTTAACTGGGGGGTGGAATAATGGACAAGATAGAGCTATTTCCCCCCACCCCCCGTTACAATGATGGCAGCGGTGTTGAACAATGTTGTAGGTAGTTGGTGTTCTTTTAACATTGTTCAGTCCCACGTGTCTTTTTGCCGCTCAGGCGCTATCAGGGAGATCTTGACAGGTGTTTTACTTTCGCGATTTAGCGAGTTTTCAGGTTGGGAGATTGTGATTCTCTGGTGTTGTGTTTAGTGATTTTGTGAGTTTTGTGGTGTTCAGGGAATGTTCACCAGAACTTGCGTGTGTAGTGTTTTATGTTAGTGATAAGATTTGGTGATTTTGGAACTTAGCGGTTGGTGGGTAGTGGAGCTTACCTGAGTTTGACAGGTGACCTCGCATGTCCCACGGGGACACCCAGCCACCGCTGGTCTCCAGGTCAGTGGGGAGTGGCAGGTGTAGTTCTTAAATAGATTTTAAGTAGTTTTTAGTGGTTCTGCTCAGATTATTGCGATCGACTGTTTTACTCCATTTGAACGCAATAACCCGAGGTGTACTGGTCTTGTACAGCATGCTAGGGGGAGCCTTAGTATGTCAGTAGACTTCACGTTGGGGACGCTCGACGTTAGATAGTCTGGTCACAGGGGTGGCAACAGTTTGGAGTTGTTGACCGGCGGAGATGCTAGGGAAACACTCTGGGTCACGTAGGTGGCTGTAGGTTAAGGGTGGGAGTAATGGTTAATTATGTGCTCAAGATTAGGTAAGGTACAGTTAAGTTTAGGCTAGTGTTTTGTCTATTAGTGTTGATTTTTTTTGTGACAAGTTAAAGGTAGTGATGACCTTATTCTCTCTTCTCTAACTTTCCTCTGTTACTGTCTTATGTTCCACCAAGTCAATATCATTCAGTGTTAATTGGATTATTTTAAAAATTTAAGTGTAGTTGTTGCCAGGAGGAGAGCGGTATGACTGGACTGTGTAACCCTATACAAACTACAGGGTCACATAACATATCTTGGGAGCACGATATTGTCGCCTTTCTGTTCACCCACAGGTGGGAGCCAGAAGAGAGGAGAGACGCACATACAAAAGAGGGAGACGGCTGCTGTGTACCACACTCACGGGCGTTAATCACCACCACCACGACCAGCCCACTACCTGGAGGTCACGGCTCCACCACCATCACCACCCCAGGGGACCCCAAGATGCAGCCCTCTCGGTCAGTCAACATTGGTCTACCCAGTGGACCCCAGGTCGTTCTGCAGACGACCCAGTAATGATGGAAGAGGAGCAACAACGACTCCAGTCTGTCCCACCAACATCGGTCTACCCAGGATGGACCCCAGGACGGACAGACCCCCAATGGACCCCAGGTCGCTTGTCTAAGACCCATGGGAGGAGGAAGAGAGAAGAAAGGAGAGAAGAAAGAAGAAAGAAGAAAGAAGAAAGAAGAGAGAAGAAATAGAGAGAAGAAAGAAGAGAAGATAAGACAAGCTGAGTGAGACATGATACCTAGTGTCCCTTGCTGGTGTCAGCATCATTGCATGGAGCGTAATTGCAAGACAGGATCGTTTGCCTTGACTGGCCGCCCCTCCTGCAAGCAGGTAGCTCTGTTGAGTGATTCTTCCTGTGTCATGCAGACTTGATGTGGCTGTCAGAAGTAGCTCTCTGAAGGAGGCGTGCTGGAGCAACAGGGAGGAAGAAGAGTAGGATGGGATTTCTACTGTTGGCAACTATATGAAGGTCTCGAAACTTGTAGTCCCTATAGCTGTGAAGAACCCCAATATACGTCTCTCATGGTGACTGACGTAGGGCCAATTACAGATCAGCTGGGACAACCGAATTCCACGGTCCTGTGCGCAGTTCAAGTAGTAACGGCTTTCGGGTTGACCAAGGGTTGTTGTGCGTTAACGACGGAGAAGCGACGGAGGCAGTTGTGTTGAAGAAATGTGGTACAGGATTATCTACAAGACCAAGCAGTGACGTCGCCCAGCCAGAGACAATGGACGTCTGTCTACATATTTCATTTTTTTAGAGTAGGATGATGTATATTTGTTTAGCTAGGATGTATTTTTTTTTCGTTAATAAAGTTGTTGCACACAGCTAGCTTGCTTTAGCAGTGTTGCAAAAACTTTATTTCGGGGAGAGGGGAGATGTAACACTGTAAAAGTGTTTGGGTTAGTTTATTTAAAATATATATAGAGTACACGAGTCACAGACAAGGATCTGAGAGGCGCCAGTTGTCTGCCTGAGATCTCACACCTCTAACCGTTAATGACCCCAAGTGACCTGAGGTCAGATCATGATAATTTCACCTTGCTTCCGCTAAGTGTATAATTGGAGCCGGGTAGCCTTCAAACATGCCGACGTTTAAGGAGTGGCTTGGTAGTGCCGGAGGCTATCTACTTGTGGGCGGAGTTAGCTACTAGGTTCCCCAATATAAACTCGGAGAGCTATCCAGCATGAAGCATTAACGAGACAGAACAGCACACGAGCCAGCAGAGCAGGGAGGCTGTCGGCCGGCAGGGGCGAGACAGTCTCTGTCAAGCTACAGACCCCCCCCCCTCTCTATTCAACTTAGACTCAGTCCTCGGTGAGTGAACATTAAGGTGACTTGGTCGTGTTTACATATGTTGTGTGATGATCAGGGGCAGTCAAGTTGTAGGGTTCTCGAATTCTTGGATGATGACTCACTTTGCATATTAAACTGGAACATTTTAATTGAATTGCTAAATTATGATACTTAGTATGTGAAATACATGAACTTATTATTTAAATCGTCTTTGTTCCCTAGAGCTTTGAGTTGAGGTGAGAAAGCCTCGGTGGTTACTAGATTCAAGATATTAATGAGTACTTGTTTGGAGTTGATACATGGTACAGAGGGAACATACTAATAATGAACTCATGATAACATCCTTTGAGAATTTTGTGATACAGGGAAGTTCCATTCCTTGTCTTGTATGTAATGATCATGAATGGATGGTGGCAGCATTTCGTCTTCTACTATCTACTTTCTACTCCTACTATCTACTCTTCTACTTCTACCTATCTACACCTCTCCCTCCACCCCTCTCTCAACTCTCACTTTCAACTAATGACCATCCTCGCCCCTCCCACCTCTCTGCCTCTCACCCCAAACCCTCACTAATTACTTCACTATTCATTTCTTTCCTTTCGTTTTCTCTTATACGTTTGTGGCAATGATTCTGTATTCTAGAGTTCTCTCTAGAGTTTCGGGTAACTGATCAAGTTACGGCGCCTTGTAGTCTTAGCACCTAGGTAGTCAAATACCTAGGTTACAAGGCGTTGAACGAGAGAGGTTGCCTTAGGAACTCTGGAGGGTGCTCTAGAATAGTTAGCTAACTGGGGACGGGATAACGGACTAGAGAGAGCTGTTTCCCCTGGCCTCGTTAGTTAACTGGGGGGTGGAATAATGGACAAGATAGAGCTATTTCCCCCACCCCCCCCGTTACACATACATACATGCATGCGTACATACATACATCCATCCATCCATACATACATACATGCATGCATACATACATACATACATACATACATACATACATACATACATACATACATACATACATACATACATACATACATACATACATACATACATACATGCATGCGTACATACATGCATGCGTACATACATACATACATACATACATACATACATACATACATACATACATACATACATACATACATACATACATACATACACGTCCAGTCAGCATATAGCTATTTCGTGGCAAAATCCAATACAGTTTATATTGGTGAGACGCCACTGTGATGAGGAGTTTAAATATCACAGGAACTGTAGGTTAATGTGTGACATAGGTGAGGTTAGATGAGGCATCTACAAGCATCAGTTGGAGGCTGATGGAGTGTTGTGGAGGCTGCTGGTACTATATATGCCCAGATGTTGGAGGGTGAATTTGACTCTCCCACCCTCCCCCCCCCCCCACATTGACCGCAGTGCGTCTAAGGTTACTTTCCACTCTCGCTTACCACGGGTATAACCCCCCCCCCCCAACACACACACAGCATCAGATTCTTAACTTACAATATTTATGATTTACCAATTTATGTTACTACACTGACTCTCAATTTCACAATATTGTGTAAACTTTGATGAATCGCACGTCTATGGGTCATCCAATAATGTTAGCAGACTTCTAGATGTTACCACTGCTAGGTTTTGGCTCGGCTACAAGTACCTCTGGGAGCTTGTAACATCTGATGATGTATATTTGACTAAATGTAAAATCTGTCAGCAGAACTATTCGCATACTTTGCGTCATTATATAATGGAATGTGAAAAAATCGCGGAATTTAAAGATAACAACATCAATAGTGTCCATGAAATGTGTAAGTACTTCATTCATAATGATGTGCTGCCCGAAATTTTAGCGAAGTATCCAAAATTTGCTTACTGTAGGTAATGCATGCACATGACTGCAAAGCTGCCGCCCAGTTGATGTGACGATGTGTTATGAATTTTGTGGCTAGCTCCTCAAGATTGTAACTTGCTTAGATAAATAAATTGTGTGTTCAGTCCCTGAACCCATTATGTGATAAATTAACTAAACTAAAAACTACAGTATGGCGACGAAACCTGAACTGCATAATGTAAATAAGGATTAACCAGAAAAAGATATAGGTGAAGAATAACACCAGGTAACTGTAAAGCTGCCGCCCAGTTGGGTGGGTGTGGAGCAAGACTAGTAACTGTGCGACTCCTCATAGATGTAAAGTGCCTTGTATAGTGACTGTTGTGAGCCTCTTGTTGAATTACTTGTGACACAAAAGATTACTGATGTGTGTATTTGTGTGGGTCATTAAATATGTATGTGTATGTATATATGTATACGTATGAATATGTACATGTATGCATAAGTATGTGTACATTAATAATTTTGTAACTAGCGTCAAAAGATTGTTATTTGCTTAGCTAAACGAACTAGAGGGTTCAGTTCCTGAACCGATTATGTGCCTCTGTAATCCTTTACACCACCGCCCACGGAATGTGTATTATGGAGTGCATAATAAAGAAAGAAAATAAATGGACCGAACCCCACAATTCATTTAGCTAAGCAAGTTACAATCTTGATGAGCTAGTTACAAAATTCACTATAAGTCGTCACATCATAAATGGGTTCGAGATGGACCACAAGTAGTGCATTACATAAGTTATCAGTAATGTGCAGCCTGTGATCCCCGCCTGGCTGGATACTGATACCTAGGTAGTTTTCATGTGTCTGGACACCGGCGATAAGGTGGTATTATTTATTTAACTTAAGAGATATATATTTTTAAATGTTGTCACATTAACGGCTACATCTTCCTTTCTTCTGACATATAGATTTTTAAAATTAATTAAAATATATGGAAACTAATTATACAGTTTATTGGCTGGTGTGCAGGGCTTCACACTCTCAGAGCTAGCCATCAAGTAACTATCAAAACGCATATATCTTCGTTTTCACTTCAGTTATATTTATGACAAAGGATTTTAAATGTAGCCAATATTTCTACCTTTCTGATGACATAAATACTTTCGTTAATTACAATATCTAGATCAAACTAACATTGATTTTCAAAATGTTGTATATTTTCCATCAATGGAGAGCATCAGCCAAGAAGCCTTCTTTAAAATATGAATATCTTTCCTCACCCAATAAGATCTAATCTCTGAATAAAACGCAAAAAACGACTTTATTGTAACCTATCCACCGCTGCCCATTGGATGGGGGAGAGGGGGTAATGTGTAGGATAAACATATCAATTGTGACACTAGCCCTCCATATATGTCAGTTGCTTTAATTATAAACTGTACTTGTGGCCGGTCTCGACCCCATTGTTGATGTGACAATGTGCATTGACTTTTGTAACTAGCTTATCAAGATTATAACTTGCTTGGCTATATGAATTGTGGGCTCAGTCCCTGATCCCATTATGTGCCTCTGTATCACTCCACTATCGCTCATAGGATGGGCATGGGGTGCATAATAAATGAACTAAACAAAGCTCTGCCTTTTTGATAACATATACAATTATAAGCTTTATTTGTGAATCTCAATTAATTAAACAATATATCACAAAGCCTGTAGGGTTCGGTGAGATGAGCGAAGAGACATGGAAGATTTTACATAAGTACAGTACATGGTAGTTTAAGTAGCGAACGCATGTCAACGAATAACTACTATATATAACAAAACTATTGTCCTATGAAGTCGATTTAACTTCCAAACATATATTTTTTAATAAATGTTAAATGTTTTCTGGCTAGTTATGTTAGATTTTATTAACAATACGTATTCTACTTGTTAACATTATAATTTAAATTTGTGATAATTTGTGCAGAGAAGTGCGACAACTGGATATGCCAACAAACACTTTCCAAACAACGATATATCTTGGATAAGTCGCTCCACAACATTGACGCTTGGACTGTCGACTTCCTGTGATGCTACTTATTTACTTATTTCATAATTAAATTATATTAGTTTTGAGTAAATATATGTTTTCTCATGTTCTGCATTCAACACCCACATTATAGTGAGTAAATATACCACATTACTTCATTACTTAAATAATGCTAGGAGGGTTTGAGTAGCTTTGGGTCTTTAGTGGACAGAATCTCCAATAGATGGGGCGAGAGTCGCCCCATCTCTCTCGCCCGAGCAAGAGTCGAAACTTAATTTAAAATTGATATATCTTTGTTCTCGAACATGATATATTTCATTTGGTGCAATCATAATAATGTTCATATCTCGGTCTTTCTGGAGGCATATAAGATTTTAGGCTTTATTAGCGTATCTTTGTTAATTATACAATATATCGGCAAGTGCGTAGGCGTCTGCACTCCATGCCCGACAAGCTACTGAGCGCTACTATAAAAACATATGTATCTTCAATTGAGCTATAAATATGACTATTATAATGTATTTAAAATGAAGCTCTTATTTCTATCTTGCTTAAGACATATAAAACATTTGTGCTTATTAACGAATTCACGTGAAATAAACATTGATCTAAGAGAGAGTTGCTCTGTCGTTCAGTCTGTACGTGGTGGGAGCTCCATAATTTTTAAAATTCATGTATCTTCATTAGAACTTTAAATATGTCTATGGTAAAGTGTTTAAAGTGAAGCTTATATGTCTGTCTTTCTTGAGACATATAAAACATATATGTATATTAACGAATTCACGTGAAATAAACATTGTTCTGAGAGAGAGTTGCTCAGTCGATCAATCTGTCCAGAGTCAGAGCTCGGCTATTATAAAAGTACATGTATTTTCGCTTTAAATTTAAATATACCCATGGTAAGGTATTTAGAATGAAGCTTATATTTCTATCTTTCTTGTGACATATAAAACTCTTACGTTTATTAAGGAATCTGCGTGAAATATATTAGGCATGGTTCTGAGATGAATGCGGCGGTTTTTGAGCTCGTCGAGCAATGAAAACTGCCCCTTTTATAAAACTACAAATATCTTCGGTTTTACTTAAAATATTTGTCTGGTAGAGGTTTAACATATAGATCGCGTTTTTGTTTTTCTTCTGACTTATAAATAATTTTGGTTTAATAAGTCATCAAGATGTTTTCAACAATATTTCACATGTATTTCATGTGAACAATGTATTTCAACAATACAATACAACAAATACACACATTGCTACATTTTTGCAAAGGCACTATACAATATACATATATATATATATATATATATATATATATATATATATATATATATATATATATATATATATATATAAATTGTTGCAAGTCGAGCAACAAATATTTTACATTGAACAACAAATGAGATTGGAAAAGCAGTATTGCCACCTCTGCTATACAGAAAAAATAGACCCCAGACACACCCTGTGGGTAGTAATGGACCCCCATACCGCCACTATGAGGGGTAGTGGACCCCATAATAACACTATGGACGGTAGTGGACACTATACAAACACTATGGGCGGTAGTTGACTTCATAGCGACCCTGTGGGCGGTAGTGGACCCCCTGCCGACCCTGTGGGTGGCAGTGGAACCCCCTACCAACCCTGTGGGCGGTAGTGGACCCCTACTGACGCTGTGGACGCTCTACCGACCCTGTGGGCGGTAGTGGACCCCATACCGACCGTGTGGGTGGCAGTAGACCCCATACCGACCCTTTGGGCGGTAGTGGACCCCATACCAACCCTGTGGGCGGCAGTGGACTCCATACCGACCCTGTGGGGGGTAGTGGACCCCATACCGACCCTGTGGACTCCATACCGACCGTGTGGGTGGCAGTAGACCCCATACCGACCCTGTGGGCGGTAGTGGACCCCATATTGACCCTGTGGGCGGCAGTTATCCCCCCTACCGACCCTGTGGGCGGTAGTGGGCCCCATACCGACCCTGTGGGTGGCAGTGGACTCCATACCGACCCTGTTGGTGGCAGTGGACCCCCTACCGACCCTGTGGGTGGCAGTTGACCCCCTACCAACCCTGTGGGTGGTAGTGGACCCTTTACCGACCCTGTGGGCGGCAGTGGACCCTATATACTAATCCCGTGGGCAACACTGGACCCTATACTCATCCTGTGGGCTTCAATGGACGCCATACACATCCAGTGGGTGTTATTGGATCCCATACCCATCCTGTGGGTGGTTGTGAGCCCCATACCCATCCTGTGGGTGGTTGTGAGCCCCATACCCATCCTGTCGGTGGTAGTGGACGCCATACACATCCAGTGGATGGTATTGGACTCCATACCCTTCCTGTGGGTGGAAGTGATCCCCAAGTTTGCAGTAGTTTACCCCATAAACATTCCAACATAACATCGTTTTCTGTTAGCATTCCTACAAAACATTCTTTAAAGATTTTTAAAGCGCAAACTAAGGTATATAATATTGATTGGGGCAGCACTGTTATTTTTTTTTTTTTTTGAGATATATACAAGAGTTGTTACATTCTTGTACAGCCACTAGTACGCGTAGCGTTTCGGGCAAGTCCTTAATCCTATGGTCCCTGGAATACGATCCCCTGCCGCGAAGAATCGTTTTTTCATCCAAGTACACATTTTACTGTTGCGTTAAACAGAGGCTACAGTTAAGGAATTGCGCCCAGTAAATCCTCCCCGGCCAGGATACGAACCCATGACATAGCGCTCGCGGAACGCCAGGCGAGTGGCGAGTGGCGTCCCCACACATAGTTATTCTATGTAATTATTTATAGTGCTTATTATAATTTACTAAGAACAACTAATGTTTCTCAAAACAAAACTACGAGCCTTCAATAGGATATAGCTGATCTGTAATATTCTAAGAGCATGGACAATAGTAGGTAAATTTCACAACCCATGTGGTACCTGAAAACTACAATTTTCCTTATAATTGAACCAATCACGACTATTCTGCTATCTACGTTGATGGACGGGTACTGTGAGACGTAAATTGGTACGTGAGCAAGTCTGGGCCTTGGTAAAAAAGATAACTGGAAATATATCACATATGTACTAAATCACATTCAACATATAGACTTTAAGCATTAAGTCATATATGTGCTGTCTTGTGTGAGAACGGGTTGTATCTTTATAGGTTAGGTTAGGTTAGGTAGCCGAAAAAGTTAGGTTAGGTAGTCGAAAAACAATTAATTCATTAAAACATGGTTTATTAGGCAAATCGCGCCTTGCATAGTAGGCTGAGAAGCGCGTTCTGGCTACTAGGTACGATATATATATATATATATATATATATATATATATATATATATATATATATATAAGATCAAGTTCTGGTGTCCGGCCCCAAGTTAGTGTTGGCTTTGAAGGAGTGAGCTCGGTAATGCAAGTAAAACACAATGGGGAGGTAAATTGAATACGACACTTCATCAATTATTAATATATTCACATATAATCACTTTCCCATCACCTCATATATAAGGAAGTGATAGCCGTAGCTATATGAACCACTTACCCGCCGGCACTCGGATGGTAATCTTGGGCATAGCATTTTATCAAATCACCTCATTCTTTGGGGCACACGTGGGGAACACAAATGCGAACAAGCCTGAATGGTCCTCCAGGACTATATGCAACTGAAAACTCACACCCCAGAAGTGACTCGAACCCATACTGTCAGGAGCAACGCAACTGGTATGTACAGGACGCCTTAATCCGCTTGACCATCACGACCGGACATAAGGAAGTGATAGCCGAAGCTATATGAACCACTTCCCCGCCGGCACTCGGATGGTAATCTTGGGCACAACATTTTATCAAATCACCTCATGTACATACCAGTTCCGTTGCTGGTTGAAAAAGTATTTCCCAATATTGAAACCAATTATAAGAATCACGATTGGCTGAGTGAACGAGCTATTCTTGTGGCCAAGAACAAAACGTCTACGACCTTAACAATATTATTCAGTCTAACATTCAAAGTGAGGCAGTCACATGCAAATTTAAGTCTGTCGACACTGTTGTGGAAGCAGATGAATGGGGATAACTATCCAACAAAATTTTTAATTCACTCGATCTGCCATCACACATACGGCAATTGAAAATCAACATGCCAATTTTCATGTTGCGAAATATGAACCAACCAAAACTTTGCAACGCTAAGCGCCTTGCAGTAAAAAAAAATAATCAGCGACGTCGTAGAAGCAACAATCTGACAGGACCTTTCAAAGGGGAAGATTTCCTCATTACTCGCATTCCTATGATTCCAACAGATATGCCATTTAAATTTAAGAGAGTGTAATTTCCAATTCGATTGGCGTTTGCAATCATCATCAACAAAGCTCAGGGCCAATCTTTAGAATTGTGCAGTTTATATCTAAATACGGATTGCTTTTCAAGTGGACAATTATATGTTGAGTGTTCTATAGTCGGCAAACCAGACAATCTCTATATCTCCACAGACAATGGAACAACAAAAACTATTGTATACCCACAAGCATTGTGAAATTAAATATATTAGAAATGTGCACTTTCTCTTTTCTTTCTTTCCCATTTAACCAGACTGAGCCACAGCAACGCGTGGCAGGTACTACTAGTATATATATATATATATATATATATATATATATATATATATATATATATATATATATATATATATATATATATATATATATATATATATATATATATATATATATGTATATATTTATATATATATATATATTAGTATATTTTGGTAGCAGTCTTTCCTGTAGACATATATTATTAAATATGACCGAAAAAGTAAGATTAATAATTCTAACACGAATTTTCTCAATATTTCGTACATTTCTTTTCACTGTTAGAGGTAAATCAAAAATCAATTCTCCAAAATTCATTTTTATTTCTAGTCTGACGCGACACGAGCGCGTTTCGTAAAACTTATTACATTTTCAAAGACTTTAGTTCACAAATACACAACTGAATAGAACTTACGCATCTCCGATTTTATATCTACATTTGAGTGAGGTGGAAGGGGTGATGTGGCATTAACACAAGACAGAACACGAGGTTGCATTAATAGGGTATTAATTTCATCAACACAAGACAGAACAAGAGGTGGAATTAATAGGGTATTAATTTCATCAACACAAGACAGAACACGAAACAATGGGTATTGAATAGAAGTGTTTGTAGAAAGCCTATTGGTCCATATTTCTTGATGCTTCTATATTGGAGCGGAGTTTAGAGGTGGGTAGAATATAGTTGTGCAATAATTGGCTGTTGATTGCTGGTGTTGACTTCTTGATGTGTAGTGCCTCGCAAACGTCAAGCCGCCTGCTATCGCTGTATCTATCGATGATTTCTGTGTTGTTTACTAGGATTTCTCTGGCTATGGTTTGGTTGTGGGAAGAGATTATATGTTCCTTAATGGAGCCCTGTTGCTTATGCATCGTTAAACGCCTAGAAAGAGATGTTGTTGTCTTGCCTATACACTGGGTTTTTTGGAGCTTACAGTCCCCAAGAGGGCATTTAAAGGCATAGACGACGTTAGTCTCTTTTAAAGCGTTCTGTTTTGTGTCTGGAGAGTTTCTCATGAGTAGGCTGGCCGTTTTTCTGGTTTTATAGTAAATCGTCAGTTGTATCCTCTGATTTTTGTCTGTAGGGATAACGTTTCTATTAACAATATCTTTCAGGACCCTTTCCTCCGTTTTATGAGCTGTGGAAAAGAAGTTCCTGTAAAATAGTCTAATAGGGGGTATAGGTGTTGTGTTAGTTGTCTCTTCAGAGGTTGCATGGCTTTTCACTTTCCTTCTTATGATGTCTTCGACGAAACCATTGGAGAAGCCGTTATTGACTAGGACCTGCCTTACCCTGCAGAGTTCTTCGTCGACTTGCTTCCATTCTGAGCTGTGGCTGAGAGCACGGTCGACATATGCATTCAATACCCATTGTTTCGTGTTCTGTCTTGTGTTGATGAAATTAATACCCTATTAATACCACCTCTTGTTCTGTCTTGTGTTGATGAAATTAATACCCTATTAATGCCACCTCTTGTTCTGTCTTGTGTTAATGCCACATCACCCCTTCCACCTCACTCAAATGTAGATATAAAATCGGAGATGCGTAAGTTCTATTCAGTTGTGTATTTGTGAACTAAAGTCTTTGAAAATGTAATAAGTTTTACGAAACGCGCTCGTGTCACGTCAGACTAGAAATAAAAATGAATTTTGGAGAATTGATTTTTGATTTACCTCCAACAGTGAAAAGAAATGTACGAAAGATTGAGAAAATTCGTGTTAGAATTATTAATCTTACTTTTTCGGTCATATTTAATAATATATATATATATATATATATATATATATATATATATATATATATATATATATATATATATATATATATATATATATATATATATATATATATATAATTGTTGCTTCTGAGACACTCGGCGCCTGGGGTAAAAGTGCTACCAGTTTTTTGAAGGAACTGGGTTCTAGGCTCATTGAAACAACAAGGGACCCAAGAGCTGCAAGGTTTCTTTTCCAGCGCCTCAGTGTGGCGATACAGAGGGGAAATGCGCACTGCATCCAGGGTTCCTGCCCGCCATCTGAGGAGCTGGAGGAACTCGACAACCTATGATAACCATCTTTGTAACCCATATGTAACTCCTTTTTTGTAACAAAGTTCAAATAAAGTAAATATATATGTGTACATACAAAAGAATGGGGGTGGAAGGAGAAGATAATATTAGTGTTCAGTGAGAAACCACAAGGTCTCCTCTGAATACTTTTTATTTTCTTCTCCGAGGCTATGGGTCCCCACATTGGCACCAGAGGTGGTACCCTCACAAATTTAAAAATATATATATATATTAACCAGACAAATCGCTATATATATATATATATATATATATATATATATATATATATATATATATATATATATATATATATATATATATACATATATATATACATATATATAACTGAAAACTCACACCCCAGAAGTGACTCGAACCCATACTCCCAGAAGCAATGCAACTGGTATGTACAAGACGCCTTAATCCACTTGACCATCACGACCGGACATAATGAGGTGATAGCCGAGGCTATTTGAACCACCCCACCGCCGGCACTCGGATAGTAATCTTGGGCATAGCATTTTACCATATATATATATATATATATACATATATAGCATATATATATATATATATATATATATATATATATATATATATATATATATATATATATATATATATATATATATATATATAGCGATTTGTCTGGTTAATTCCGATAACGAACGAGACTCTGGCCTATTAACTAGTCGACGGATCTCCAGCAATTGGTGTCCAGTTCGCAACGTCTTCTTAGAGGGATTAGCGGCAATTCTAGCCGCACGAGATTGAGGGATTAGAGGGATTAGCAGCAATTCTAGCCACACGAGATTGAGAGGGATTAGCGGGATTATTGAGACGAGATTAGAGGGATTAGCGGGATTATTATGACGAGATTAGAGGGATTAGCGGCAATTCTAGCCCCACGAGATTGAGTGACAGTGACTGCCCGGACAGGAACAAGAGGAGTGTTGTTAACGCTTATGTCGACCGTGCTCTCAGCCACAGCTCAGAATGGAAGCAAGTCGACGAAGAACTCTGTAGGGTAAGGCAGGTCCTAGTCAACAACGGCTTCTCCAATGGTTTCGTGGAAGACATCATAAGAAGGAAAGTGAAACGCCATGTAACTTCTGAAGAGACAACTAACACAACACCTATACCCCCTATTAGACTATTTTATGGGAACTTCTTTTCCACAGCCCATAAAACGGAGGAAAGGGTCCTGAAAGATATTGTTAGTAGAAACGTTATCCCTGCAGACAAAAATCAGAAGATACAACTGACAATTTACTATAAAACCAAAAAAACGGCCAGTCTACTCATGAGAAACTCTCCAGACACAAAGCAGAACGCTTTAAAAGAGACCAACGTCGTCTATGCCTTCAAATGCCCTCTTGGGGACTGTAAGCCTCAAAAAACTCAGTAAATAGGCAAGACAACAACATATATATATTCAAGGCGTTTAACGATGCATAAGCAACAGGGCTCCATTAAGGAACATATAGTCTCTTCCCACAACCAAACCATAGCCAGAGAAATCTTATCAAACAACACAGAAATCATCGATAGATACAGCGATAGCAGGCGGCTTGACGTCTGCGAGGCACTACACATCAAGAAGTCAACACCAGCAATCAACAGCCAATTAATGCACAACTATATTCTACCCACTTCAAGACTCCGCTCCAATATAGAAGCATCAAGAAATATGGGCCAATAAAAATAGGGCTTCTGCAGTTACCTACCTTTAATACAAATTCTTTTGTGTTCTGTCTTGTGTAAAAAGTTTATTTTCACCTCATCCAAAACTATTGTAACATGTCACCTCACCCAAATGTAGGTATAAAAAACTCGAAGATGTTTAAGCTCTATTCAGTTAAAGTTGTGTGTGTGTAAACTAAAGTCTTTGAAAATGTAATAAGTTTTACGAAACGCGCTCAAGTGTCGCGTCAGACTAGAAATAAAAATGAATTTTGGAGAATTGATTTTTTAATTACCTCCAACAGTGAAAAGAAATGTACGAAAGATTGAGAAAATTCGTGTTAGAATTATTAATCTTACTTTTTCGGTCATATTTAATAATATATGTCTACAGGAAAGACTGCTACCAAAATATACTAATATATATATATATATATATATATATATATATATATATATATATATATATATATATATATATATATATATATATATATATATATATATATATATATATGTCGTACCTAATAGCCAGAACGCACTTCTCAGCCTACTATTCAAGGGCCGATTTGCCTAATAAGCCAAGTTTTCATGAATTAATGTTTTTTCATCTACCTAACCTACCTAACCTAACCTAACCTAGCTTTTTTTGGCTACCTAACCTAACCTTACCTATAAATATAGGTTAGGTTAGGTTAGGTAGGGTTGGTTAGGTTCGGTCATATATCTACGTTAATTTTAACTCCAATAAAAAAAAAATGACCTCATACATAGAAAAAAGGGTTGCTTTATCATTTCATAAGAAAAAAATTATAGTAAATATATTAATTCATGAAAACTTGGCTTATTAGGCAAATCGGGCCTTGAATAGTAGGCTGAGAAGTGAGTTCTGGCTACTAGGTACGACATATATATATATATATATATATATATATATATATATATATATATATATATATATATATATATATGTCGTACCTAGTAGCCAGAACGCACTTCTCAGCCTACTATGCAAGGCTCGATTTGCTTAACAAGCCAAGTTTTCCTGAATTAATATATTTTCTCTAATTTTTTTCTTATGAAATGATAAAGCTATCCATTTCATTACGTATGAGGTCAATTTTTTTTATTGGAGTTAAAATTAACGTAGATATATGACCAAACCTAACCAACCCTACCTAACCTAACCTAACCTATCTTTATAGGTTAGGTTAGGTTAGGTAGCGGAAAAAGTTAGGTTAGGTTAGGTTAGGTAGGTTAGGTAGTCGAAAAACAATTAATTCATGAAAACTTGGCTAATTAGGCAAATTGGGCCTTGCATAGTAGGCTGAGAAGTGAGTTCTGGCTACTAGGTACGACATATATATATATATATATATATATATATATATATATATATATATATATATATATATATAATATATATATATATTATATATATATATATATATATATATATATATATATATATATATATATATATATATATATATATATATATATATATATGTATATATATATATATATATATATATATATATATATATATATATATATATATATATATATATATATATATACATATATATTATTAAATATGACCGAAAAAGTAAGATTAATAATTCTAACACGAATTTTCTCTATCTTTCTTACGTTTCTTTTCACTGTTGATGGTAATTCAAAGATCAATTCTCCAAAATTCATTTTTATTTCTAGTCTGACGCGACACTTGAGCGCGTTTCGTAAAACTTATTACATTTTCAAAGACTTTAGTTTACAAACACACAACTGAAACTGAATAGAGCTTACACATCTTCGAGGTTTATATCTACATTTGGGTGAGGTGGATGAGGTGAAAAACGAACTTTCAACAATGGGTATTCAATGGGTATTAAATTCCAACACAAGACAGAACACGGAAGATTGTTAATCTTCACTTGTGGTTTATTCAAGTATAGGCTTATAGCATGGACACGAGTTCTCTCACATTAACAGTGGCTTGATGAAAAAACGTATAGTAACCTCTCACTTGTCTAGTGCCCTCGGGAAGTGGAGATATTTGAGGTGTATATATATCTCGAAGTCTCTACTTCTTTTGTAGGGTCTGATGGTGTAGTGGGTTAAGGCGTGCTAGTTATGGCAGCTACTGGAAGGTAGTTGTGCTTTCTGGGTTCGAGGCCCACTGGTGGGTGTTGTCCAAAGATTGTTAATCTTCACTTGTGGTTTATTCAAGTATAGGCTTATAGCATGGACACGAGTTCTCTCACATTAACAGTGGCTTGATGAAAAAACGTATAGTAACCTCTCACTTGTCTAGTGCCCTCGGGAAGTGGAGATATTTGAGGTGTATATATATCTCGAAGTCTCTACTGCTTTTGTAGGGTCTGGTGGTGTAGTGGGTTAATTAAGGCGTACTAGTTATGGCAGCTACTGGAAGGTAGTTGTGCTTTCTGGGTTCCAATAAAAAAAAAATGATCTCATATTTAATGGAATGGGTAGCTTTATCAATTCATAAGAAAAAAATTAGAGAAAATATATTAATTCAAGAAAACTTGGCTTATTAGGCAAATCGGGCTTTGCATAGTAGGCTGAGAAGTGCGTTCTGGCTACTAGGTACGACACATATATATATATATATATATATATATATATATATATATATATATATATATATATATATATATATATATATATATATATATATATATATATATTTATATATATATATATGCCAACAAGCCTGAATGGTCCCCAGGACAATATGCAACTGAAAACTCACACCCCAGAAGTGACTCGAACCCATACTCCCAGAAGCAACGCAACTGGTATGTACAAGACGCCTTAATCCACTTGACCATCACGACCGGACAAAATGAGGTGATAGCCGAGGCTATTTGAACCACCCCACCACCGGCACTCGGATAGTAATCTTGGGCATAGCATTTTACCAAATCACCTCATTCTTTGGGGCACACGTGAGGAACACAAATGCCAACAAGCCTGAATGGTCCCCAGGACAATATGCAACTGAAAACTCACACCCCAGAAGTGACTCGAACCCATACTCCCAGAAGCAACGCAACTGGTATGTACAAGACGCCTTAATCCACTTGACCATCACGACCGGACAAAATGAGGTGATAGCTGAGGCTATTTGAACCACCCCACCGCCGGCACTCGGATAGTAATCTTGGGCATAGCATTTTACCAAATCACCTCATTCTTTGGGGCACACGTGAGGAACACAAATGCCAACAAGCCTGAATGGTCCCCAGGACAATATGCAACTGAAAACTCACACCCCAGAAGTGACTCGAACCCATACTCCCAGAAGCAACGCAACTGGTATGTACAAGACGCCTTAATCCACTTGACCATCACGACCGGACAAAATGAGATTACTATCCGAGTGCCGGCGGTGGGGTGGTTCAAATAGCCTCGGCTATCACCTCATTTTGTCCGGTCGTGATGGTCAAGTGGATAAACATCATAAAAAGACATCATAAAAAAAAGACATCATAGACATCACCTCTGTAGACATCATAGACATCACCTCTGTAGACATCATAAAAAAAAGGTAAAACGCCATGCAACTTCTGAAGAGTCAACCAACACAACACTTGTACCCCCAATTAGACTATTTTACAGGAACTTCTTTTCGACGGCTCATAAAACGGAGAAAGGGTCCTGAAAGATATTGTTGATAGGAACGTCATCCCTACAGACAAAAATCAGAAAATACAATTGATAATTTAGTATAAAACCAAAAAAACGGCCAATCTACTCATGAAAAACTCGCCAGACACCAAGCTGAACGCTTTGAAGGAAACCAACGTCGTCTTTGCCTTTAAATGCCCACTTGGGGAATGTAAGCCCCAAAGAACTCAGTATATAAGCAGGACAACAACGTCTCTTTCTAGGCGACTAACAATGCACAAGCAACAGGGAGCCATGAAGGAACACATAACCTCTTCTCACAACCAGACCATCACCAGAGAAATCTTAACAAACAACACAAAAATCATCAATAGGTACGGCGATAGCAGGCGGCTTGACATCAGCGAGGAACTACATATCAAAAAGTCAACACCAACAATCAACAGCCAATTAATGCACAACTATATTCTACCTACTTCAAGACCCCGAACCAATATGGAAGCAACAAGAGGTACTATGGGCCAATAGACCTTCTGCAGTTACTTCCATTCACATGTTCACTTATCCAATTTATACCCATTGTTTCGTGTTCTGTCTAGTCTTTGTCACCTCACCCATAACTTTTGTACCATATCACCTCACCAACTCACCTGGGTGAGTTGCAGGGCTACATGGGTGCTTGGTGAGGGTCAAGGCTACATGGGTGCTGGGTGAGTTGCAGGTCTACATGGGTGCTGTGTGAGTTGCAGGTCTACATGGGTGCTGGGTGAGGCGCAAGGCTACATAGGTGCTGGGTGAGGTGCAAGGCTACATGGGTGCTGGGTGAGGTGAAGGTCTTCATGGGTGCTGGGTGAGGTGCAAACCTACATAGGTGAGGGGAAAGACTACATGGGTGCTGGGTGAAGTGCAAGGCTACATGGGTGCTGGGTGAGATGCCAGGCAACATAGGTGCTGGGTGAAGGGCAAGGCTACATAGGTGATGGGTGAGTTGCAGGTCTACATGGGTGCTGGGTGAGGTGCAAGGCTACATGGGTGCTGGGTCAGGTGCAAGGCTACATAGGTGTTGGGTGAGAGGCAAGGCTACATGGGTGTTGGGTGAGTTGTAGGTCTACATGGGTGCTGGGCGAGGTGCAGGGCTACATGGGTACTGGGTTAGTTGTACGACTACATGGGGGCTGGGTGAGGTGCAGGGCTACATGGGTGCTGGGTGAGGGGCAAGGCTACATGTGTGCTGGGTGAGGTGGCAAGGCTACATGGGTGAAAGGCAAGGCTACATGGGTGCTGGGTGAGGTGGCAAGGCTACATGGGTGAAAGGCAAGGCTACATGGGTGCTGGGTGAGGTGCAGGGCTACATGGATGCTGGGTGAGGAGCAAGGCAACATGGGTGCTGATTGAGGGGTAAAGCTAAATGGGTGCTGGGTGAGGTGCAAGGCTACATGGGTGCTTGGTGAGGTTCAAGGCTACATGGGTGCTGAGTGAGTCACAAGTCTACATGGGTGCTGGGTGAGGTTCAAGGCTACATGGGTGCTGAGTGAGTCACAAGTCTACATGGGGACAGGGTGAGAGACAATGCTACATGGGTGCTGGGTGAGTTGCAGGTCTACATGGGTGCTGGGTGAGGTGAAGGGTTACATGGGTGCTGGGTAAGGTGCAGGGCTACATGGGTATTGGGCGAAGTGCAGGCCTACATGGGTGCTGGGTGAGGGGCAATGCTACATGGGTGCTGGGTAAGGTGCAAGGCTACATGGGTGCTGGGTCAGGTGCAAGGCTACATAGGTGTTGGGTGTGGGGCAAGGCTACATAGGTGATGGGTGAGTTGCAGGTCTACATGGGTGCTGGGTGAGGGGCAAGGCTACATGTGTGCTGGGTGAGGTGGCAAGGCTACATGGGTGAAAGGCAAGGCTACATGGGTGCTGGGTGAGGTGGCAAGGCTACATGGGTGAAAGGCAAGGCTACATGGGTGCTGGGTGAGGTGCAGGGCTACATGGATGCTGGGTGAGGAGCAAGGCAACATGGGTGCTGATTGAGGGGTAAAGCTAAATGGGTGCTGGGTGAGGTGCAAGGCTACATGGGTGCTTGGTGAGGTTCAAGGCTACATGGGTGCTGAGTGAGTCACAAGTCTACATGGGTGCTGGGTGAGGTTCAAGGCTACATGGGTGCTGAGTGAGTCACAAGTCTACATGGGGACAGGGTGAGAGACAATGCTACATGGGTGCTGGGTGAGTTGCAGGTCTAAATGGGTGCTGGGTGAGGTGAAGGGTTACATGGGTGCTGGGTAAGGTGCAGGGCTACATGGGTATTGGGCGAAGTGCAGGCCTACATGGGTGCTGGGTGAGGGGCAATGCTACATGGGTGCTGGGTAAGGTGCAAGGCTACATGGGTGCTGGGTCAGGTGCAAGGCTACATAGGTGTTGGGTGTGGGGCAAGGCTACTTGAGTACTGGGTGCGTTGCAAGTCGACATAGGTGCTGGGTGAGGGTCAAGGGTACAATGGTGATGGGTGAGGTGCAACACTATATAGGTGCAGGCTGAGGTGCAAGGCAACATGGGTGCTGGGTGAGTTGCAGGCCTACATGGGTGCTGGGTGAGTTGCAGGTCTACATGGGTGCTTGCTGAGGTGCAGAGCTACATGGGAGCTGGGTGACGGGCAAGGCTACATGGGTATTGGGTGAGTTGCAAGTCTACATGGGGGCTGTGTGAGGTGAAGGGCTACATGGGTGCTGGGCGAGGTGCAGGGATACATGGGTACTGGGTTAGTTGCACGGCTACATGGGTGCTGGGCGAGGTGCAGGGCTACATGGGTGCTGGGTGAGGGCCAAGGCTACATGGGTGCTGGGTGAGGTGGCAAGGCTACATGGGTGCTGGGTGAGGGGCAAGGCTACATAGGTGCTGGGTAAGGTGCAGGTCTACATAGGTGCTGGGTGAGGGGCAAGGCTACATGGGAGCTTGGTGAGGTGCATGGCTACATGGGTGCTGGGTCTACATGAGTGCTGGGTGAGGGGCAACGCTACATGGGAGCTGAATGAGGGGTGAGGCTACATGGGTGACGGGTGAGGTGCAAGGGTACATGGGTGCTGGGTGAGTCACAAGTTTACATGGGTGCTGGGTGAGGTGGCAAGGCTACATGGGTGCTGGGTGAGGTGGCAAGGCTAAATAGGTGTTGGATGAGGTACAGGTCTGCATGGGTGCTGGGTGAGGGGCAAGGCTACATGGGTGCTGGGTGAGGTGCAGGGCTACATGGGTCCTGGGTGAGGAGCAGGGATACATGGGTGCTGGGTGAGGGTAAAGGCTACATAGGTGCTGGATGAGGTGCAGGTCTACATGAGTCCTGAGGGAGGGGCAGGGCTTCATGGGTGCTGGGTGAGGGGCAAGGCTACATGGGTGCTTATTGAAGGGCAAGGCTTCATGGGTGCTGGGTGAGGGGCAAGGCTACATGGGTGCAGGCTGACGTGCAAGGCTTCATGGGTTCTGGGTGAGTTTCAAGTCTACATGGGTGCTGGGTGAGTTGCAGGACTACTTGGGTGCTGGATGAGGGTCAAGGCTACATGGGTGCTGGGTGAGCTGCAGGACTACATGTGTTCTGGGAAGGTGCAAGGCTACATTAATGCCGGGTAAGGGGCAAGGCTACATGGGTGCTGAGTGAGTTGCAGGTCTACATGGGTGTTGGGTGAGTTGCAGGTCTACATGGGCGCTGGGTGAGGTGCATGTCTATGTGGGTGCTGGGTGAGTCGTAAGTCTACATGGGTGCTGGGTGTGGGGCAAGGCGTCATGGGTGCTGGGTGAGGAGCAAAGATACATGGGAGCCGGATGAGGTGCAAGGCAAGATGGATACTGGGTGAGTTGCAGGTCTACATGAGAGATGGGTGAGTTGCAGGGCTACATGGGTACTGGGTGAGGGTCAAGGCTACATGGGTGCTGGCTGGGTTGCAGGTCTACATGGGTGCTGGGTGATGGGCAAGGATACATGGGTGCTGGGTGAGTTGCAGGTCTACATGGGTGCTGGGTGAGTTGCAGGTTTACATGGGTGCTGGGTGAGGGGGCAAGACAACATGGGTGCTGGGTGACGTGCAGGTCTACATGGGTGCTGGGTGATGGGTGAGTTGCAGGTCTACATGGGTGCTGGGAGAGTTGCAGGCCTACATGGGCGCAGGGTGAGGGGCAAGGCTATATGGATGCTGGGTGAGGTGCAAAGCTACATGAGTGCTGGGGGTAGGGGAAGGCTACATGAGTGCTGGGTGAGTTGTAGGTCTACATGGGTGCTGGTAGAGGGGCAAGGCTACATGGGTGCTGGGTGAGGTGAAGGGCTACATGGCTGCTGGGTTAGGTGCAGGGCTACATTGGTGCTGAATGAGTTGCAGGTCTACATGGGTGGTGGGTGAGGGGCAATACTACATGGGTGCTGGGTGACGTCCAGGTCTACATGGGCGCTGGGTGAGGGGCAGGGCTACATGGGTGAAGGGTGAGGGGCAAGGCTACTTGAGTGCAGGGTGAGGGGCAATGCTAAATGGGTGCTTGGTGTGCTGAAGGACTACATGGGCGCTGGATGAGAGGCAAGGCTACATGGATGCTGGGTGAGGTGCAAGGCTACGTGAGTGAGGAGTAAGGGAAAGGCTACATGGGTGCTGGGTGAATTGTAGGTCTACATGGGTGCTGGTAGAGGGGCAACGCTACATGGGTGCTGGGTGAGGTGCATGTCTACATGGGTGCTGGGTGAGTTGAAGGTCTACATGGGTGCTGGGTGAGTTACAGGTCTACATGGGTGCTGGGTGAGGTGCAGGGCTACATGGTTTCTGGGTGAGTGGCAAGGCTACATAGGTGCTGGGTGAGGTGCAGTGCTACATGGGTACTGGGTGAGTCGCAAGTCTACATGGGTGCTGGGTGACGGGCAAGGCTTCATTTGTGCTAGGTGAGGTTCTAGGCTACATGTGGGCTCGGTCGGGTGCAAGACTACATGGGTGCTGGGTGAGCGGTAATGCTACATGGGTGCTGGGTGAGTTGCAGGTCTACATGGGTGTTGGGTGAGATTCAATGCTACATAGGTGCTGGGTGAGGGTCGAGGCTACATAGGTGAAGGGGAGACGTGCAAGGCTACATGGGTGCAGGGTTAGGTGCAAGGCTACATGGGTGCTGCATGAGGGCAAGGCAACATGGGTGCTATGTAAATTGCAGGTCTACTTGGGTGCTGAGAGAGGTGCAGGGCAACATGGGAGCTGGGTGAGGGGCAAGGCTACATGGGTGCTGGGTGAGTTCCAGGTCTACATGGGTGCTGGGATAGGGACAATGCTACATGGGTGCTGGGTGAGTTGCAGGTCTACATAGGTGCTGGGTGAGGTGCAGCTCTACGTGGGTGTTGTGTAAGGTGCAGGTCCACATGGGTGCTTGGTGAGGTGCAAGGCAACATGGGTGCTGGGTGAGTTGCAAGGCAACATGGGTGCTGGGTGAGGTGAACGTCTACATGGGTGCTGGGTGAGGTGCAGGGCTACATGGGTACTGGGTTAGGTGCATGGCTACATGGGTGCTGGGTGAGGGGCAAGGATACATGGGTGCTGGGTGAGGTGCAGGGCTACATGGGTGCTGGGTGAGTCTCAAGTCTTCATGGGTGCTAGATGAGGGGCAAGGCTACATGGGTGCTGGGTGTATGACAAGGCTACATGGGTGCTGGTTGAGATGGCAAAGTTACATGGGTGCTGCGTGAGGGGCAAGGCTATATATGTGCTGGGTGAGGTGCAGGTCTACATGGGTGCTGGGTGAAGGGCAAGCCTACATGGGTGCTGGGTGAGCTGCAGGACTACATGTGTTCTGGGTGAAGTGCAAGGCTACATGGATGCCGGGTAAGGGGCAAGGCTACATGGGTGCTGGGTGAGTTGCAGGTCTACATGGGTGTTGGGTGAGTTGCAGGTCTACGTAGGCGCTGGGTGAGGTGCATGTCTACGTGGGTGCTAGGTGAGTCGTAAGTCTACATGGGTGCTGGGTGTAGGGCAAGGCGTCATGGGTCCTGGGTGAGGGGCAAGGATACATGGGAGCCGGATGAGGTGCAAGGGAAGATGGGTACTGAATGAGTTGCAGGTCTACATGGGAGATGGGTGAGTTGCAGGGCTACATGGGTACTGGGTGAGGGTCAATGATAAATGGGTGCTGGGAGAGTTGCAGGCCTACATGGGCGCAGGGTGAGGGGCAAGGCTACTTGGATGCTGGGTGAGGTGCAAAGCTACATGAGTGCTGGGTGAGGGGAAGGCTACATGAGTGCTGGGTGAGTTGTAGGTCTACATGGGTGCTGGTAGAGAGGCAAGGCTACATGGGTGCTGGGTGAGGTGAAGGGCTACATGGCTGCTGGGTTAGGTGCAGAGCTACATTGGTGCTGGATGAGTTGCAGGTCTACATGGGTGCTGGGTGAGGGGCAATAGTACATGGGTGCTGGGTGACGTCCAGGTCTACATGGGTGCTGGGTGAGGGGCAAGGCTAAATGGGTGCAGGCTGAGGTGCAAGGCTACATGGGGGCTGGGCGAGTTGCAGGTCTACATAGGAGCTCGGAGAGTTGCAGGTCTACATGGGTGCTGGGTGAGGTGCAAGGCTACATGGGTGCTGGGTGAGTTGCAAGGCAACTTGGGTGCTGGGTGAGGTGAAGGTCTACATGGGTGCTGGGTGAGGTGCAGTGCTACATGGGCACTGGGTGAGGGGCAAGGCTACATGGGTGCTGAGTGAAATGCAGGTCTACATGGGTGCTGGGGGAGTCGCAGGTCTACATGGGTGCTGGGTGAGGGTCAAGGCTACTTGGGTGCTGGGTGAGTCGTAAGTCTACAAGGGTGCTGGGTGACGGGCAAGGCTACATGGGTGATAGGTGAGGTTCACGGCAACTTGGGGGCTGGGTCGGGTGCAAGACTACATGGGTGCTGTGTGCGTTGAAAGTCTACATGGGTGCTGGGTGAGGGTCAATGCTACATGGGTGCTGGGTGAGGGTCGAGGCTACATAGGTGATGGGTCAGGTGCAAGGCTACATGGGTGCAGGGTCAGGTGCAAGGATACATGGGTGCTGGGTGAGGGGCAAGGCAACATGGGTGCTGGGTAAGTTGCAGGTCTACATGGGTGCTGAGAGAGGTGCAGGGCTCCATGGGAGCTGGGTGAGGGGCAAGGATACATGGGTGCTAGGTGAAGTTCAAGGCTACATGGGTGCTGGGTGAGGAGCAAGGCAACATGGGTGCTGGGTAAGTTGCAGGGCTACATGGGTGCTGAGTGAGGTGCAGGGCTACATGGGAGATGGGTGAGGGGCAAGTCTACATGGGTACTGGGTGAGTTGCAGGTCTACATTGGTGTTGGGCGAGGAGCAGGTCTACATGGTGGCTGGGTGAGGGACAATGCTACATGGGTGCTGAGTGAGATGCAGGTCTACATGGGTGCTGGGTGAGGTGCAAGGCCACATGGGTGCTGGGTGAATTGCAAAGCAACTTGGGTGCAGGGTGAGGTGAAGGTCTACATGGGTTCTGGGTGAGTTGCAGGTCTACATGGGAGCTCGGAGAGTTGCAGGGCTACATGGGTGCTGGGTGTGGGTCAAGGCTACATGGGTGCTGTGGTAGTTGCAGGTATACATGGGTGCTTGGTGAGGGTCAAGTCTACTTGGGTGCTGGGTAAGTCGAAAGTCTACAAGGGTGCTGGGTGACGGGCAAGGCTACATGGGTGCAAGGTGAGGTTCAAGGCTACTTGGGGGCTGGGTTGGGTGCAAAACTACATGAGTTGGGTGAGGGGCAAGTCTACATGGGTACTGGGTGAGTTGCAGGTCTAAATGGTGGCTGGGTGAGTTGAAGGTCTACATGGGTGCTGGGTGAGGGTCAATGCTACATGGGTGCTGGTTGTGGGTCGAGGCTACATAGGTTATGGGTGAGGTGCAAGGCTACATAGGTGCAGGGTCAGGTGCAAGGATACATGGGTGTTGGGTGAGGGGCAAGGCTACCTGGGTACTGGGTGAGTTGCAGGTCTACATGGGTGCTGCGTGAGGTGCAGGGCTACACTGGTACTGGGTTAGTTGCAGGTCTACATAGGTGCTTGGTGAGGTGCAGGTCTGCATGGGTGTTGGATGAGGTGCAGGTCTACGTGGGTGCTGGATGAGGGGCAAGGCTACATGGGTGCTAGGTGAGGTGCAAGGCAACATGGGTGCTGGGTGAGGGGCAAGGCTACATATGTGCTGGGTGAGGTGCAGGTGTACATGGGTGCTGGGTAAGGTGCAGGGCTACATGGGTACTGGGTGAGTTGTAAGTCTACATGGGTGCTGGGTGACGGGCAAGGCAACAGGGTGCTAGGTGAGGTTCAGGGCAACATGGGGGCTGGGTAGGGTGCAAGATTACATGGGTACTGGGTGAGGGCCAAGGCTACATGGGTGCTGGGTGAGTTGTAGGTCTACATGGGTGCTGGATGAGGGTCAATGCTACATGGGTGCTGGGTGATGGTCGAGGCTACATAAGTGATGAGTGAGGTGCAAGGTTACATGGGTGCAGGGTCAGGTGCAAGGCTACATGGGTGCTGGGTGAGGAGCGGCAACATGGGTGCTAGGTAAGTTGCAGGTCTACGTGGGAGCTGGATGAGGTGCAAGGCTACATGGGAGCTGGGTGATGGGCAAGGCTACATGGGTAATGGGTGAGGTGCAAGGCTACAGGGGTGCTGGGTGAGTTGCAACGCAACTTGGGCGCAGGGTGATGTGAAGGTCTGCATAGGTGCTGGGAGAGGTACCCGGCTACATGGGTACTGGGTTAGATGCACGGTTACATGGGTGCTGGGTGAGGTGCAGGTCTAAATGGGTGCTGGGTTAGTCTCAAGTCTACATGGGTGCTGGGTGTGGGGCAAGGTTTCATGGGATCTGGGTGAGGGGCAAGGCTACATGGGTGCAGGCTGAGGTGCCAGGCTACATGGGTGCTTGGTGAGTTGCAGGTCTACATGGGAGCTGGGAGAGTTTCAGGGTTACATGGGTGCTGGGTGTGGGTCTGGCTACATGAGTGCTGGGGGAGTTGTAGGTCAACATGGGTGCTGGTTGAGGGTCAAGGCTACTTGCGCGCTGGGTGAGGGGGGCAAGACTACATGGGTGCAGGCTGAGGTGCAAGGCTACATGGGTGCTGGGTGAGTTGCAGGTCTACATGGGAGCTCGGAGAGTTGCAGGGCTACATGGGTGCTGGGTGTGGGTCAAGGCTACATGGGTGCAGGGGTAGTTGCAGGTCTACATGGGTGCTTGGTGAGGGTCAAGGCTACTTGGGTGCTGGGTGAGTTGTAAGTCTACAAGGGTGCTGGGTGACGGGCAAGGCTACATGGGTGCTAGGTGAGGTTCAAGGCTACTTGGGGGCTGGGTCGGTTGCAAGACTACATAGGTGCTGGGTGAGTTGAAGGTCTACATGGGTTCTGGGTGAGGGTCGACGCTACATAAGTGATGGGTGAGGTGCAAGGCTACATAGGTGCAGGGTCAGGTGCAAGTATACATGGGTGCTGGGTGAGGGGCAAGGCAACATGGGTGCTAGGTAAGTTGCAGGCCTACATGGGTGCTGATTGAGGTGCAGGGCTACATGGGAGCTGGGTCAGGGGCAAGGCTATCTGGGTATTGGGTGAGCTGCAGATCTACATGGGTGATGTGTGTGGTGAAGGGCTACATGGGTGCTGCGCGAGGTGCAGGGCTACATGGGTACTGGGTTAGTTGCAGATCTAAATAGGTGCTTGGTGAAGTGCAGGTCTGCATGGGGGTTGGGTGAGGTGCAGGTCTATGTGGGTGCTGGATGAGGGGAAAGGCTACATGGGTGCTAGGTGAGGTGCAAGGCAACATAGGTGTTGGGTGAGGTGCAAGACTACATAGGTGCTAGGTGAGGGGCAAGGCTACATATGTGCTGGGTGAGGTGCAGGTGAACATGGGTGCTGGGTGAAGGGCAAGGCTACATGGGTGCTGGGTGTGGTGGAAGGCTAAATAGGTGCTAGGTGAGGGGCAAGGCTACACATGTGCGGGGTGAGGTGCAGGTGTACATGGGTGCTGGGTGGGGGGCAAGGTTACATGGGTGCTGGGTGAGTGGCAGGGCTTCATGGGTGCTGGGTGAGTTGCAAGTCTACATGGGTGCTGGGTGAGTTGCAGGGCTACATGGGTACTGGGTTAGGTGCACGGCTACAAGGGTTCTGAGTGAGGGGAGAGACTGCATGGGTGCTATGTGAGGTGCAGGGCTACATGGGTGCTGGGTGAGTCTCGTGTCTACATGGGTGCTGGGTGAGGGGGCAAGGCTACATGGGTGCTGGGTGAGGGGTAAAGCTACATGGGTGCTGGGTGAGGTGGCAAGGCTACATGGGTGAGGGTGAGGGGCAAGGCTACATATGTGCTGGGCGAGGAGCAGGTATACAAGGGTGCTGGGTGAGGGTCAAGGCTACATATGTGCTGGGTGAGGAGCATGTCTACATGGGTGCTGGATGAGGGGCAAGGCTTCATGGGTGCTGGGTGAGGGGAAAGGTTACATGGGTGCAGGCTGAGGTGCAAGGCTACATGGGTGCTGGGTGAGTGGCAGGGCTTCATGGGTGCTGGGTGAGTTGCAAGTCTACATGGGTGCTGGGTGAGTTGCAGGGCTTCATGGGTGCAGGGTGAGGGTCAAGACTACATTGGTTCTAGGTGAGTTGCAGGTCTACATGGGTTCTTGGTGAGGTGCAAGGCTACATGGGTGCTGTGTGAGGGGCAAGGCTACATGGGTACTGGGTGAATTGCAGGTCTAAATGGGTGCTAGGTGAGGTGCAGGGCTACATGGGTACTGGGTGAGTTGAAAGTCTTCATGGGTGCTGGGTGACGGGCAAGGCTACATGGGTGCTAGGTGAGGTTCAAGGCAATATGGGGGCTGGGTAGGGTGCAAGATTACATGGGTGCTGGGTGAGGGCCAAGGCTACATGGATGCTGGGTGAGTTGTAGGTCTACATGGGTGCTGGATGAGGGTCAATGCTACATGGGTGTTGGGTGACGGTCGAGGCTACATAGGTGATGGGAGAGGTGCAAGGTTACATGGGTGCTGAGTGAGATGCAGGTCTACATGGGTGCTGGGTGAGGTGCAAGGCAACTTGGGTGCTGAGTGAGATGAAGGTCTACATGGGTGCTGGGTGAGGTGCAGAACTACATGGGTACTGGGTGAGGGGGCAAGGCTACATGGGTACTGGGTGAGGGGGCAAGGCTACATGGGTGCTGAGTTAAATGCAGGTCTACATGGGTGCTGGGTGAGTTGCAAGGCAACTTGGGTGCTGGGTGAGGTGAAGGTCTACATAGGTGCTGGGTTAGTTGCAGGTCTACATGGGTACTGGGTTAGGTGCAAGGCTACATGGGTGCTGGGTGAGATGCAAGGCTACGTGGGTGCTGGGTGAGATGCGTGGCAACATGGGTTGTGGGTGAGTCTCAAGTCTACATGGGTGCTGGGTGAGTTGCAGGTCTACATGGGTGCTGGGTGTGGGTCAAGGCTACATGGATGCTGGGGGAGTTGCAGGTCTACATGGGTGCTTGGTGAGGGTCAAGGCTACTTGGGTGCTGGGTGAGTCGTAAGTCTACAAGGGTGCTGGGTGACGGGCAAGGTTACATGGGTGCTAGGTGAGGTTCAAGGCTACTTGGGGGCTGGGTCGGGTGCAAGACTACATAGGTGCTGGGTGAGTTGAAGGTCTACATGGGTGCTGGGTGAGAGTCGAGGCTACATAGGTGATGGGAGAGGTGCAAGGCTACATAGGTGCAAGGCCGGATGCAAGGATACATAGGTGTTCGGTGAGGGGCAAGGCAACATGGGTATTGGGTGAGCTGCAGGTCTACATGGGTGCTGGGTGAGGTGCAAGGCTACATGGGTGCTGGGTGAGTTGTAAGTCTACATGGGTGCTGGGTGAGTTGCAGGGCTTCATGGGTGCTGGGTGAGGGTCAAGGCTACATTGGTGCTGAGTGAGTTGCAGGTCTACATGGGTGCTTAGTGAGGTGCAAGGCTACATGGGTGCTGTGTGAGGGGCAAGGCTACATGGGTACTAGGTGAGGTTCAAGGCTACTTGGGGGCTGGGTCGGGTGCAAGACTACATAGGTGCTGGGTGAGTTGAAGGTCTACATGGGTTCTGGGTGAGGGTCAATGATACATGGGTGCTCGGTGAGGGTCGAGGCTACATAGGTGTTGGGTGAGGTGCCAGGCTACATAGGTGCAGGGTCAGGTTGAAGGATACAGGGTGCTTGGTGAGTGGCAAGGCAACATGGGTGCTGGGTAAGTTGCAGGTCTACATGGATGCTGATTGAGGTGCAGATCTACATGGGAGCTGGGTGAGGGGCAAGGCAATCTGGGTACTGGGTGAGCTGCAGGTCTACAAGGGTACTGTGTGTGTTGAAGGTGTACATGGGTGCTTCGCGAGGTGCAGGGCTACATGGGTACTGGGTTAGTTGCAGGTCTAAATAGGTGCTTGGTTAGGTGCAGGTCAGCATGGGTGCTGGGTGAGGGGCAAGGCTACATGGGTGCGAGGTGAAGTGCAAGGCAACATGGGTGCTGGGTGAGATGCAAGGCTACATAGGTGCTAGGTGAGGGGCAAGGCTACATATGTGCTGGGTGAGGTGCAGGTGTACATGGGTGCTGGGTGAAGGGCAAGGCTACATGGGTGCTGGGGTTGGTGGAAGGCTACATAGGGGCTAGGTGAGGGGCAAGGCTACACATGTGCTGGGAGAGGTGGAGGTGTACATGGTTGCTGGGTGAGGGGCAAGGTTACATGGGTGCTGGGTGAGGGGCAAGGTTACATGGGTGCTGGGTGAGGTGCTAGGCAACATGGGTGCTGGGTAAGGTGAAGGGCTAAATGGGTGCTGGGGAAGGTGAAGGGCTACGTGGGTACTGGGTTAGGTGCACAGCTACAAGGGTGCTGAGTGAGGGGAGAGGCTGCATGGGTGCTGGGTGAGGCGCAGGGCTACATGGGTGCTGGGGGAGTTGCAGGGCTACATGGGTACTGGGTTAGGTGCACGGCTACAAGGGTGCTGAGTGAGGGGAGAGGCTGCATGGGTGCTGGGTGAGGTGCAGGGCTACATGGGTGCTGGGTGAATCTCGTGTCTACATGGGTGCTGGGTGAGGGGGCAAGGCTACATGGGTGCTGGGTGAGGGGCAAAGCTACATGGGTGCTGTGTGAGGTGGCAAGGCTTCATGGGTGCAGGGTGAGGGGCAAGGCTACATATGTGCTAGGTGAGGAACAGGTGTACATGGGTGCTGGTTGAGGTGCAAGGCTACATAGGTGCGGGGCGAGGTGCAGGGCTACATGGGTGCTAGATGAGGAGCATGTCTACATGGGTGCTGGATGACGGGCAAGGCTTTCTGGGTGCTGGGTGAGGGGTAAGGCTACATGGGTGCAGGCTGAGGTGCAAGGCTACATGGGTGCTGGGTGAGTTGCAGGTCTACATGGGTGCTGGGTGAGTTGCAGAGCTTCATGGGTGCTGGGTGAGGGTCAAGGCTACATTGGTGCTGGGTGAGTTGCAGCTCTACATGGGTGCTTGGTGAGGTGCAAGGCTACATGTGTGCTGTGTGAGGAGCAAGGCTACATGGGTCCTGGGTGAGGGTCAATGGTACATAGATGCTGGGTGAGGGTCGAGGCTAAATAGGTGATGGGTGAATTGCAGGTCTAAATGGGTGCTGGGTGAGGTGCGGGGATACATGGGTACTGGGTGAGTTGTAAGTCTACATGGGTGCTGGGTGACGGGCAAGGCTACATGGGTGCTATGTGAGGTTCAAGGCAACATGGGGGCTGGGTAGGGTGCAAGATTACATGGGTGCTGCGTGAGGGCCAAGGCTACATGGGTGGTGGGTGACGGTCGAGGCTACATAGGTGATGGGTGAGGTGCAAGGTTACTTGGGTGTAGGGTCAGGTGCAAGGCTACATGGATACTGGGTGAGGAGCAGGTCTACATGGGTGCTGGGTGAGTCTCAAGTCTACATGGGTGCTGGGTGTGGGGCAAGGTTTCATGGTAGCTGGGTGAGGGGCAAGGCTACATGGGTACAGGGTGAGGTGCAAGACTACATGGGTGATGGGTGAGTTGCAGGTCTACATGGGTGCTATGTGTGGGTCAAGTCTACATGAGTGCTGGGGAAGTTGCAGGTCAACATGAGTGCTGGGTGAGGGTCAAGGCTACTTCGGTGCTGGGTGAGGGGCAAGACTACATGTGTACTGAGTGTGGTGCAGGTCTACATGGGTGCTGGGTGACAGGCAAGTCTACGTGGGTGATAGGTGCGAGGCAACGCTACATGGGTTATGGGAGAGGGGCAAAGTTAAATGGGTGCTGGGTGAGTTGAAGGCCTACATAGGCGATGGGTGAGGGACAAGGCTACATGGGCACTGGGTGAGTCGTATGTCTACAAGGGTGCTGGGTAAGTTGCAGGTCTACATAGGTGCTGGATGAGGTGCAGGGCTACATGGGAGCTGGGTGAGGTTGAAAGGTACTTGGGGGTTTTATCGGGTGGAAGACTACATGGGTGCTGGGTGAGGAGCAAGGCAACATGTGTGCTGGGCGAGTTGCAGGTCTACATGGGTGCTGGGTGAGGGTCAATGCTTCACGGGTGCAGGGTGAGGGTCGAGGCTACATAGGTGATGGGTGAGGTGCAAGGCTACATTCGTGCAGGGTCAGGTGAAAGGCTACATGGGTGCTGGGTGAGGGGCAAGGCAACTTGGGTGCTGGGTAAGTTGCAGGTCTACATGGTTGTTAAGTGAGGTGCAGGGCTACATGGGAGCTGGGTGAGGGGCAAGGCTACATGGGTACTGGGTGAGTTGCAGGTCTACATATGTGCTTGGTGAGGTGCAGGTCTGCATGGGTGTTGGGTGAGGTGCAGGTCTACATGGGTGCTGGGTGAAGGGCAAGGCTACATGGGTGCTGAGTGAGATGCAGGTCTACATGGGTGCTAGGTGAGCTGCAAGGCTACGTGGGTGCTGCGTGACGTGCAAGGCAACATGGGTGCTGAGTGAGATGAAGGGCTACATGGGTGCTGGGGGAGGTTAGGGTTACATGGGGACTGGGTTAGGTGCACGGCTACAAGGGTGCTGAGTGAGGGGAGAGGCTACATGGGTGCTGGGTGAGGTGCATGGCTACATGGGTGCTGAGTGAGTCTCATGTCTACATGGGTGCTGGGTGAGGGGGCAAGGCTACATATGTGCTGGGTGAGGTGCATGTCTACATGGGTGTTGGGTGAGGTGCAGCTCTACATAGGTGCTGGGTGAGGTGCAAGGCAACATGGGAGCTGGGTGAGGTGAAGGGCTACATGAGTAATGGGTTAGGTGCACGGCTAAAAGGGTGCTGATTGAAGGGAGAGAGTGCATGGGTGCTGGGTGAGTCTCATGTCTACTTGGGTGATGGGAGAGGAGGCAAGGCTACATGGGTGCTGGGTGAGGGGCAAGGCTACATAGGTGCTGAATGAAGGGAGAGGCTGCATGGGTGCTGGGTGAGGTGCAGGGCTACATGGGTGCAGGGTGAGGAGCATGTCTACATGGGTTCTGGGTGAGGGTCAATGCTTCATGGGTGCTGGGTGAGGGTCGAGGCTACATAGGTGATGGGTGAGGTGCAAGGCTACATTGGTGCAGGGTCAGGTGCAAGGCTACATGGGTGATGGGTGAGGTGCAAGGCAACTTGGGTGCTGGGTAAGTTGCAGGTCTACATGGGTGCTAAGTGAGGTGCAGGGCTACATGGGTACTGGGTGAGTTGCAGGTCTATATGGGTACTGTGTGAGCTGTAGGGCTACATGGGTGCTGCGCGAGGTGCAGGACTACATGGGTACTGGGTTAGTTGCAGGTCTACATATGTGCTTGGTGAGGTGCAGGTCTGCATGGGTGTTGGGTGAGGTGCAGGTCTACATGGGTGCTGGGTGAGGGGCAAGGCTACATGGGTGCTGAGTGAGGTGCAGGGCTACATGGGTGCTGGGTGAGTCTCATGTCTACATGGGTGATGGGTGAGGAGACAAGGCTACATGGGTGCAGGGTGATGAGCATGTCTACATGGGTTCTGGGTGAGGGGCAAGGCTACATGGGTGCTGGGTGAGTTGCAGGTCTACATGGGTGCAGGGTGAGTTGCAGGGCTACATGGGTCTGGGTGAGGGGCAAGGCTTCTTGGGTGCTGGGTGAGGGGTAAGGCTTCATGGGTGCTGGGTGAGGGGTAAGGCTACATGGGTGCAGGCTGAGGTGCAAGGCTACATGGGTGCTGGGTGAGTTGCAGTTCTACGTGGGTGCTGGGTGAGTTGCAGGGCTACATAGGTCTGGGTGAGGGGCAAGGCTTCTTGGGTGCTGGGTGAGGGGTAAGGCTTCATGGGTGCAGGCTAAGGTGCAAGGCTACATTGGTGCTGGGTGAGTGACAGGTCTACAAGGGTGCTGGGTGAGGTGCAAGGTTACATGGGTGCTGGGTGAAAGGGAAGGCTACATGGGTGCTAGGTGAATTGCAGGTATACATGGGTGCTGGGTGAAGTGCAGGGCAACATGGGTACTGGGTGAGTCGTAAGTCAACATGGGTGCTGGGTGACGGGCAAGGCTTTATGGGTGCTAAGTGAGGTTCAAAGCAACATGGGGGCTAGGTCGGGTGCAAGATTACATGGATGCTGGGTGAGGGGGTGTGCTACATAGGTGCTGGGTGAGGGTCAATGGTACATAGATGCTGGGTGAGGGTCGAGGCGAGGCTAGGTGATGGGTGAGGTGCAGTGCTACATGGGTGCAGGGTCAGGTGCAAGGCTACATGGGTGCTGGGTGAGGAGCAAGGCAACATGGGTGCTGGGTAAGTTGCAGGTCTACATGGGTGCTGAGTGAGGTGCAGGGCTACATAGGAGCTGGGTGAGGGGCAAGGCTACATAAGTGCTGGGTGAGTTGCAAAGCAACTTGGGTGCTGGGTGAGGTGAAGATCTACATGTGTGCTGGGTGAGGTTCAGGGCTAAATGGGTACTGGGTTAGGTGCACGGCTACATGTTTGCTCTGTGAGATGCAAGGCTACATGGGTGTTGGGTGAGGTGCAGGTCTACATGGGTGCTGGGTGAGGTGCAGGGCTACATGGGTGTTGGGTGAGGTGGAAGGCTACATGGGTGCTGGGTAAGTTGCAGGTCTGCATGGGAGCTGGGAGAGTTGCAGGGCTACATTGGTGCTGGGTGTGTGTCAAGGCTACATTAGTGCTAGGGGAATTGCAGGTATACGTGTGTGCTGGGTGAGGGTCAAGGCTACTTGGGTGATGGGTGCGGGGCAAGGCTACATAGGTTATGGGAGAGGGGGCAATGTTAAATGGGTGCTGAGTGAGTTGCAGGCCTACATGGGCGATGGGTGAGGGGCAACGCTACATAGGTGCTGGGTGAGGTGGAAGGCTACATGGGTGCTGGGTGAGGTGCAGGGCTACATGGGCACTGGGTGAGTCGTATGTCTGCAAGGATGCTGGGGGTCTGGCAAAGCTACATGAGTGCTAGGTGAGGTTCAAGGCTATTTGAAGGCTGGGTCGGGTGCAAGACTACATGGGTGCTGGGTGAGGGGCAAGGCTACATGGGTGCTGGGTGAGTGGCAGGTCTACATGGGTGCTGGGTGAGGTTTGAGGCTACATAGGTGATGGGTGAGGTGGAAGGCTACATTGGTGCAGGGTCAGGTGCAAGGCTACATGCAGGTCTACATAAGAGCTGGGTGATTTTCAGGTCTACATGGGTGCTGGATGAGGTGAAAGGCTACATGGGTGCTGGGTGAGATGCTAGGCAACATGGGTGGTGGGTGAGTTGCAGGGCTACATGGGTGCTGGGTGAGAGGCAAGGCTACATAGGTGTTGGATTAGGGGCAAGGCTATATGCGTTCTGGGTGAGGGGCAAGGCTACACGGGTGCTGGGTGCTGGGTGAGGTGCAAGGCTTCTTGGGTGCAGGGTGAGGTGCAGGGTTACATGAGTGCTAAGTGAGGGGCAAGATAACATGGGTGCTGGGTGAGGTGCAAGGCAACATGGGTGCTGGGTGAGATGAAGGGCTACATGGATGCTGGGTGAGGTGCACGGATTCATGAGTGCTGGGTGCTGGGTGAGGTACAGGGCTACATGGGTGCTGGGTGAGGGGCAAGGCTACATAGATGCTGGGTGAGGTGTAAGGCTACCTAGGTACAGGGTTAGGTGCACGGCTTCATGGGTGCTGGGTGAGGGGCTAGGTTACATTGGTGCGGGGTGAGGGGCAAGGGTACATGGGAGATGAGGGAGGTGCAGGTCTACATGGGTGCTGGGTGAGGGGCACTGCTACATAGATGCAGTCTGAGGTGCAGGTCTACATGGATGCTGGGTGAGGGGAAGCCTACATGGGTGCTGGGTGAGAGGCAAGGATACATGGGGGCTGGGTGAGTGGCAAGGCTACATGAGTGCTGGGTGAATTGCAGGTCTACATGGGTGCTGGGTGAGGGGCAAATCTACATGGGTGCTGGGCGAGGGTCAGGTCTAAATTAGTAATGGGCAAAGTTTCATGGGTGCTGGGTGAGTTGCAAGTCTTCATGGGTGCTGGGTGAAGTGCATGTCTCCTGGGTCCTGGGTGAGTCGCAAGTCTACATGGGTGTTAGGTGTTGGGCAAGGCTTAATGGGTGCTGAGTGAGGGGCAAGGCTACATGGGTGCTGGGTGAGTTACAGGTCTACATGGGAGCTGGGTGATTTACAGTTTACATGGGTGCTGGATGAGGAGAAAGGCTACATGGTAGCTGGGTGATGGGCAAGACTACATGGGTGCTGGGTGAGGTTGAAGGCTGCATGGGTGCTGGGTGAGGGGCAAGGCTACATGGGAGCAGGCTGAGGTGCATGGCTACATGGGTGCTGGGTGAGTTGCAGGTCTATATGGGAGCTGGGTGATTTGCAGGTTACATGGGTGCTGGATGAGGTGCAAGGCTACATGCGTACTGGGTGAGGTGCAGGTCCACATGGGTGCTGGGTGAGGTGCAAGGCTGCATGGGTGCTGGGTGAGGGGCAAGACTACATGGGTGCAGTGTGAAGAGCAGGGTGAGGTACAGGGTTACATGGGTGCTCGGTGAGGGGCAAGGCTGCATGGGTGCTGAGTAAGATGCAAGGCAGCATGGGTGCTGGGTGAGTTGCAGGTCTACATAGGTGCTGGGTGAGGTGCAGGGCTACATGGGTTCTGGGTGAGTAGCAAGGCTACATGGGTGCTGGGTGAGGTGCAGGTCTGTATGGGTGCTGGTTGTGTTGTAGGTCTACATGAGTGCTGGGTGAGGGGCAAGGCTACATGGGAGCTTGGTGAGGTGCAAGGCAACATGGGTGCTGGGTGTGGGGCAAGACTACATGGGTGCAGGGTGAGGTGCAGGGTTACATGGGGGAGGGGCATGGCGACAAGGGTGCTGGGAGATTTCCAGGTGTACATGGGTGCTGGGTGAGCTGCAAGGCTTCATGGGTGCTGGGTGAGGGGGTATGGCTGCATGGGTGCTGGGTGAGTTGCAGGTCTAAATGGGTGCTGGGTAAGGGGCAAGGCTACATAGGTGATGGGGGAGGTGCAGGTCTTCATGGGTGCTGGGTGAGGGGCAAAGCTACATGGGTGCTGGGTGAGTTGAAGGTCAACATGGGTGCTGGGTGAGGTGCAGGGCTACATGGGTTCTGGGTGAGTGGCAAGGCTACATGGATGCTGGGTGAGGTTCAGGTCTACATGGGTGCTGGGTGAATAGTAGCTCTACATGGGTGCTGGATGTGGGGCAAGGCTACATGGGTGCTGGGTGATGTGCAAGGCTACATGAGTGCTGGGTGAGGTGCAAGGCTACATGGGTTCTGGAAGAGTTGCAAGGCTACATGGGTGCTTGATGGGGTGCAGGTCTACATGGGTGCTGGGTGAGGGGAAGGCTACATGTATGCTGGTGAAAGACACGTCTACATAGGTGCTGGGTGATTTGCAGGTCTACATGGGTGTTGGGTGAGGGGCAAATCTACATGGGTGCTGGGTGAGGTGCAGGTCTACATAGGAGGGTCAAAGCTTCATGGGTGCTGGGTGAGTTGCAAGTCTTCATAGGTGCTAGGAGAGGTGCATGTCAACTTGGGTGCTGGGTGAGTCGCAAGTCTACATGGGTGCTGGGTGTGGGGCAAGTCTTCATGGGTGCTGGGTGAGGGGCAAGGCTACATGGGTGCAGGATGAGGAGCAGGTCTACATGGGTGCTGGGTGATGTGCATGGCTACATGCGTGCTGGGTGAGGGGCAAGACTACATGGGTACAGTGTGAGGCGCAGGGTGAGGTACAGGGTTACATTGGTGCTAGGTGAGGGGCAAGACTACATGGGTGCTGGTTGAGGTACAAGGGTGCATGGGTGCTGGGTGAGATGCAAGGCAACATGGGTGGTGGGTGTGGTGAAGGGCTACATGGGTGCTGGGTGAGGGGCAAGGCTACATGGGTGCTGGGTGAGTTGAAGGTCTACATGGGTGCTGGGTGAGTTGCAGGTCTACATTGGTGCTGGGTGAGTTGCAGGGCTACATGGGTTCTGGGTGAGGGGCAAGGCTACATGGGTGCTGGATGAGGTGCAGGTCTACATGGGTGCTGGGTGAGTTGTAGGTCTACATGGGTGCTGGGTGAGGGGCAAAGCTACATGGGTGTTTGTTGAGGTGCAAGACAACATGAGTGCTGGGTGAGGGGCAAGACTACATGGGTGCATGGTAAGGTGCAAGGTTACATGGGTGCTGGGTAAGGTGCAGGTCTACATGGGGGAGGGGCAAGGCGACAAGAGTGCTGGGTGATTTGCAGGTCTACATGGGTACTGGGTGAAGTGCAAGGCTATATGGGTGCTAGGTGAGGGGCAAGGCTACATGGGTGCTGGGTGAGTTGCAGGTCTACATGGGTGCTGGGTAAGAGGCAAGGCTACATGTGTGATGGGGGTGGTGCTGGTCAACATGGGTGCTGGGTGAGGGGCAAGGCTACATGGGTGCTGGGTGAGGGGCAAGGCTACATGGGTGCTGGGTGAGTTGAAGGTCTACATGGGTGCTGGATGAGGTGCATGTCTACATGGGTGCTGGGTGAGTTGTAGGTCTACATGGGTGCTGGGTGAGGGGCAAAGATATATGGGTGCTGGGTGTGGTGCAAGTCTACATGGGTGCTGGAAGAGGTACAAGGCTACTTGGTTGCTTAGTAAGGTGAAGGTATACATTGGTGCTGGGAGAGGGGTAAGGCAACATGGTGGCAGGCTGAGGTGCATGGCTACATGGGTGCTGGGAGATTTGCAGGTCTACATAGGAGCTGGATGAGGTGAAAGGCTACATAGGTGCTAGGTGAGGGGCATGGCTACATGGATGCTAGGTGAGGTGCAAATCTACATGGGTACTGGGTGAGGTGCAGATCTACATGGGTACTTGGTGAGGTGCAGGGTTACATGGGTGCTGGGTAAGGGGTAAGACTACATGGGTGCAGGGTGAGGTGCAGGGTTACATGGGTGCTGGGTAAGGGGCAAGGCTACATGGGTGATGTGGGAGGTGCTGGTCTACATGGGTGCTGGGTGAGTTGAAGGTCTACATGCGTGCTGGGTGAGTTGTAGGTCTGCATGTGTGCTGGGTGAGGGGCAAGGCTACATGGGTGCTGGAAGAGGTACAAGGCTACTTGGTTGCTTAGTAAGGTGAAGGTCTACATTGGTGCTGGGTGAGGGGTAAGGCTACATAGGTACATGCTGAGGTGCATGGCTACATGGGTGCTGGGTGCGTTGAAGTTCTACATGGGAGCTTGGTGATTTGCAGGTCTACATGGGTGTTGGATGAGGTGAAAGGCTACATAGGTGCTAGGTGAGGTGCAAGGCTACATGGGTGCTAGGTGAGGTGAAAGGGTTCATGGGTGCTGGGTGAGGGGCAAGACTACATAGGTGCAGTGTTAGGTGCAGGGTTATATGGGTGCTAAGTGAGGGGCAAGACTACATGGGTGCTGGGGGAGGTGCAAGGCATCATGGGTGCTGGGTGAGATGCAAGGCAACATGGGTACTGTGTTAGGTACACGGCTTCATGGGTGGTGGGTGAGGGGCTAGGCTACATGGGTGGTGGGTGAGTTGCAGGTCTCCATGGGTGCGGGGTGAGGGGCAAGGGTACATGGGTGATGGGGGAGGTGCAGGTCTACATGGGTGCTGGGTGTGGGACAAGGCTTCATGGGTGCTGGGTGAGTGCAAGGCTACATGGGTGCAGGGTGAGGTGCAAGGCTACATGGGTACTGGGTTAGGTGCTCGGCTTCATGGGTGCTGGGTGAGGGGCTAGGCTACATGGGTGCTGGGTGAGTTGCTGGTCTCCATGGGTGCGGGGTGAGAGGCAAGGGTACATGGGTGATGGGGGAGGTGCAGGTCTACATGGGTGCTGGGTGTGGGACAAGGCTTCATGGGTGCTGGGTGAGGGGCAAGGCTACATAAGTGCAGGCTGAGGTGCAGGTCTACATGGGTGCTGGGTGAGGTGCAAGGCTACCTGGATGCTAGGTGAGGGGCAAGACTACATGGGTGCAGTGTGAGGAGCACACTAGGTGAGGGGTAAGAATACATGGGTGCTGGGTGAGATGCAAGGCAACATGGGTGCTGGGTGAGGTGAAGGGCTACATGGGTGCGGGGTGAGGTGCAAGGCTACATGGGTGCTGGGTGAGGGGCTAGGCTACATGGGTGCTGGGTGAGTTGCTTGTCTCCACGGGTGCGGGGTGAGGGGCACGGCTACATAGGTGCAGGCTGAAGTGCAGGTCTACAAGGGTGCAAGATGAGAGGCAAGGATACATGGGTGCTGGGTTAGGTGCAGGGCTACATGAGTGCTGGGTGAATTGCAGGTGTACGTGGGTGCTGGATGAGGTACAAGTCTACATGGGTGCTGGGCGAGGTTCAGGTCTACATGGGTGAATGGCAAGGTTTCATGGGGTGCTGGGAGACTTGCAAGTCTTCATGGGTGCTGGGTGGGGTGTATGTCTCCTGGGTGCTGGGTGAGTCGCAAGTCTACATAGGTGCTAGTTGTGGGGCAAGGCTTAATGGGTGCTGGATGAGGGGCAAGACTACATGAGTGCAGGCTGAGGTGCATTGTAACATAGGTGCTGGGTGAGTTGCAGGTCTACATGGGAGCTGGGTGATTTGCAGGTTACGTGGGTGCTGGATGAGGTGAAAAGCTACATGGGTGCTGGGTGAAGGGCAAGGCTACGTGGGTGTTAGGTGTGGTGCAAGGCTACATGGGTACTGGATGAGGTGCAGGCCAACATGGGTGCAGGGTGAGGTGCAAGAATACATGGGTGCAGTGAGAGGAGCAAGATGAGGTAGAGGGTTACATGGGTGCTAGGTGAGGGGCAAGACTACATGGGTGCTGGGTGAAGGGCAAGGCTACGTGGGTGTTAGGTGTGGTGCAAGGCTACATGGGTACTGGGTGAGGTGCAGGCCAACATGGGTGCAGGGTGAGGTGCAAGAATACATGGGTGCAGTGAGAGGAGCAGGATGAGGTAGAGGGTTACATGGGTGCTAGGTGAGGGGCAAGACTACATGGGTGCTGGGTGAGGTGCAAGTCTGCTAGGGTGCTGGGTGAGATGCAAGGCAATATGGGTGCTGGGTGAGGTGAAGGGCTACATGGGTGCTGGGTGAGGGGCAAGGTTACATGGGTGCTGGGTGAGTTGAAGGTCTACATGGGTGCTGGGTGAGTTGCAGGTCTACATAGGTGCTGGGTGAGTTGTAGGTCTACATGGGTGCTGGGTGAGGGGCAAAGATATATGGGTGCTGGGTGTGGTGCAAGTCTACATGGGTGCTGGAAGAGGTACAAGGCTACTTGGTTGCTTAGTAAGGTGAAGGTATACATTGGTGCTGGGAGAGGGGTAAGGCAACATGGGGGCAGGCTGAGGTGCATGGCTACATGGGTGCTGGGTGATTTGCAGGTCTACATAGGAGCTGGATGAGGTGAAAGGCTACATAGGTGCTAGGTGAGGGGCATGGCTACATGGATGCTAGGTGAGGTGCAAATCTACATGGGTACTGGGTGAGGTGCAGATCTACATGGGTACTTGGTGAGGTGCAGGGTTACATGGGTGCTGGGTAAGGGGTAAGACTACATGGGTGCAGGGTGAGGTGCAGGGTTACATGGGTGCTGGGTAAGGGGCAAGGCTACATGGGTGATGTGGGAGGTGCTGGTCTACATGGGTGCTGGGTGAGATGAAGGTCTACATGCGTGCTGGGTGAGTTGTAGGTCTGCATGTGTGCTGGGTGAGGGGCAAGGCTACATGGGTGCTGGAAGAGGTACAAGGCTACTTGGTTGCTTAGTAAGGTGAAGGTCTACATTGGTGCTGGGTGAGGGGTAAGGCTACATAGGTACATGCTGAGGTGCATGGCTACATGGGTGCTGGGTGCGTTGAAGTTCTACATGGGAGCTTGGTGATTTGCAGGTCTACATGGGTGTTGGATGAGGTGAAAGGCTACATAGGTGCTAGGTGAGGTGCAAGGCTACATGGGTGCTAGGTGAGGTGAAAGGGTTCATGGGTGCTGGGTGAGGGGCAAGACTACATAGGTGCAGTGTTAGGTGCAGGGTTATATGGGTGCTAAGTGAGGGGCAAGACTACATGGGTGCTGGGGGAGGTGCAAGGCATCATGGGTGCTGGGTGAGATGCAAGGCAACATGGGTACTGTGTTAGGTACACGGCTTCATGGGTGGTGGGTGAGGGGCTAGGCTACATGGGTGGTGGGTGAGTTGCAGGTCTCCATGGGTGCGGGGTGAGGGGCAAGGGTACATGGGTGATGGGGGCGGTGCAGGTCTACATGGGTGCTGGGTGTGGGACAAGGCTTCATGGGTGCTGGGTGAGTGCAAGGCTACATGGGTGCAGGGTGAGGTGCAAGGCTACATGAGTACTGGGTTAGGTGCTCGGCTTCATGGGTGCTGGGTGAGGGGCTAGGCTACATGGGTGCTGGGTGAGTTGCTGGTCTCCATGGGTGCGGGGTGAGAGGCAAGGGTACATGGGTGATGGGGGAGGTGCAGGTCTACATGGGTGCTGGGTGTGGGACAAGGCTTCATGGGTGCTGGGTGAGGGGCAAGGCTACATAAGTGCAGGCTGAGGTGCAGGTCTACATGGGTGCTGGGTGAGGTGCAAGGCTACCTGGATGCTAGGTGAGGGGCAAGACTACATGGGTGCAGTGTGAGGAGCACACTAGGTGAGGGGTAAGAATACATGGGTGCTGGGTGAGATGCAAGGCAACATGGGTGCTGGGTGAGGTGAAGGGCTACATGGGTGCGGGGTGAGGTGCAAGGCTACATGGGTGCTGGGTGAGGGGCTAGGCTACATGGGTGCTGGGTGAGTTGCTTGTCTCCATGGGTGCAGGGTGAGGGGCACGGCTACATAGGTGCAGGCTGAAGTGCAGGTCTACAAGGGTGCTAGATGAGAGGCAAGGATACATGGGTGCTGGGTTAGGTGCAGGGCTACATGAGTGCTGGGTGAATTGCAGGTGTACGTGGGTGCTGGATGAGGTACAAGTCTACATGGGTGCTGGGCGAGGTTCAGGTCTACATGGGTGAATGGCAAGGTTTCATGGGGTGCTGGGAGACTTGCAAGTCTTCATGGGTGCTGGGTGGGGTGTATGTCTCCTGGGTGCTGGGTGAGTCGCAAGTCTACATAGGTGCTAGTTGTGGGGCAAGGCTTAATGGGTGCTGGATGAGGGGCAAGACTACATGAGTGCAGGCTGAGGTGCATTGCAACATAGGTGCTGGGTGAGTTGCAGGTCTACATGGGAGCTGGGTGATTTGCAGGTTACGTGGGTGCTGGATGAGGTGAAAAGCTACATGGGTGCTGGGTGAAGGGCAAGGCTACGTGGGTGTTAGGTGTGGTGCAAGGCTACATGGGTACTGGGTGAGGTGCAGGCCAACATGGGTGCAGGGTGAGGTGCAAGAATACATGGGTGCAGTGAGAGGAGCAGGATGAGGTAGAGGGTTACATGGGTGCTAGGTGAGGGGCAAGACTACATGGGTGCTGGGTGAAGGGCAAGGCTACGTGGGTGTTAGGTGTGGTGCAAGGCTACATGGGTACTGGGTGAGGTGCAGGCCAACATGGGTGCAGGGTGAGGTGCAAGAATACATGGGTGCAGTGAGAGGAGCAGGATGAGGTAGAGGGTTACATGGGTGCTAGGTGAGGGGCAAGACTACATGGGTGCTGGGTGAGGTGCAAGTCTGCTAGGGTGCTGGGTGAGATGCAAGGCAATATGGGTGCTGGGTGAGGTGAAGGGCTACATGGGTGCTGGGTGAGGGGCAAGGTTACATGGGTGCTGGGTGAGTTGAAGGTCTACATGGGTGCTGGGTGAGTTGCAGGTCTACATAGGTGCTGGGTGAGGTGCATGGCTACATGGGTTCTGGGTGTGTGGAGAGGCTACATGGGTGCTGGGTGAGTTGCAGGTCTACATGGGTGCTGGGTGAGGTGCATGGCTACATGGGTTCTGGGTGTGTGGAGAGGCTACATGGGTGCTGAGTGAGGTGCAGGTCTACATGGGTGCTCGGTGAAGGGCAAGGCTACATGGGTGCTGGGTGAAAGACAAGTCTTCATAGGTGCTGGGTGATTTGTAGGTCTACATGGGTGCTGGGTGAGGTGCAGGTCTACATGGGAGGGGCAAAGCTTCATGGGTGCTGGGTGAGTTGCAAGTCTTCATGGGTGCTAGGTGACGTGCATATCAACCTGGGTGTTGGGTGAGTCGCAAGTCTACATGGGTGCTGGTTGTAGGGCAAGGCTTCATGGGTGCTCGGTGAGGGGCAAGGCTACATGGGTGCAGGCTGAGGTGCATGGCTACATGGGTGCTGGGTGAGATGCACATCTACATGGGTGCTTGGTGAGGTGCAAGGCAACATGGGTGCTAGGTGAGGGTCAAGACTACATGGGTGGAGGGTAAGGTGCAGTTTTACATGGGTGCTAAGTGAGGGGCAAGGCTACATGGGTGCTGGGTGAGGTGCAAGGCAACATGGGTGCTGGGTGAGATGCAAGGCAACCTGGGTGCTGGGTGAGGTGAAGGGCTTCATGGATGCTGGGTGAGGTGAAGGGCTTCATGGATGCTGGGTGAGGTGCACGGCTTCATGGGTGGTGGGTGAGTTGCAGGTCTCCATGGGTGTGGGGTCAGAGGCAAGGGTACATGGGTGATGGGGGGAGGAACAGGTCTACATGAGTGCTGGGTGAGGGGAAGGCTACATGGGTGCTGGGTGAGGGGCAAGGCTACATGGGTGCAAGGTGAGGTGCAAGGCTACATGGTTACTGGGTGAGGTGCAGGTCTACATGGGTTCTGGGTAAGGTGCAGGGCTACATGGGTACTGGGTGAGGGGCAAGGCTACATGGCTGCTGGGTGAGGTGCAAGGCTACATGGGTACTGTGTTAGGTGCACGGCTTCATGGGTGGTAGGTGAGGGGCTAGGCTACATGGGTGGTGGGTGAGTTGTAGGTCTCCATGGGTGCGGGGTGAGGGGCAAGGGTACATGGGTGATGGGGGAGGTACAGGTCTACATGAGTGCTGGGTGTGGGGAAGGCTACATGGGTGCTTGGTGAGGGGCAAGGCTACATGGGTGATAGGTGAGGTGCAAGGCTACATGGTTACTGAGTGAGGTGCAGGTCTACATGGGTTCTGGGTGAGGTGCAAGGCTACATGGGTGCTGGGTGAGGGGCAAGACTTCATGGGTGAAGGGTGAGGAGCAGGGTGAGGTGCAGGGTTACATGGCTGCAAGGTGTGGGGCAAGACTACATGGGTGCTGGGTGAGATGCAAGGCTGCATGGGTGCTGGGTGAGATGCAAGGCAACATGAGTGCTGGGTGAGGTGAAGAGCTACATGTGTGCTGGGTGAGGTGCAAGGTTACATGGGTGCTGTGTGAGGTGCATGTCTATATGGGTGCTGGGTGAGGTGCAAGGTTACATTGGTGCTAGATAAGTTGCAGGGCAACATGGGTGATAGGTCAGGGTCAAGGCTACATGGGTGCTATGTGTGGGACAAGTCTACATGGGTGCTGGGTGAATTGCAGGTCTACATGGGTGCTAGGGGAGGATCAAGGGTACATGGGTGCTGGGTAAGGTGCAGGTCTACATGGGGGGAGGGGCAAGGCGACATGGGTGCTGGGTGAGTTGCAGATCTACAAGGGTGCTGGGTGAGTTGCAAGGCTACATAGGTGTTGGGTGAGGGGCATGGCTGCATAAGAGGTGGGTGAGTTGCAGGTCTACATGGGTGCTGGGTGAGGGGCAAGGCTACATGGGTGCTGGGTGAGTTGCAGGTCTACAAAGGTGCTGAGTGAGGTGCAGGTCTACAAGGGTGCTGGGTGAGTTGCAGGTCTACATGGGTGCTGGGTGAGATGCATGGCTATATGGGTTCTGGGTGAGTGGCAAGGCTACATGGGTGCTGGTTGAGGTGCAGAGCTACATGGGTGCAGCGTGAGTCGCAAGCCTTCGTGGGTGCTGGGTGAGGTGCAAGGCTACATGGGTGCTGGGTGAGGGGCAATTAAACAAGGGTGATAGGTGAGGTGCAAGTCTACGTGGGTGCTGGGTGAGTTGCGGGTCTACATAGGTGCTAGGTGAGGGACAAGGCTACATAGGTGCTGGGTGAGTTGCAGGTATACATGGGAGCTGGGTAATATGCAGGTTACATGGATGCTGGAGGAGGTGAAAGGCTACATGGGTGCTGGGTGAAGGGCAAGGCTACATGGGTGTTAGGTGTGGTGCAAGGCTACATGGGTACTGGGTGAGGTGCAGGTGTACATGGGTGCTGGGTGAGGTGCAAGGCTGCATGGGTGCTGGGTGAGGGGCAAGACTACATGGGTGCAGTGAGAGGAGCAGAATGAGGTAGAGGGTTACATGGGTGCTGGGTGAGGGGCAAGATTACATGGGTGCTGCGTGAGGTGCACGCCTGCATGGGTGCTGGGTGAGATGCAAGGCAACATGAGTGCTGGGTGAGGTGAAGGGCTACATGGGTGCTGGGTGAGGTGCAGGGCTTCATGGGTACTGGGCGAGGTGCAGGGCTACCATGGGTGCTGGTTGAGGTGCAAGGTTACATGGGTGCTGTGTGAGGTGCATGTCTATATTAGCGCTGGGTGAGGTGCAAGGTTACATGGGTGCTGTGTGAGGTGCATGTCTATATTAGCGCTGGGTGAGGTGCAAGGTTACATGGGTGCTAAGTGAGTTGCAGGGCAACATGGGTGCTAGATCAGAGTCAAGGCTACATGGGTGGTGCTTGAGGTGCAGGTCTACATGGGTTCTAGGTGAGGTGAAAGTCTACATGAGTTGCAGGTATACATGCGTGCTGGGTGAAGGGCACGGCTACATGAGTGCTATGTGTGGGACAAGTCTACATGGGTGCTGGGTGAATTGCAGGTCTACATGGGTGCGGGGGGGAGGATCAAGGCTATATGGGTGCTGGGTAAGTTGTACATGGGGGAGGGGCAAGGCGACATGGGTGCTGGGTGAGTTGCAGGTCTACATGGGTGCTGGAAGAGGTGCAAGGCTACATGGGTGTTGGGTGAGGGGCATAGCTGCATGGGTGCTGGGTGAGTTGCAGGTCTACATGGGTGCTGGGTGAGGGGCAAGGCTACATGGGTGATGGGGAAGGTGCAGGTCTACATGGGTGCTGGGTGAGGGGCAAGGCTACATGGGTGCTGGGTAAGGGGCAATACAACATGGGTGCTAGGTGAGGTGCAAGGCTACATGGGTGCTGGGTGTGGGGCTAGACTACATGGGTGCTGGGTGAGGTTCAGGTCTACATGGGTGCTGGGTACGGCGCAGGGCTACAAGGGTGCTGGGTGAGGTGCAGTGCTACATGTTTGCTGGGTGAGTCACAAGTCTACAAGGGTGCTGTGTGAGGGGCAAGACTACATGGGTGCTGTGCTAGGTGCAAGGCTACATGGGTGCTGGGTGAGGTGGAAGGATACATGGGGGCTGGGTGAGTTGCAGGGCGACATGGGTGCTGGGTGAAGTGCAAATCTACATGGGTGTTGGATGAGGTGCAAGGCTTTATGGGTGCTGGGTGAGGTGGAAGGCTACGTGGGTGTTGGGTGAGGTGCAGGCCTACATGTGTGCTAGTTGAGGGGCAAGGCTTTTTGGGTGCTGGGAGAGGTTCAGGGCTACATGGGTGCTGGGAGAGGGTCAAGGTTACATGGGTGCTGGGTGAGGGGTGAGGTGCAAGGTTACATGGGTGCTCTGTTAGGTGCAAGGCTAAATGGGTGCTGGGTGAGATGCATGTCTACATGGACGCTGGGTGAGGTGCAACGTTACATAGGTGCTGGTTGAGGTGCAAGTTTACATGGGTGCTCAGTGAGGTGCAGGTCTACATGGAGGCTGGGTGAGGGTCAAGGCTACATGGGTGCTGGGTGAGTTGCGGGTCTACATGGGTGCTGCGTGAGGGTCAAGGCTACATGGGTGCTGGGTGAGGTGCAGGTCTACATGGGTGCTGGGTGAGTTGTAGGTCTACATGGGTGCTGCGTGAGGGTCAAGGCTACATGGCAGTTTGGTGAGGTGCAGGTCTACATGGGTGCTCGGTGAGGGACAAGTCTTCATAGGTGCTGGGTGAATTGCAGGTGTACCTGGGTGCTGAGTGAGAGGCAAATCTACATGGGTGCTGGGTGAGGTGCAGGTCAACATGGGTGCTGGATGTGATGCAGGTCTACATGGGTGCTGGATGAGGTGAAAGGCTACATGTGTGCTAGGTGAGGGGCAAGGCTACATGGGTGCTAGGTGAGGTGCATGGCTACATGGGTACTGGTGAGGTGCAGGTCTACATGGGTGCTGGGTGAGGTGCAAGGCTAAATGTGTGCTGGGTGATGGGCAAGACTACATTATTTCAGGGTGAGGTGAAGAGTTACATGGATGCTTGGTGAGGTTCAAGGCTACATGGGTGCTGGGTGAGATGCAAGGCAACATGGGTGCTGGGTGAGGTGAAGGGCTACATGGGTGCTAGGTGAGGTGCACGGCTTCATTGGTACTGGGTTAGGTGCACGGCTTTATGGGTGCTGGGTGAGGGGCTAGGCTACATGGGTGCTGGGTGAGGTGCATGTCTACATGGGTGCTGGGTGAGTTGCAGGTCTATACAAGGGTGCTGGGTGAGGTGTAAGGCTACATGGGTGCCAGGTGAGGGGCAAGGCTACATGTGTGCTGGGTGAGTTGCAGGTATACATGGGTGCTGGGTGAGGTGCATGTCTATGTTGGTGCAGGGTGAGTCGCAAGTTAATATGGGTGCTAGTTGTGGGGCAAGGCTTCATGGGTGCTGGGTGAGGGGCAAGGCTACATGGGTGCAGGCTAAGGTGCAAGGCTACATGGGAGCTGGGTGATTTGCAGTTATACATGGGAGCTGGGTGAGTTGCAGGCTACATGGGTGCTGGGTGAGTTGCTGGTCTACATGGTTGCTGGGTATGGTGCAAGGCTATTTTGGTGCTGGGTGAGTGGCAAGACTACATGGGTGCTAGGTGAGGTGCAAGGAAACATGGGTGCAGGCTGAGGTGCAAGGCTACATGGGTGCTAGGTGAGTTGCATGTCTACATGGGTGCTGGGTGAGTTTCAGGACTACTTAAGTGCTGGGCGAGGGTCAAGGAAACATGGTTGCTGGGTGAGTTGCAGGTCTGCATGGGTGCTGGGTGAGGTGCAAGGCTACATGGGAGCCGGGTGATGGGCAAGGCTACATGAGTGGAGGGTGAGGGACAAGGCTACATGAGTGCTGGGTGAGGGGCAAGGCTAAATGGGTGGAGGGTTAGGGGCAAGGCTACATGGGTGCAGGCTGTGGTGCAAGGCTACATGGGTGCTGGGTGAGTTGCAGGTCTACATGGGTGCTGGGTGTGGGGCAAGGCTTCATGGGTGGAGGGTGAGGGGCAAGGCTACATTGGTGCAGGCTGTGGTGCAAGGCTACATGGGTGCTGGGTGAGTTGCAGGTCTACATGGGAGCTGGGTGAGTTGCGGAACTACATAGGTGCTGTGTGTCGGTCAAGGCTTCATGGGTGCTGGGAGAGTTTCAGGTCTACATGGGTGCTGGGTGAGCGTCAAGGCTACATGGGTGCTGGGTGAGGGGGCAAGACTACATGAGTGCTGGGTGAGGTGCAGGTCTACGTGGGTGCTGGGTGAGGGGCAAGTCTACATGGGCGCTGTGTGAGGGGCAAGGCTACACGGGTGCTGAGTGAGGTGGAAGGCTACATGGGTGCTTCGTGAGCGGCAAGGCTACATGGGTGCTGGGTGAGTTGTAGGTGTACATGGGTGCGCGTAGAGGGGCAAGGCTACATTTGTGCTGGGTGAAGTGCAGGTCTACAAGCGTGCTGGGTGAGGGGCAAGGCTACATGGGTGCTGGGTGAGGTGTAGGTTTACATGGGTGCTAGGTGAGTTACAGGTCTACATGGGTGCTGGGGTCAGGTGCAGGGCTATATGGGTTCTGGATGAGTGGCAAGGCTACATGGGTGCTGGGTGAGGTGCAGGGCTACATAGGTACCGGGTGAGTCGCAAGTCTACATGGATGCTTGGTGAGGGGCAAGGCTTCATGGGTGCTGGGTGAGGTGCAAGCTACATGGGAGCTGGGTCAGGTGGAAGGCTATTTGGGTGCTGGGTGAGTTGCAGGTCTACATGGGTGCTGGGTGAGTGTCAAAGTCATATGGATGCTGGGTGAGGGTTGACGCTATATAGATGATGGGTGAGGTGCAAGGCTACATGGGTGATTGGTAAGTTGCAGGTCTACATGGGTGTTGAGTGAGATGCAGGGCTACATGGGAGCTGGATGAGGGGCAAGGCTACATGGGTGCTGGATGAGGTGCAAGGCTACATGGGTGCTGGGTGAGGTGCAAGATTACATGGGTGCTGGGTGAGGGTCAAATCTATATGGGTTTGTGTGAGTTTCTGGGCGACATGAGTGCTGGGTGAGGTGCAAGGTTACATGGGTGCTGGGTGAGGTGCATTTCTGCATGGGTGCTGGGTGAGGTGCATTTCTACATGGGTGCTGGGTGAGGTGCAAGATTACATGGGTGCTGGGTGAGGGTCAAGTCTACATGGGTTTGTGTGAGTTGCTGGGCGACATGAATGCTGGGTGAGGTGCAAGACTACATGGGTGCTGCATGAGGTTCATTTCTACATGGGTGCTGGGTGAGGTGCAGGTCTACATGGGTGCTGGGTGAGGTGCAAGTTTACATGGGTGCTGGGTGAGGTGCAGGTCTACATGGGTTATAGGTGAGGTGCAAGGCTACATGGGTGCTGGGTGAGTTGCAGGGTTATATGGGTGCTGGGTGAGGTAGAAGGCTACATGGGTGCTGGGTGAGGTGCAGGGCTACATGGATGCTGTGTGAGGTGCATTTCTACATGGGTGATGGGTGAGGTGCAAGGCTACATGGGTGCTGGGTGAGTTGCAGGTCTACATGGGTGCTGGGTTGAGGAGTCAAGGCTACATGGGTGCTGGGTGAGGTGCAAGCTTATCATGGGTGCTGGGCGAGTTGCAGGGCTACGTGGGTGCTAGGTGAGGGTCAAGGCTACATCGGTGCTGGGTGAGGTGCAGGTCTACATGGGTTATAGGTGAGGTGGAAGTCTACATGGGTGCTGGGTGATTTGCGGGTTCACATGGGTGCTTGGTGAAGGGCAAGGCTACATGGGTGCTGGGTGAGGTGCTGGGCTACATGGGTGCTGCGTGAGGTGCAAGGTTACATGGGTGCTGGGTGAGTTGCAGGTCTACATGGGTGTTGAGTGAGGTGCAGGGCGACATGGGAGCTGGATGAGGGGCAAGGCTACATGGGTGCTGGATGAGGTGCAAAGCTACATGGGTGCTGGGTGAGGTGCAAGATTACATGGGTGCTGGGGGAGGGTCAAGTCTACATGGGTTTGTGTGAGTTGCTGGGCGACATGAGTGCTAGGTGAGGTGCAAGACTACATAGCTGCTGCATGAGGTGCATTTCTACATGGGTGAGTTGCAGGTCTCCATGGGTGTGGGGTGAGGGGCAAGGGTACATGGGTGATGGGGGGAGGAACAGGTCTACATGAGTGCTGGGTGAGGGGAAGGCTACATGGGTGCTGGGTGAGGGGCAAGGCTACATGGGTGCTAGGTGAGGTGCAAGGCTACATGGTTACTGGGTGAGGGGCAGGTCTACATGGGTTCTGGGTAACGTGCAGGGCTACATGGGTACTGGGTGAGGGGCAAGGCTACATGGCTGCTGGGTGAGGTGCAAGGCTACATGGGTACTGTGTTAGGTGCACGGCTTCATGGGTGGTAGGTGAGGGGCTAGGCTACATGGGTGGTGGGTGAGTTGTAGGTCTCCATGGGTGCGGGGTGAGGGGCAAGGGTACATGGGTGATGGGGGAGGTACAGGTCTACATGAGTGCTGGGTGTGGGGAAGGCTACATGGGTGCTTGGTGAGGGGCAAGGCTACATGGGTGCTAGGTGAGGTGCAAGGCTACATGGTTACTGAGTGAGGTGCAGGTCTACATGGGTTCTGGGTGAGGTGCAAGGCTACATGGGTGCTGGGTGAGGGGCAAGACTACATGGGTGAAGGGTGAGGAGCAGAGTGAGGTGCAGGGTTACATGGCTGCAAGGTGTGGGGCAACACTACATAGGTGCTGGGTGAGGTGCAAGGCTGCATGGGTGCTGGGTGAGATGCAAGGCAACATGAGTGCTGGGTGAGGTGAAGAGCTACAAGTGTGCTGGGTGAGGTGCAAGGTTACATGGGTGCTGTGTGAGGTGCATGTCTATATGGGTGCTGGGTGAGGTGCAAGGTTACATTGGTGCTAGATAAGTTGCAGGGCAACATGGGTGATAGGTCAGGGTCAAGGTTACATGGGTGCTATGTGTGGGAGAAGTCTACATGGGTGCTGGGTGAATTGCAGGTCTACATGGGTGCTAGGGGAGGATCAAGGATACATGGGTGCTGGGTAAGGTGCAGGTCTACATGGGGGGAGGGGCAAGGCGACAAGGGTGCTGGGAGAGTTGCAGATCTACAAGGGTGCTGGGTGAGTTGCAAGGCTATATAGGTGTTGGGTGAGGGGCATGGCTGCATAAGAGGTGGGTGAGTTGCAGGTCTACATGGGTGCTGGGTGAGGGGCAAGGCTACATGAGTGTTGGGTGAGTTGCAGGTCTACAAGGGTGCTGGGTGAGTTGCAGGTCTACATGGGTGCTGGGTGAGATGCATGGCTACATGGGTTCTTGGTGAGTGGCAAGGCTACATAGGTGATGGTTGAGGTGCAGGGCTACATGGGTGCAGGGTGAGTCGCAAGTCTACGTGGGTGCTGGGTGAGGGGCAAGGCTACATGGGTGCTGGGTGAGGGGCAATTAAACATGGGTGATAGGTGAGGTGCAAGTCTACATGGGTACTGGGTGAGTTGCGGGTCTACATGGGTTCTAGGTGAGGGACAAGGCTACATAGGTGCTGGGTGAGTTGCAGGTATACATAGGAGCTGGGTGATTAGCAGGTTACATGGGTGCTGGATGAGGTGAAAGGCTACATGGGTGTTTGGTGTGGTGCAAGGCTACATGGGTACTGGGTGAGGTGCAGGTGTCCATGGATGCTGGGTGAGGTGCAAGGCTACATGGGTGCTGGGTGAGGGGCAAGACTACATGGGTGCAGTGAGAGGAGCAGGGTGAGGTAGAGGGTTACATGGGTGCTGGGGGAGATGCAAGGCAACATGGGTGCTGGGAGAGGTGAAGGGCTACATGGGTGCTGGGTGAGGGGCAAGGTTACATGGGTGTTGGGTGAGTTGAAGGTCTACATGGGTGCTGGGTGAGTAGCAGATCTATATGGGTGCTGGGTGAGGTGCATGGCTACATGGGTTCTGGGTGTGTGGCAAGGCTACATGGGTGCTGGGTGAGGTGCAGGTCTACATGGGTGCTGGGTGAGTTGTAGGTCTACATGGCTGCTGGGTGAAGGGCAAGGCTACATGGGTGCTGAGTGAGGTGGAAGGCTACATGGGTGCTGGAAGAGGTGCAAGGCTACATGGGTGCTTGGTGAGGTGCAGGTCTACAGTGTTGCTGGATGAGGGGAAGGCAACATGGGTGCTGGTTGAGAGTCAAGGCTACATGGGTGCTGGGTGAAAGACAAGTCTTCATAGGTGCTGGTGATTTGCACGTCTACATGGGTGTTTGGTGAGGGGCAAATCTACATGGGTGCTGGGTGAGGTGCAGGTCTACATGGAAGGGGCAAAACTTAATGGGTGCTGGGTGAGTTGCAAGTGTTCATGGGTGCTAGGTGACGTGCATATCAACCTGGGTGCTGGGTGAGACGCAAGTCTACATGGGTGCTGGGTGTGGTGCAGATCTTCATGGGTGCTTGGTGAGGTGCAGGGCAACATTGGTGCTAGGTGAGGGTCAAGACTACTTGGGTGGAGGTTAAGGTGCAGTTTTACCTGGGTGCTAAGTGAGGGGCAAGACTACATAGGTGCTGGGGTGAGGTGCAAGGCAACATGGGTGCTGGGTGAGATGCAAGGCCACATGGGTGCTAAGTGAGGTGAAAGGCTTCATGGATGCTGGGTGAGGTGCACGGCTTCATGGCTACTGTGCGAGGTGCAGGGCTACATGGGTGCTGGGTGAGGGGCAAGGCTACGTGCGTGCTGGGTGAGGTGCAAGCCTACATGGGTACTGTGTTAGGTGCACGGCTTCATTGAAGATGGGTGAGGGGATAGGCTACATGGGTGGTGGGTGAGTTGCAGGTCTCCATGGGTGCGGGGTGAGGGGCAAGGGTACATGGGTGATGGGGGAGGTGCAGGTGCACATGAGTGCTGGGTAAGGGGCAGGGCTACATGGGTGCAGGCTGAGGTGCAGGTCTACATGGGTGCTGGGTGAGGGGAAGGCTACTTGGGTGCTGGGTGAGGGGCAAAGCTACATAGGTGCTGGGTGAGGTGCAAGGCTACATGCGTACTGGGTGAGGTGCAGGACTACATGTGTTCTGGATGAGGTGCAGGTCTACATGTGTTCTGGGTGAGGTGCAAGACTACATGGGTGCTGGGTGAGGGGCAAGACTACATGGGTGAAGGGTGAGGAGCAGGGTAAGGGGCACTGCTACATGGGTGCTGGGTGAGAGGCAAGACTACATGGGTGCTGGGTGAGGTGAAGGTCTACATGGGTGCTGGTTGAGGTGCCGGACTTCATGGGTAATGGGCGAGGTGCAGGGCTACATGTGTGCTGGGTGAGGTGCAAGGTTACATGGGTGCTGTATGAGGTGCATGTCTATATGGGTGCTGGGTGAGGTGCAAGGTTACATGGGTGCTAAATAAGTTGCAGGGCAACATGGGTGTTAGGTCAGGGTCAAGGCTACATGGGTGGTGGTTGAGGTGCAGGTCTACATGCGTTCTAGGAGAGGTGCAAGTCTACATGGGTGTTGGATGAGTTGCGGGTCTACATAGGTGCTGGGTGAGGGGCAAGGCTACATAGGTGCTGGGTGAGTTACAGGTATACATGGGTGCTGGGTCAGGTGCAAGGCTACATGAGTGCTATGTGTGGGAGAATTCTACATGGGTGCTGGGTGAATTGCAGGTCTACATGGGTGCTAGGGGAGGATAAAGGCTACATGGGTGCTAGGGGAGGATAAAGGCTACATGGGTGCTGGGTAAGGTGCAGGTCTACATGGGGGGAGGGGCAAGGCGACATGGGTGCTGGGTGAGTTGCACATCTACATGGGTGCTGGGAGAGGTGCAAGGCTACATGGATGTTGGGTGAGGGGCATGGCTGCATAAGAGCTGGGTGAGTTGCAGGTCTACATGGGTGCTGGGTGAGGGGGCAAGGCTACATGGGTGCTGGGTGAGTTGCAGGTCTACAAAGGTGCTGAGTGAGGTGCAGGTCTACAAGGGTGCTGGGTGAGTTGCAGGTCTACATGGGTGCTGGGTGAGATGCATGGCTACATGGGTTCTGGGTGAGTGGCAAGGCTACATGGGTGCTGGTTGAGGTGCAGGGCTACATTGGTGCAGGGTGAGTCGCAAGCCTACGTGGGTGCTGGGTGAGGGGCAAGGCTACATGGGTGCTGGGTGAGGGGCAATTAAACATGGTTGATAGGTGAGGTGCAAGTCTACGTGGGTGCTGGGTGAGTTGCGGGTCTACATGGGTGCTAGGTGAGGGACAAGGCTACATAGGTGCTGGGTGAGTTGCAGGTATACATGGGAGCTGGGTGATATGCAGGTTACATGGATGCTGGAGGAGGTGAAAGGCTACATGGGTGCTGGGTGAAGGGCAAGGCTACATGGGTGTTAGGTGTGGTGCAAGGCTACATGGGTACTGGGTGAGGTGCAGGTGTACATGGGTGCTGGGTGAGGTGCAAGGCTGCATGGGTGCTGGGTGAGGGGCAAGACTACATGGGTGCAGTGAGAGGAGCAGGGTGAGGTAGAGGGTTACATGGGTGCCGGGTGAGGGGCAAGATTACATGGGTGCTGCGTGAGGTGCACGCCTGCATGGGTGCTGGATGAGATGCAAGGCAACATGAGTGCTGGGTGAGGTGAAGGGCTACATGGGTGCTGGGTGAGGTGCAGGGCTTCATGGGTACTGGGCGAGGTGCAGGGCTACCATGGGTGCTGGTTGAGGTGCAAGGTTACATGGGTGCTGTGTGAGGTGCATGTCTATATTAGCGCTGGGTGAGGTGCAAGGTTACATGGGTGTTGTGTGAGGTGCATGTCTATGTTAACGCTGGGTGAGGTGCAAGGTTACATGGGTGCTAAGTGAGTTGCAGGGCAACATTGGTGCTAGATCAGAGTCAAGGCTACATGGGTGGTGCTTGAGGTGCAGGTCTACATGGGTTCTAGGTGAGGTGAAAGTCTACATGAGTTGCAGGTATACATGGGTGCTGGATTGAGGAGTCAAGGCTACATGGGTGCTGGGTGAGGTGCAAGCTTATCATGGGTGCTGGGCGAGTTGCAGGGCTACGTGGGTGCTAGGTGAGGGTCAAGGCTACATCGGTGCTGGGTGAGGTGCAGGTCTACATGGGTTATAGGTGAGGTGGAAGTCTACATGGTTGCTGGGTGATTTGCGGGTCCACATGGGTGCTTAGTGAAGGGCAAGGCTACATGGGTGCTGGGTGAGGTGCTGGGCTACATGGGTGCTGCGTGAGGTGCAAGGTTACATGGGTGCTGGGTGAGTTGTAGGTCTACATGGGTGTTGAGTGAGGTGCAGGGCTACATGGGAGCTGGATGAGGGGCAAGGCTACATGGGTGCTGGATGAGGTGCAAAGCTACATGTGTGCTGGGTGAGGTGCAAGATTACATGGGTGCTGGGTGAGGGTCAAATCTACATGGGTTTGTGTGAGTTGCTGGGCGACATGAGTGCTGGGTGAGGTGCAAGGTTACATGGGTGCTGGGTGAGGTGCATTTCTACATGGGTGCTGGATGAGGTGCATTTCTACATGGGTGCTGGGTGAGGTGCAAGATTACATGGGTGCTGGGGGAGGGTCAAGTCTACATGGGTTTATGTGAGTTGCTGGGCGACATGAGTGCTAGGTGAGGTGCAAGATTACATGGGTGCTGCATGAGGTGCATTTCTACATGGGTGCTGGGTGAGTTGCAGGTCTCCATGGGTGTGGGGTGAGGGGCAAGGGTACATGGGTGATGGGGGGAGGAACAGGCCTACATGGGTGCTGGGTGAGGTGAAGGGCTTCATGGATGCTGGGTGAGGTGAAGGGCTTCATGGATGCTGGGTGAGGTGCACGGCTTCATGGGTGGTGGGTGAGTTGCAGGTCTCGATGGGTGTGGGGTGAGAGGCAAGGGTACATGGGTGATGGGGGGAGGAACAGGTCTACATGAGTGCTGGGTGAGGGGAAGGCTACATGGGTGCTGGGTGAGGGGCAAGGCTACATGGTTACTGGGTGAGGTGCAGGTCTACATGGGTTCTTGTTAACGTGCAGGGCTACATGGGTTCTGGGTGAGGGGCAAGGCTACATGGCTGCTGGGTGAGGTGCAAGGCTACATGGGTACTGTGTTAGGTGCACGGCTTCATGGGTGGTAGGTGAGGGGCTAGGCTACATGGGTGGTGGGTGAGTTGTAGGTCTCCATGGGTGCGGGGTGAGGGGCAAGGGTACATGGGTGATGGGGGAGGTACAGGTCTACATGAGTGCTGGGTGTGGGGAAGGCTACATGGGTGCTTGGTGAGGGGCAAGGCTACATGGGTGCTTGGTGAGGTGCAAGGCTACATGGTTACTGAGTGAGGTGCAGGTCTACACGGGTTCTGGGTGAGGTGCAAGGCTACATGGGCGCTGGGTGAGGGGCAAGACTACATGGGTGAAGGGTGAGGAGCAGGGTGAGGTGCAGGGTTACATGGCTGCAAGGTGTGGGGCAAGACTACATGGGTGCTGGGTGAGGTGCAAGGCTGCATGGGTGCTGGGTGAGATGCAAGGCAACATGAGTGCTGGGTGAGGTGAAGAGCTACAAGTGTGCTGGGTGAGGTGCAAGGTTACATGGGTGCTGTGTGAGGTGCATGTCTATATGGGTGCTGGGTGAGGTGCAAGGTTACATTGGTGCTAGATAAGTTGCAGGGCAACATGGGTGATAGGTCAGGGTCAAGGCTACATGGGTGCTATGTGTGGGACAAGTCTACATGGGTGCTGGGTGAATTGCAGGTCTACATGGGTGCTAGGGGAGGATCAAGGATACATGGGTGCTGGGTAAGGTGCAGGTCTACATGGGGGGAGGGGCAAGGCGACAAGGGTGCTGGGTGAGTTGCAGATCTACAAGGGTGCTGGGTGAGTTGCAGGTCTACATGGGTGCTGGGTGAGGGGCAAGGCTACATGGGTGCTGGGTGAGTTGCAGGTCTACAAATGTGCTGAGTGAGGTGCAGGTCTACAACGGTGCTGGGTGAGTTGCAGGTCTACATGGGTGCTGGGTGAGATGCATGGCTACATGGGTTCTGGGTGAGTGGCAAGGCTACATGGGTGCTGGTTGAGGTGCAGGGCTACATGGGTGCAGGGTGAGTCGCAAGCCTACGTGGGTGCTGGGTGAGGGGCAAGGCTACATGGGTGCTGGGTGAGGGGCAATTAAACATGGTTGATAGATGAGGTGCAAGTCTACGTGGGTGCTGGGTGAGTTGCGGGTCTACATGGGTGCTAGGTGAGGGACAAGGCTACATAGGTGCTGGGTGAGTTGCAGGTATACATGGGAGCTGGGTGATATGCAGGTTACATGGATGCTGGAGGAGGTGAAAGGCTACATGGGTGCTGGGTGAGGTGCAGGTGTACATGGGTGCTGGGTGAGGTGCAAGGCTGCATGGGTGCTGGGTGAGGGGCAAGACTACATGGGTGCAGTGAGAGGAGCAGAATGAGGTAGAGGGTTACATGGGTGCTGGGTGAGGGGCAAGATTACATGGGTGCTGCGTGAGGTGCACGCCTGCATGGGTGCTGGGTGAGATGCAAGGCAACATGAGTGCTGGGTGAGGTGAAGGGCTACATGGGTGCTGGGTGAGGTGCAGGGCTTCATGGGTACTGGGCGAGGTGCAGGGCTACCATGGGTGCTGGTTGAGGTGCAAGGTTACATGGGTGCTGTGTGAGGTGCATGTCTATATTAGCGCTGGGTGAGGTGCAAGGTTACATGGGTGCTGTGTGAGGTGCATGTCTATATTAGCGCTGGGTGAGGTGCAAGGTTACATGGGTGCTAAGTGAGTTGCAGGGCAACATGGGTGCTAGATCAGAGTCAAGGCTACATGGGTGGTGCTTGAGGTGCAGGTCTACATGGGTTCTAGGTGAGGTGAAAGTCTACATGAGTTGCAGGTATACATGGGTTCTGGGTTGAGGAGTCAAGGCTACATGGGTGCTGGGTGAGGTGCAAGCTTATCATGGGTGCTGGGCGAGTTGCAGGGCTACGTGGGTGCTAGGTGAGGGTCAAGGCTACATCGGTGCTGGGTGAGGTGCAGGTCTACATCGGTTATAGGTGAGGTGGAGGTCTACATGAGTGCTGGGTGATTTGCGGGTCCACATGGGTGCTTGGTGAAGGGCAAGGCTACATGGGTGCTGGGTGAGGTGCTGGGCTACATGGGTTGTTACGTGAGGTGCAAGGTTACATGGGTGCTGGGTGAGTTGCAGGTCTACATGGGCGTTGAGTGAGGTGCAGGGCTACATGGGAGCTGGATGAGGGGCAAGGCTACATGGGTGCTGGATGAGGTGCAAAGCTACATGGGTGCTGGGTGAGGTGCAAGATTACATGGGTGCTGGGTGAGGGTCAAGTCTACATGGGTTTGTGTGAGTTGCTGGGCGACATGAGTGCTGGGTGAGGTGCAAGGTTACATGGGTGCTGGGTGAGGTGCATTTCTACATGGGTGCTGGGTGAGGTGCATTTCTACATGGGTGCTGGGTGAGGTGCAAGATTACATGGGTGCTGGGGGAGGGTCAAGTCTACATGGGTTTGTGTGAGTAGCTGGGCGACATGAGTGCTAGGTGAGGTGCAAGATTACATGGGTGCTGCATGAGGTGCATTTCTACATGGGTGCTGGGTGAGTTGCAGGTCTCCATGGGTGTGCGGTGAGGGGCAAGGGTACATGGGTGATGGGGGAGGAACAGGTCTACATGAGTGCTGGGTGAGGGGAAGGCTACATGGGTGCTGGGTGAGGGGCAAGGCTACATGGGTGCTAGGTGAGGTGCAAGGCTACATGGTTACTGGGTGAGGTGCAGGTCTACATGGGTTCTGGGTAACGTGCAGGGCTACATGGGTACTGGGTGAGGGGCAAGGCTACATGGCTGCTGGGTGAGGTGCAAGGCTACATGGGTACTGTGTTAGGTGCACGGCTTCATGGGTGGTAGGTGAGGGGCTAGGCTACATGGGTGGTGGGTGAGTTGTAGGTCTCCATGGGTGCGGGGTGAGGGGCAAGGGTACATGGGTGATGGGGGAGGTACAGGTCTACATGAGTGCTGGGTGTGGGGAAGGCTACATGGGTGCTTGGTGAGGGGCAAGGCTACATGGGTGCTTGGTGAGGTGCAAGGCTACATGGTTACTGAGTGAGGTGCAGGTCTACATGGGTTCTGGGTGAGGTGCAAGGCTACATGGGTGCTGGGTGAGGGGCAAGACTACATTGGTGAAGGGTGAGGAGCAGGGTGAGGTGCAGGGTTACATGGCTGCAAGTTGTGGGGCAAGACTACATGGGTGCTGGGTGAGGTGCAAGGCTGCATGGGTGCTGGGTGAGATGCAAGGCAACATGAGTGCTGGGTGAGGTGAAGAGCTACAAGTGTGCTGGGTGAGGTGCAAGGTTACATGGGTGCTGTGTGAGGTGCATGTCTATATGGGTGATAGGTCAGGGTCAAGGCTACATGGGTGCTATGTGTGGGACAAGTCTACATGGGTGCTGGGTGAATTGCAGGTCTACATGGGTGCTAGGGGAGGATCAAGGATACATGGGTGCTGGGTAAGGTGCAGGTCTACATGGGGGGAGGGGCAAGGCGACAAGGGTGCTGGGTGAGTTGCAGATCTACAAGGGTGCTGGGTGAGTTGCAGGTCTACATGGGTGCTGGGTGAGGGGCAAGGCTACATGGGTGCTGGGTGAGTTGCAGGTCTACAAAGGTGCTGAGTGAGGTGCAGGTCTACAAGGGTGCTGGGTGAGTTGCAGGTCTACATGGGTGCTGGGTGAGATGCATGGCTACAGGGGTTCTGGGTGAGTGGCAAGGCTACATGGGTGCTGGTTGAGGTGCAGGGCTACATGGGTGCAGGGTGAGTCGCAAGCCTACGTGGGTGCTGGGTGAGGGGCAAGGCTACATGGGTGCTGGGTGAGGGGCAATTAAACATGGTTGATAGGTGAGGTGCAAGTCTACGTGGGTGCTGGGTGAGTTGCGGGTCTACATGCGTGCTAGGTGAGGGACAAGGCTACATAGGTGCTGGGTGAGTTGCAGGTATACATGGGAGCTGGGTGATATGCAGGTTACATGGATGCTGGAGGAGGTGAAAGGCTACATGGGTGCTGGGTGAAGGGCAAGGCTACATGGGTGTTAGGTGTGGTGCAAGGCTACATGGGTACTGGGTGAAGTGCAGGTGTACATGGGTGCTGGGTGAGGTGCAAGGCTGCATGGGTGCTGGGTGAGGGGCAAGACTACATGGGTGCAGTGAGAGGAGCAGAATGAGGTAGAGGGTTACATGGGTGCTGGGTGAGGGGCAAGATTACATGGGTGCTGCGTGAGGTGCACGCCTGCATGGGTGCTGGGTGAGATGCAAGGCAACATGAGTGCTGGGTGAGGTGAAGGGCTACATGGGTGCTGGGTGAGGTGCAGGGCTTCATGGGTACTGGGCGAGGTGCAGGGCTACCATGGGTGCTTGTTGAGGTGCAAGGTTACATGGGTGCTGTGTGAGGTGCATGTCTATATTAGCGCTGGGTGAGGTGCAAGGTTACATGGGTGCTGTGTGAGGTGCATGTCTATATTAGCGCTGGGTGAGGTGCAAGGTTACATGGGTGCTAAGTGAGTTGCAGGGCAACATGGGTGCTAGATCAGAGTCAAGGCTACATGGGTGGTGCTTGAGGTGCAGGTCTACATGGGTTCTAGGTGAGGTGAAAGTCTACATGAGTTGCAGGTATACATGGGTGCTGGGTTGAGGAGTCAAGGCTACATGGGTGCTGGGTGAGGTGCAAGCTTATCATGGGTGCTGGGCGAGTTGCAGGGCTACGTGGGTGCTAGGTGAGGGTCAAGGCTACATCGGTGCTGGGTGAGGTGCAGGTCTACATGGGTGCTGCGTGAGGTGCAAGGTTACATGGGTGCTGGGTGAGTTGCAGGTCTACATGGGTGTTGAGTGAGGTGCAGGGCTACATGGGAGCTTGATGAGGGGCAAGGCTACATGGGTGCTGGATGAGGTGCAAAGCTACATGGGTGCTGGGTGAGGTGCAAGATTACATGGGTGCTGGGTGAGGGTCAAGTCTACATGGGTTTGTGTGAGTTGCTGGGCGACATGAGTGCTGGGTGAGGTGCAAGGTTACATGGGTGCTGGGTGAGGTGCATTTCTACATGGGTGCTGGGTGAGGTGCAAGATTACATGGGTGCTGGGGAGGGTCAAGTCTACATGGGTTTGTGTGAGTTGCTGGGCGACATGAGTGCTAGGTGAGGTGCAAGATTACATGGGTGCTGCATGAGGTGCATTTCTACATGGGTGCTGGGTGAGTTGCAGGTCTCCTAGGGTGTGGGGGTGAGGGTCAAGGGTACATGGGTGATGGGGGGAGGAACAGGTCTACATGAGTGCTGGGTGAGGGGAAGGCTACATGGGTGCTGGGTGAGGGGCAAGGCTACATGGGTGCTCTGTGAGGTGCAAGGCAGTAGTAGGGTTGACACGCCACAGGTAACTTTTTTTTTGGCGAGAGGACTCCTGTGGAGTGTACACGCCACAGGTAACTTTTTTTTTTCTGTGAAATATCGTGTCTTTGAGCCAGGGTTTTCAAGTAAATTTTGTCAGTCACAGATTTTAGAAGTAAGGATTTCTTATGATGAAAATAATTTCCGAGACATAGAAGTTTGTTAAGGGCTTATGGGAGAAATTCAAGTAACGTATGTAGCGCTGTAGGGTTTCCAGGATAATTCTACGGACATATTTTACATGTTTTCAACTTACAAATATCGTCTATGTAAACCATAGTTTTCATATAAATTTAGAAAATCACCTGTGTAAGTCAGGGTTTTCAGGTATCATACCTCACACCCCCTCCCTCCCCCCCTTACCTCGCAATCTCTCGCGTCACCTTTATTTACCTTACGCCCGGCCAGCCAGACGCTTCGTGTAGGTCTCCTCTTAATATATCTTATCTTTTCTTCTCCATAATATCTGGACCGTCCCTCCTCTCTCTCTCCTTTCATTCAGTTCAGCTATTTTCCAACATCGTATGTTTTCTCCTTTTCATTAAGCAAGTCAGTTTTACACAAATAAATCGTGTTAGTAAGCATGTTCTAGCTCACGTTCCCCCGCCTTAGTCCCCTGTCGTATAATGAATACTATCATTCCAATCCCTCTAAAATTTAAAAATAATCATATTTCAAACGTAGTTCAATACAGTAATTTAGTTACCAAGCTCCGCCTTAGCTCTCTCTCGTATCTTCGTTAGTAACAGTCCAATTTCCCTGAAATTTTTACCCTCTGTATTTCAGGCACCGTAAATAAGATCAAAACAGTTATCGAGCTCCAGCTCTCGTCCCCCACCTTAGTTCGTTTATACAAGATCGTTAGTAACAGTCCAATTTCCCTGAAATTTTTACCCTCTGTATTTCAGGCACCGTAAATAAGATCAAAACAGTTATCGAGCTCCAGCTCTCGTCCCCCACCTTAGTTCGTTTATACAAGATCGTTAGTAACAGTCCAATTTCCCTGAAATTTTTACCCTCTGTATTTCAGGCACCGTAAATAAGATCAAAACAGTTATCGAGCTCCAGCTCTCGTCCTCCACCTTAGTTCATTGTACTAAGATCGTTAGTAACAGGCCAATTTTCCCGAAATTTAAAGCAGACATACTTCAAAGTTAGTAAATAAAATCAAATCAGTTATCGAGCTCCAGCTCTCATCCCCCGCCTTAGTTCTCTCTCGTATATTTGTAAATAACCCATCAATTTCCCGAAATTTAAAAGCAGACATACTTCAAAGTTAGTAAATAAGATCAAGTCAGTTACTGAGCTCCAGCTCTCGTCCCCACCTTAGTTCTCTTTCGTATCTTTGTAAAATAACCCATCAATTTCCCTGAAATTTTTACCCTCTGTATTTCAGACATAGTAAATATGAAGTAAACAATTATAAAACTCTAGCTCTTGTCCTCTGTCCAAGCTCACTTTTGTAAATTCATTACTCTCAGTCCAAATCACCCAACTACATTTTCAGACATAGTAAATAAAAACCAGTTCAGTTATCAAGTTTCGAGTCTTGTGCCCCAGCTTAGTTCATTTGTGCAAGTTCTTTATTTTCCAACTAAATCACCTGAGATTTAAGATCACCTTATTTCTAACGTAGTAAAATTAATCTGGACATTAGCCTTAGATCATCAGACATAAATATATTCGATCAAGTCCGTCTCCAGCCTAACTCTTATCCGAGTACACACATAACCCCAACCTGTATAATTATCTTTCACCCCCTCCCACCTTCCTCCATCTCATCCAAGTCTCATAAATTTAAATGTAGCTGTTAATTTGCGTTATTTCCCCGTTCATAGCATATTCTCTGTAAGTTCAGATCTGTACTTAGTCTTACATATTCTCTAGTTCTTTCCCATTTTATACAAGACTTAAACAACTATTACCGTCTCCTCTATCTTATTTAAACATGAGTCATGTGTAAATATACCCGACTCTTTCCATCCATTACAAGTCCTAGCTTGTTCACCGCCCAACTCACTACGCTATTTCTACTTTACATGTTATAGCATGTTTTCCGCTCATCTTGGTACCAACCCTTACAATCTCTCTCTCATTCCTTTACATGTCTCAGCATGTTCGCCTCGCATCTTACTACGCTGTCTACTTTACATGTTGTAGCATGTATTACTGTGTCCCATATCTTATTTAAACATGAGTCATATGTAAATATACCCGACTCCTTCCATCCATTACAAGTCCTAGCTTGTTCACCGCCCAACTCACTACACTGTCTACTTTACATGTTGTAGCATGTTTTCCGCACATCTTGATACCATCCCTTACAATCTCTCAATCCTTTACACATCCCAACTTTCAACCCTTTCTTACAATTTTCCTCCATCCCTCCGCTACATGTTCTTACCCGTTCATTACAGTCCACTACATATTCTCTAATCATCTCTGTACTAATTCTCAAAACTAGTTGTTTCTGTCATTTTAGTAAGTAAGTAAGTAGATCATCGTTATTAACAACAACAACAACAACAGTAACATTACTAATTCACAGTAAGTTACTACTGAGCATTTAGCAGTTATCCATTTTCAAAATAAGGTCAATATAAATCATTCTAAGACATCTTCGTACAATTAAAGATACTTGCCTGTGCACTAAGTCATTACTTACAGTAGCATCTTAAGGCATTGTTTTCGTAACTCAGTTTTATTAAACATACACCTTCATTAGTCAAAGGAAAACTTTTCAAGTCATTGTATTCAATATTTCCGTTAAACTTACTACATCATGTCATTATTCGGTTTCATAATTAAGTACTTGTTTCAGTCCTCCAATGTAATAAGCAAATTATTCTATTAAGGATAAAGAAATCTTATTTAGAAGAGACATTAAGTTTATTACAACATTTAACGCATACAGTTATTCTTAGTAGTTATACAGGTATTCAAGAAATCATAAGTGTTCAAGAAGCAATCATATACAAGTGTTCTTAGTAGTTATACAAGTGTTCAAGAAAATCATATACAGTTATTCATAGTAGTTATGCAATTATTCAAGAAATCATAAGTGTTCAAGAAGCAATTGGATTTATTATATATAAAATATTTCCTCTACAAATTGGACAGCATTTCAGAGCTAAAAGACAACCACTGCACGTCACCATATGTTTACATGGTAGTATTACAATATTTATATTTTTATCCATACAAACTCTGCATAAAATATCTTCTTCCCAAGATTGTTCTGTACAGTCCTTGTTTTCAACAGTCCTATTACAAGTCTCCGGTAAAGTTTTCAATCCCAGATCTTCAGGCGTAACTTCTTGTTCCTCTTTATCATCGACTGCTTCATAAATTAAGTCCCGTACCCGTAAATAAATATCTGTTCCCTCTTGCATATACCTCAACACGATTTCTAGACATCTACTTTGTATAATAAAAGGTAATAAATCTCTGGATTCCTTAAGGTACTCACTTAAAGCATATCTTATGCTCTCCACAGGTATTAATTTTTGATGAATCAGATGTTTGAACTTATCCATACCCTCCATTAAGATATTAATTAAATCATTGTCTATAGGTTTTATAGGTAATGGTATTGTCAATCTAGCATTCTTAACAAATTCCTTGCCCCTTGCAAGAATAATGTAAGCACATTCTGGACTACATCTCGCATGTAACGTCCAAGGATCATCTTCTGGTCTCCAATTTCGTATTCCACAGGCGCAGTGATAGCAGCAGACGTGGTCACTTATACCTGAAAACCATAAAACAATCCAGCATCATCTCGTTACTATCTTTTAACTAATATTCATTATTTCTTTACTTATAACTCTATTAAGTTTAAAATAGTTAAAACACTTCATACCACAGTAAAAAAAACCAGCTTCTGCCAGCTCATGAGAAGTTTGCTTGACGCTTCCAGGCCATGTCATATCAAATGTCTCTAGGCGACATTTATAAGTTACCAATCCTGGATTCAGCGATTTCCTAAATTTTATCCATCCCAGATCTTCCTTAGGAGGAGCACCACCTAAAAAATATAACGTAGTTACGTAAATTATTCTTTAGAAGAATAAGAAGTATCTATTTAAGCAATCAAGTTTTGTACAGAGTATATAAGACTGGTATAAGAATACATCATAAGAATATATACTTACTACTATCACTTATTTTCTTATTTCCCAGTTCTATTTTATGGGAAACAAATTCCAGTCCATATTTGAAAGCTATCTCAGACACCTCTAAAGAAACATTGTCACTCCTCTTGCCTCTAATAAAGGCACAGTCTTGATTAATGATCTTATGACGTCTTCTGGGGCTATCACCAACAATCCATGCACCTACTATACAATAACAAAATGCACACAAACAGTAATCACTATTGCGAAGGTAACAGAACCCATCTTCAACTAAGTCAATAGGGTTTAACCACTTAACGGGCCAATCCACAAATGTTTGTAGTCTAACTCCTGCACATTTAAGGCTTTCTAAACTGTAAAACTTCCTGGCACACAAAGGATCCATCGTGTGAGGGCAGCACTAACTATTAGAGTAGGATAAGCAAGTATATATATCCCTAAAATAAGTATCGTACATCGCTACATATTTAACAGTTTCCCCATTTATAATAGACAGTAATTTCCTCTAAATACTTCTCTATTTAAAAATCCTTAAAGTTTCATAATTAAATAAAGCTCTTATATAAATACTTAGTAAACTACTTTCATTATTTATTAGACTTATTAGAAAAATACATCACTTTGGCAATCTCGCTAAAAGTATACTGTTGCGTCATTATTCGTAGCTGCCGTACATAATGATAGATATATATATAATTTAGTAGTAAATTCTTATTTAATCTAATTAAAAATATATGCTTAAAGCATCTATATCCTAAAATGAAATATACTATTAGTTATAATGTCATATATAATATTATTCTAGGGTAACAAAAATCCTTATTAATATATTCAAATAAGTGGTAACTTTTACATTCCCCCCAATATAAGAGCGCGGACCTCACATTAGGGATATTATTACGACTATCTGGATCGTATCTACTACCTTACGAGGAAGAAAATTCACCATGGATACTGTTCTGACAACTTGTCAGGGTTATTTAACCGACGATTCATTTTGTAATAATGAAACCTGTATTGTGTACGGAGTGAACTGTATATCCTGTGTTCCCCGAGGAATGGCCCTAGACTTAGCCAAGAAATATTCTCATGCTGACGCTTATAATGTTCGCCGACCCTTGTACAGTCTTAAGAGATGTATCCCTGAAGATCGTCCAGTACCAGGAACAATTCATATCTCTAAAGGAGAAAATCTTCCGTATATTGTTGCTATAGCCACTCAATACGGTATTGGATTACCTATAGAAAGTAATAACATTGCTCAGGGAATTATAGAAAACTCAAAAGACAGAAACATGCTCGCTGGATTAAACGAAGATACATCCATTAATCGTCTCGTCTACTTCAAGAATGGTATGAAAGATTTATTTAACTTTATCAAGGGCTCTCCTCAAATTATGAGAGTTATAATACCAACAGGAATTGGGATTATATGTGTTCGAAGAGATAAAGTTTGGGAAAATACTTATCTTCCTGTTATTGAAGATATGTATAAACAGTTAAAACCCTACGGAGTGGAAGTTAAATTACTGTTTAACGAGGAGATTACGCAGAGGAAGAGCAAGTAACACTTGGCAACCTTTTGTGTGCGCAGTGTTTCTACGCGCAGCCTAAAGATGTATATATGCTTCCCCCGGAGTGATCTCTTACGGTCTCCTCCTCTTCTTGGATGTCAGAATCTACTTCAAGCTTGGATATTCAAGGCTATGGAGATAAAGACTATTATTGGAGACTTTGCCTCCCTGTCCGTCTACAATAATCACGACTGTTTATTGTACGATCTTGATGCTACGAGTGTACAAATGTGTAAAATTGTGCAAGGATTGTGGGATCGTTACCCATATGCGAGATTACATCGTGAAAACTTTCCTTACAAAAACCGGGCTGTTGTATCTTATCGCAGTAACCCTGGCAGTATACATATTGGAGAACCACCTGAATTTAACAACCGGATGGATGAAGATCCCCATCTACCCCTTATTATTGGATTAGTGACTCAGTTTGCTAGTAGACCTGCAACTTTACCAGCATATGAAAATCCTCCGTGTGAAGTACGAAGTTTAGATGAACATTTTTACGATGGACTTGAAAAAGATACAGAATATCAGAGATGGCGCTGGTTTGAAAATGCTCTGAAGGAAGCCCTTGTTTTCATTCTTAAAAGATGTGTTAAGAGAATTATTATTCCATATGGGTTTGGCATGTCAAGTTATTTGGACAACTGCGCAGTATGGGAAAGTAAATATTTGCCTATACTTGAGAAAATAGGACAAAAACTACGAAAACGAGGTATTGTACTCTTCATAGTACATCCCGAAAACATCGTTCCTCCTCAGTCATCCACCCACGGCATCTTTGAAAATAAGATTCCATACATTGCTGTTCTTCAAAATGGACCCACAACTAATGCTACTGATGCTGCTAGGACACCTGCAGATGATGCTACGCCTGCTACCGCTGATGCTAGTTCACCTTCTATCAACACTAAGTTGTCTGATACAATTAATTCAACACCTGTTAATGTTACTACGTCTGTTGATACTAATGTTACAATGTGTGTTAGTAGTAGTTTTACAAATTTAGAAGAGAAGATGGATTGGGAATAATAATGTCTGTAAATAATTTATACTTTGTACATTTTTACAAATTAAATACATTGTACATTTTTACACATTAAATAACAAAATAGAAACTCGTGTGTTTATTTTCTCCCTTTTTTAATGTCTAAATTTCAACTCTACTTTTCTGAGTATATAGGAAGAGGTACGAAACTTTTCCTGCCTTACTTCAAGATGGATTGTTCTATGTACATGCAAGTGAAGCTTAAGCGTTTAAATAAGTGTATTATAGATGCTGATTTTACTAGTGATGAAATTCTAAAACCTGGAGACTGTCTTGTCTACGATTCTCATAATTTATCTGGCGGATTTGCACAACTGTTATGGGAAAAATATCCTTACAGTAAAGTTTCTGAGTGTGAAGTGGTACAGAATAATATAACTCCTGGTGGTATAGTACTTGCTTTATCTCCAGAACCAGAAATAAAACCTCATATTATAGGACTTCAATACAGTAGCTCTAATGAAGATCTAGGATTACAGAAAGATATTATTAAACGTTGGAGTTTTAAATCTGCAATAAGACAAATTTGTTGTCAAGCAAGAAATAATAATTTAATCCAGCGTATAATTATTCCATATGGTATTGGGTTTAATGACGGAATAGGATGGAGTAAAGAAGAACAAGAAGAATGGGAGACACACTATTTTCCAGGACTAGCCCATTTAGCTTATGTTTTAAAGAATAATAAAAAAGAATTATTAATGGTTCGTATACCTCTTGGAGAAGATGTTACGGGGACTGGGAGAGAGAAGAAACAAGTAGAGGGTGGATCTAATAAACGGAAGAGAATGTCATAGTTAAAACTAGTAGATCTAAAATAATACATATAACTAATTTGGAAACTACAGCTAAGAGAGAGGGGCGGAGCGTAACTATCTCCGATGTGATAAGCTAGGTCGGGATATATCTTGCCATAAACTCCCCATCTCGGTCCAATAGTGAGAAGACATACTCGGATCGATGGCTGCTGTATACAGTAAGTGCTTATTGTATGATGTACTTACAGTACTCGTTTATATTTGTTGTGATATAATTTTGCTTATTATTGAATATCTTTTAGTTTTGAAATATTATGATTAATTAATAGTCCCTGGGTTAAATATTGTATTTTTCTTTCGTTTAAAGATTTACCCCATGTGATGGATGTGAAGAGTCTACCAGGGTTTGGAAGCATGCCTGATCTTGTGTCAGAAACTATATGGCAAAGTCCAGCTTCGACTGTTTTGTGGAAGAATATGCCCCTGGCGGAAAAACAGACTTATAAAGTGATGACCCATACTGATAAATGTACGCATAAGAACATTGTTCCAGCTCTAGCAAAGTTTATTAGCAAAAGTGAAAATGTTTTAATGATACTGATCGGTCGTGATTCTATAAAGTTGAAAGAAGAACTTCCATTGATAAAATGTAACATAGTCTTATTTAGCTTAAAAGAGAGTGTTACAGATGTACTCAAGAAACATGAGAATTGTCAAGTGTTGTTGCTGACGAAAATTCCTAGTAAGGCCGAGATGAAGAAAATTTCTTTGTTATTTAAAGGCGATAAAATAATTTGCACTTTTAGACCTAGACCCCGTTTTAAATACATATTTCCAGAATTTGAAGAAGTGCCTATAGGATGTAACTTAAAGGATAAATTTTGTATAAGAAAATTTGTGGATGAAATTGGTTCTCCAAATGCTGCAAACTGGTTTATTAATAAGTTGAGTTCTGAAGAACGAGAAGTGTATACTATAATGAGCCAGGATGAACTGCAACAGCAGGTAAATAGTAAGACTGTGAAAGAGCTTAGTATTATTCACCCTAAAACGGAAGAAGATGAACATTGGAGTTTAATTGATCATATGGAGGAGAGCTTTCCATCTTTTCCGTTAAATTTAATAAAGATGAGACCAGAAATAGGATATCATACCCCCCAAAAGATAGAAATAGAGGCAGTGATGAGATTTATAGGACAGGATCCTGTACTTGGTGTTTTCTCTGGTATGGCCTTTATTGAAAATCTTATTAGGATAAGACATACTAATGTGGTACGAGCTACAGATAATTACTCGAATATGGGTGAGAGTAAGTGGATGGAGGTTGAACAAATGGATGCTGTAGAAGCAGTTAGGACTTATTGTAATGACAGAGAAGTACTTCTAATGTCCTGGCCTGAATTGATTTGTGATGATAATGTTTATAGCGATGCTTTCTATGTTTTAAAGGAATTTAAGGGACAAAAACTAATCTATTTTGGAGAAGGGGAAGGGGGATGCTGTGCATGTGATGGATTTTTTAACTTGCTGGATAGTGAGTTTCATTGTGTGAAATCAAATACATGTTTTACTTATAATTCTTTTCTAAATTCAAATGTTTATTTCTATATAAGACTGTAGTGTTTATGATTTCTTGAATACCTGTATAACTACTAAGAACACTTGTATATGATTTTCTTGAACACTTGTATAACTACTAAGAACACTTGTATATGATTGCTTCTTGAACACTTATGATTTCTTGAACACGTGTATAACTACTAAGAACACTTGTATATGATTGCTTCTTGAACACTTATGATTTCTTGAATACCTGTATAACTACTAAGAATAACTGTATGCGTTAAATGTTGTAATAAACTTAATGTCTCTTCTAAATAAGATTTCTTTATCCTTAATAGAATAATTTGCTTATTACATTGGAGGACTGAAACAAGTACTTAATTATGAAACCGAATAATGACATGATGTAGTAAGTTTAACGGAAATATTGAATACAATGACTTGAAAAGTTTTCCTTTGACTAATGAAGGTGTATGTTTAATAAAACTGAGTTACGAAAACAATGCCTTAAGATGCTACTGTAAGTAATGACTTAGTGCACAGGCAAGTATCTTTAATTGTACGACGATGTCTTAGAATGATTTATATTGACCTTATTTTGAAAATGGATAACTGCTAAATGCTCAGTAGTAACTTACTGTGAATTAGTAATGTTACTGTTGTTGTTGTTGTTGTTAATAACGATGATCTACTTACTTACTTACTAAAATGACAGAAACAACTAGTTTTGAGAATTAGTACAGAGATGATTAGAGAATATGTAGTGGACTGTAATGAACGGGTAAGAACATGTAGCGGAGGGATGGAGGAAAATTGTAAGAAAGGGTTGAAAGTTGGGATGTGTAAAGGATTGAGAGATTGTAAGGGATGGTATCAAGATGTGCGGAAAACATGCTACAACATGTAAAGTAGACAGTGTAGTGAGTTGGGCGGTGAACAAGCTAGGACTTGTAATGGATGGAAGGAGTCGGGTATATTTACATATGACTCATGTTTAAATAAGATATGGGACACAGTAATACATGCTACAACATGTAAAGTAGACAGCGTAGTAAGATGCGAGGCGAACATGCTGAGACATGTAAAGGAATGAGAGAGAGATTGTAAGGGTTGGTACCAAGATGAGCGGAAAACATGCTATAACATGTAAAGTAGAAATAGCGTAGTGAGTTGGGCGGTGAACAAGCTAGGACTTGTAATAGATGGAAAGAGTCGGGTATATTTACATATGACTCATGTTTAAATAAGATAGAGGAGACGGTAATAGTTGTTTAAGTCTTGTATAAAATGGGAAAGAACTAGAGAATATGTAAGACTAAGTACAGATCTGAACTTACAGAGAATATGCTATGAACGGGGAAATAACGCAAATTAACAGCTACATTTAAATTTATGAGACTTGGATGAGATGGAGGAAGGTGGGAGGGGGTGAAAGATAATTATACAGGTTGGGGTTATGTGTGTACTCGGATAAGAGTTAGGCTGGAGACGGACTTGATCGAATATATTTATGTCTGATGATCTAAGGCTAATGTCCAGATTAATTTTACTACGTTAGAAATAAGGTGATCTTAAATCTCAGGTGATTTAGTTGGAAAATAAAGAACTTGCACAAATGAACTAAGCTGGGGCACAAGACTCGAAACTTGATAAGTGAACTGGTTTTTATTTACTATGTCTGAAAATGTAGTTGGGTGATTTGGACTGAGAGTAATGAATTTACAAAAGTGAGCTTGGACAGAGGACAAGAGCTAGAGTTTTATAATTGTTTACTTCATATTTACTATGTCTGAAATACAGAGGGTAAAAATTTCAGGGAAATTGATGGGTTATTTTACAAAGATACGAAAGAGAACTAAGGTGGGGACGAGAGCTGGAGCTCAGTAACTGACTTGATCTTATTTACTAACTTTGAAGTATGTCTGCTTTTAAATTTCGGGAAATTGATGGGTTATTTACAAATATACGAGAGAGAACTAAGGCGGGGGATGAGAGCTGGAGCTCGATAACTGATTTTATTTTATTTACTAACTTTGAAGTATGTCTGCTTTAAATTTCGGGAAAATTGGCCTGTTACTAACGATCTTAGTACAATGAACTAAGGTGGAGGACGAGAGCTGGAGCTCGATAACTGTTTTGATCTTATTTACGGTGCCTGAAATACAGAGGGTAAAAATTTCAGGGAAATTGGACTGTTACTAACGATCTTGTATAAACGAACTAAGGTGGGGGACGAGAGCTGGAGCTCGATAACTGTTTTGATCTTATTTACGGTGCCTGAAATACAGAGGGTAAAAATTTCAGGGAAATTGGACTGTTACTAACGATCTTGTATAAACAAACTAAGGTGGGGGACGAGAGCTGGAGCTCGATAACTGTTTTGATCTTATTTACGGTGCCTGAAATACAGAGGGTAAAAATTTCAGGGAAATTGGACTGTTACTAACGAAGATACGAGAGAGAGCTAAGGCGGAGCTTGGTAACTAAATTACTGTATTGAACTACGTTTGAAATATGATTATTTTTAAATTTTAGAGGGATTGGAATGATAGTATTCATTATACGACAGGGGGACTAAGGCGGGGGAACGTGAGCTAGAACATGCTTACTAACACGATTTATTTGTGTAAAACTGACTTGCTTAATGAAAAGGAGAAAACATACGATGTTGGAAAATAGCTGAACTGAATGAAAGGAGAGAGAGAGGAGGGACGGTCCAGATATTATGGAGAAGAAAAGATAAGATATGATAAGAGGAGACCTACACGAAGCGTCTGGCTGGCCGGGCGTAAGGTAAATAAAGGTGACGCAAGAGATTGCGAGGTAAGGGGGGGAGGGAGGGGGTGTGAGGTATGATACCTGAAAACCCTGACTTACACAGGTGATTTTCTAAATTTATATGAAAACTATGGTTTACATAGACGATATTTGTAAGTTGAAAACATGTAAAATATGTCCGTAGAATTATCCTGGAAACCCTACAGCGCTACATACGTTACTTGAATTTCTCCCATAAGCCCTTAACAAGCTTCTATGTCTCGGAAATTATTTTCATCATAAGAAATCCTTACTTCTAAAATCTGTGACTGACAAAATTTACTTGAAAACCCTGGCTCAAAGACACGATATTTCACAGAAAAAAAAAAGTTACCTGTGGCGTGTACACTCCACAGGGGTCCTCTCGCCAAAAAAAAAAAGTTACCTGTGGCGTGTACACGCCACAGGGGTCCTCTCGCCAAAAAAAAAAAAAAGGGGCCTGTGAGTCGTACTCCCTACTACTCAAGGCTACATGGTTACTGGGTGAGGTGCAGGTCTACATGGGTTCTGGGTAACGTGCAGGGCTACATGGGTACTGGGTGAGGGGCAAGGCTACATGGCTACTGGGTGAGGTGCAAGGCTACATGGGTACTGTGTTAGGTGCACGGCTTCATGGGTGGTAGGTGAGGGGCTAGGCTACATGGGTGGTGGGTGAGTTGTAGGTCTCCATGGGTGCGGGGTGAGGGGCAAGGGTACATGGGTGATGGGGGAGGTACAGGTCTACATGAGTGCTGGGTGTGGGGAAGGCTACATGGGTGCTTGGTGAGGGGCAAGGCTACATGGTTGCTTGGTGAGGTGCAAGGCTACATGGTTACTGAGTGAGGTGCAGGTCTACATGGGTTCTGGGTGAGGTGCAAGGCTACATGGGTGCTGGGTGAGGGGCAAGACTACATGGGTGAAGGGTGAGGAGCAGGGTGAGGTGCAGGGTTACATGGCTGCAAGGTGTGGGGCAAGACTACATGGGTGCTGGGTGAGGTGCAAGGCTGCATGGGTGCTGGGTGAGATGCAAGGCAACATGAGTGCTGGGTGAGGTGAAGAGCTACAAGTGTGCTGGGTGAGGTGCAAGGTTACATGGGTGCTGTGTGAGGTGCATGTCTATATGGGTGCTGGGTGAGGTGCAAGGTTACATTGGTGCTAGATAAGTTGCAGGGCAACATGGGTGATAGGTCAGGGTCAAGGCTACATGGGTGCTATGTGTGGGACAAGTCTACATGGGTGCTGGGTGAATTGCAGGTCTACATGGGTGCTAGGGGAGGATCAAGGATACATGGGTGCTGGGTAAGGTGCAGGTCTACATGGGGGGAGGGGCAAGGCGACAAGGGTGCTGGGTGAGTTGCAGATCTACAAGGGTGCTGGGTGAGTTGCAAGGCTACATAGGTGTTGGGTGAGGGGCATGGCTGCATAAGAGGTGGGTGAGTTGCAGGTCTACATGGGTGCTGGGTGAGGGGCAAGGCTACATGGGTGCTGGGTGAGGGGCAAGACTACATGGGTGCAGTGAGAGGAGCAGGGTGAGGTAGAGGGTTACATGGGTGCTGGGGGAGATGCAAGGCAACATGGGTGCTGGGTGAGGTGAAGGGCTACATGGGTGCTGGGTGAGGGGCAAGGTTACATGGGTGCTGGGTGAGTTGAAGGTCTACATGGGTGCTGGGTGAGTAGCAGATCTATATGGGTGCTGGGTGAGGTGCACGGCTACATGGGTTCTGGGTGTGTGGCAAGGCTACATGGGTGCTGGGTGAGGTGCAGGTCTACATGGGTGCTGGGTGAGTTGTAGGTCTACATGGCTGCTGGGTGAAGGGCAAGGCTACATGGGTGCTGGGTGAGGTGCAAGGCTACATGGGTGCTGGAAGAGGTGCAAGGCTACATGGGTGCTTGGTGAGGTGCAGGTCTACAGTGTTGCTGGATGAGGGGAAGGCAACATGGGTGCTGGTTGAGAGTCAAGGCTACATGGGTGCTGGGTGAAAGACAAGTCTTCATAGGTGCTGGTGATTTGCAGGTCTACATGGGTGTTTGGTGAGGGGCAAATCTACATGGGTGCTGGGTGAGGTGCAGGTCTACATGGGAGGGGCAAAACTTCATGGGTGCTGGGTGAGTTGCAAGTCTTCATGGGTGCTAGGTGACGTGCATATCAACCTGGGTGCTGGGTGAGACGCAAGTCTACATGGGTGCTGGGTGTGGTGCAGATCTTCATGGGTGCTTGGTGAGGTGCAGGGCAACATGGGTGCTAGGTGAGGGTCAAGACTACTTGGGTGGAGGTTAAGGTGCAGTTTTACCTGGGTGCTAAGTGAGGGGCAAGACTACGTGGGTGCTGGGGTGAGGTGCAAGGCAACATGGGTGCTGGGTGAGATGCAAGGCCACAAGGGTGCTGGGTGAGGTGAAAGGCTTCATGGATGCTGGGTGAGGTGCACGGCTTCATGGCTACTGTGCGAGGTGCAGGGCTACATGGGTGCTGGGTGAGGGGCAAGGCTACGTGCGTGCTGGGTGAGGTGCAAGCCTACATGGGTACTGTGTTAGGTGCACGGCTTCATTGAAGATGGGTGAGGGGATAGGCTACATGGGTGGTGGGTGAGTTGCAGGTCTCCATGGGTGCGGGGTGAGGGGCAAGGGTACATGGGTGATGGGGGAGGTGCAGGTGCACATGAGTGCTGGGTAAGGGGCAGGGCTACATGGGTGCAGGCTGAGGTGCAGGTCTACATGGGTGCTGGGTGAGGGGAAGGCTACTTGGGTGCTGGGTGAGGGGCAAGGCTACATGGGTGCTGGGTGAGGTGCAAGGCTACATGCGTACTGGGTGAGGTGCAGATCTACATGTGTTCTGGATGAGGTGCAGGTCTACATGTGTTCTGGGTGAGGTGCAAGACTACATGGGTGCTGGGTGAGGGGCAAGACTACATGGGTGAAGGGTGAGGAGCAGGGTAAGGGGCACTGCTACATGGGTGCAGGGTGGGAGGCAAGACTACATGGGTGCTGGGTGAGGTGAAGGTCTACATGGGTGCTGGTTGAGGTGCCGGACTTCATGGGTAATGGGCGAGGTGCAGGGCTACATGTGTGCTGGGTGAGGTGCAAGGTTACATGGGTGCTGTATGAGGTGCATGTCTATATGGGTGCTGGGTGAGGTGCAAGGTTACATGGGTGCTAAATAAGTTGCAGGGCAACATGGGTGTTAGGTCAGGGTCAAGGCTACATGGGTGGTGGTTGAGGTGCAGGTCTACATGCGTTCTAGGTGAGGTGCAAGTCTACATGGGTGTTGGATGAGTTGCGGGTCTACATAGGGGCTGGGTGAGGGGCAAGGCTACATAGGTGCTGGGTGAGTTGCAGGTATACATGGGTGCTGGGTCAGGTGCAAGGCTACATGAGTGCTATGTGTGGCAGAATTCTACATGGGTGCTGGGTGAATTGCAGGTCTACATGGGTGCTAGGGGAGGATAAAGGCTACTTGGGTGCTAGGGGAGGATAAAGGCTACATGGGTGCTGGGTAAGGTGCAGGTCTACATGGGGGGAGGGGCAAGGCGACATGGGTGCTGGGTGAGTTGCACATCTACATGGGTGCTGGGAGAGGTGCAAGGCTACATGGGTATTGGGTGAGGGGCATGGCTGCATAAGAGCTGGGTGAGTTGCAGGTCTACATGGGTGCTGGGTGAGGGGCAAGGCTACATGGGTGCTGGGTGAGTTGCAGGTCTACAAAGGTGCTGAGTGAGGTGCAGGTCTACAAGGGTGCTGGGTGAGTTGCAGGTCTACATGGGTGCTGGGTGAGATGCATGGCTACATGGGTTCTGGGTGAGTGGCAAGGCTACATGGGTGCTAGTTGAGGTGCAGGGCTACATGGGTGCAGGGTGAGTCGCAAGCCTACGTGGGTGCTGGGTGAGGGGCAAGGCTACATGGGTGCTGGGTGAGGGGCAATTAAACATGGTTGATAGGTGAGGTGCAATTCTACGTGGGTGCTGGGTGAGTTGCGGGTCTACATAGGTGCTAGGTGAGGGACAAGGCTACATAGGTGCTGGGTGAGTTACAGGTATACATGGGAGCTGGGTGATATGCAGGTTACATGGATGCTGGAGGAGGTGAAAGGCTACATGGGTGCTGGGTGAAGGGCAAGGCTACATGGGTGTTAGGTGTGGTGCAAGGCTACATGGGTACTGGGTGAGGTGCAGGTGTACATGGGTGCTGGGTGAGGTGCAAGGCTGCATGGGTGCTGGGTGAGGGGCAAGACTACATGGGTGCAGTGAGAGGAGCAGGGTGAGGTAGAGGGTTACATGGGTGCTGGGTGAGGGGCAAGATTACATGGGTGCTGCGTGAGGTGCACGCCTGCATGGGTGCTGGGTGAGATGCGAGGCAACATGAGTGCTGGGTGAGGTGAAGGGCTACATGGGTGCTGGGTGAGGTGCAGGGCTTCATGGGTACTGGGCGAGGTGCAGGGCTACCATGGGTGCTGGTTGAGGTGCAAGGTTACATGGGTGCTGTGTGAGGTGCATGTCTATATTAGCGCTGGGTGAGGTGCAAAGTTACATAGGTGCTGTGTGAGGTGCATGTCTATATTAGCGCTGGGTGAGGTGCAAGGTTACATGGGTGCTGTGTGAGGTGCATGTCTATATTAGCGCTGGGTGAGGTGCAAGGTTACATGGGTGCTGTGTGAGGTGCATGTCTATATTAGCGCTGGGTGAGGTGCAAGGTTACATGGGTGCTGTGTGAGGTGCATGTCTATATTAGCGCTGGGTGAGGTGTAAGGTTACATGAGTGCTAAGTGAGTTGCAGGGCAACATGGGTGCTAGATCAGAGTCAAGGCTACATGGGTGGTGCTTGAGGTGCAGGTCTACATGGGTTCTAGGTGAGGTGAAAGTCTACATGAGTTGCAGGTATACATGCGTGCTGGGTGAAGGGCACGGCTACATGAGTGCTATGTGTGGGATAAGTCTACATGGGTGCTGGGTGAATTGCAGGTCTACATGGGTGCGGGGGGGGGGAGGATCAAGGCTATATGGGTGCTGGGTAAGTTGTACATGGGGGAGGGGCAAGGCGACATGGGTGCTGGGTGAGTTGCAGGTCTACATGGGTGCTGGAAGAGGTGCAAGGCTACATGGGTGTTGAGCGAGGGGCATAGCTGCATGGGTGCTGGGTGAGTTGCAGGTCTACATGGGTGCTGGGTGAGGGGCAAGGCTACATGGGTGATGGGGAAGGTGCAGGTCTACATGGGTGCTGGGTGAGGGGCAAGGCTACATTGGTGCTGGGTAAGGGGCAATACAACATGGGTGCTAGGTGAGGTGCAAGGCTACATGGGTGTTGGGTGTGGGGCAAGACTACATGGGTGCTGGGTGAGGTTCAGGTCTACATGGGTGCTGGGTACGGCGCAGGGCTACAAGGGTGCTGGGTGAGATGCAGTGCTACATGTTTGCTGGGTGAGTCACAAGTCTACAAGGGTGCTGTGTGAGGGGCAAGGCTACATGGGTGCTGTGCTAGGTGCAAGGCTACATGGGTGCTGGGTGAGGTGGAAGGATACATGGGGGCTGGGTGAGTTGCAGGGCGACATGGGTGCTGGGTGAAGTGCAAATCTACATGGGTGGTGGATGAGGTGCAAGGCTTTATGGGTGCTGGGTGAGGTGGAAGGCTACGTGGGTGTTGGGTGAGGTGCAGGCCTACATATGTGCTAGGTTAGGGGCAAGGCTTTTTGGGTGCTGGGAGAGGGTCAAGGTTACATGGGTGCTGGGTGAGGGGTGAGGTGCAAGGTTACATGGGTGCTCTGTTAGGTGCAAGGCTAAATGGGTGCTGGGTGAGGTGCATGTCTACATGGACGCTGGGTGAGGTGCAACGTTACATAGGTGCTGGTTGAGGTGCAAGTTTGCATGGGTGCTCGGTGAGGTGCAGGTCTACATGGAGGCTGGGTGAGGGTCAAGGCTACATGGGTGCTGGGTGAGTTGCGGGTCTACATGGGTGCTGCGTGAGGGTCAAGGCTACATGGGTGCTGGGTGAGGTGCAGGTCTACATGGGTGCTAGGTGAGTTGTAGGTCTACATGGGTGCTGCGTGAGGGTCAAGGCTACATGGCAGTTTGGTGAGGTGCAGGTCTACATGGGTGCTCGATGAGGGACAAGTCTTCATAGGTGCTGGGTGAATTGCAGGTGTACCTGGGTGCTGAGTGAGAGGCAAATCTACATGGGTGCTGGGTGAGGTGCAGGTCAACATGGGTGCTGGATGTGATGCAGGTCTACATGGGTGCTGGATGAGGTGAAAGGCTACATGTGTGCTAGGTGAGGGGCAAGGCTACATGGGTGCTAGGTGAGGTGCATGGCTACATGGGTACCGGTGAGGTGCAGGTCTACATGGGTGCTGGGTGAGGTGCAAGGCTAAATGTGTGCTGGGTGATGGGCAAGACTACATGATTTCAGGGTGAGGTGAAGAGTTACATGGATGCTTGGTGAGGTTCAAGGCTACATGGGTGCTGGGTGAGATGCAAGGCAACATGGGTGCTGGGTGAGGTGAAGGGCTACATGGGTGCTAGGTGAGGTGCACGGCTTCATGGGTACTGGGTTAGGTGCACGGCTTTATGGGTGCTGGGTGAGGGGCTAGGCTACATGGGTGCTGGGTGAGGTGCATGTCTACATGGGTGCTGGGTGAGTTGCACGTCTATACAAGGGTGCTGGGTGAGGTGTAAGGCTACATGGGTGCCAGGTGAGGGGCAAGGCTACATGGGTGCAAAGTGAGGGGCAAGGCTACATGTGTGCTGGGTGAGTTGCAGGTATACATGGGTGCTGGGTGAGGTGCATGTCTATGTTGGTGCAGGGTGAGTCGCAAGTTAATATGGGTGCTAGTTGTGGGGCAAGGCTTCATGGGTGCTGGATGAGGGGCAAGGCTACATGGGTGCAGGCTAAGGTGCAAGGCTACATGGGAGCTGGGTGATTTGCAGTTATACATGGGAGCTGGGTGAGTTGCAGGCTACATGGGTGCTGGGTGAGAGTCAAGGCTACATGGGTGCTGGGTGAGTTGCGGGTCTACATGGTTGCTGGGTATGGTGCAAGGCTATATTGGTGCTGGGTGAGTGACAAGACTACATGGGTGCTGGGTGAGGTGCAGTTCTACATGGGTGCTAGGTGAGGTGCAAGGCTACATGGGTGCAGGCTGAGGTGCAAGGCTACATGGGTCCTAGGTGAGTTGCAGGTCTACATGGGTGCTGGGTGAGTTTCAGGACTACTTAAGTGCTGGGCGAGGGTAAAGGAAACATTGTTGCTGGGTGAGTTGCAGGTCTGCATGGGTGCTGGGTGAGGTGCAAGGCTACATGGGTGCCGGGTGATGGGCAAGGCTACATGAGTGGAGGGTGAGGGGCAAGGCTACATGAGTGCTGGGTGAGGGGCAAGGCTAAATGGGTGCAGGCTGTGGTGCAAGGCTACATGGGTGCTGGGTGAGTTGCAGGACTACATGGGTGCTGGGTGTGGGGCAAGGCTTCATGGGTGGAGGGTGAGGAGCAAGGCTACATTGGTGCAGGCTGTGGTGCAAGGCTACATGGGTGCTGGGTGAGTTGCAGGTCTACATGGGAGCTGGGTGAGTTGCGGAACTACATAGGTGCTGTGTGTCGGTCAAGGCTTCATGGGTGCTGGGAGAGTTGCAGGTCTACATGGGTGCTGGGTGAGCGTCAAGGCTACATGGGTGCTGGGTGAGGGGGCAAGACTACATGAGTGCTGGGTGAGGTGCAGGTCTGCGTGGGTGCTGGGTGAGGGGCAAGTCTACATGGGCGCTGTGTGAGGGGCAAGGCTACACGGGTGCTGAGTGAGGTGGAAGGCTACATGGGTGCTAGGTGAGTTGTAGGTGTACATGGGTGCGCGTAGAGGGGCAAGGCTACATGGGTGCTGGGTGAAGTGCAGTTCTACAAGCGTGCTGGGTGAGGGGCAAGGCTACATGGGTGCTGGGTGAGGTGTAGGTTTACATGGGTGCTAGGTGAGTTTCAGGTCTACATGGGTGCTGGGGTCAGGTGCAGGGCTATATGGGTTCTGGATGAGTGGCAAGGCTACATGGGTGCTGGGTGAGGTGCAGGGCTACATAGGTACCGGGTGAGTCGCAAGTCTACATGGATGCTGGGTGAGGGGCAAGGCTTCATGGGTGCTGGGTGAGGTGCCAGCTACATGGGAGCTGGGTCAGGTGGAAGGCTATTTGGGTGCTGGGTGAGTTGCAGGTCTACATGGGTGCTGGGTGAGTGTCAAAGTCATATGGATGCTGGGTGAGGGTTGAGGCTATATAGATGATGGGTGAGGTGCAAGGCTACATGGGTGATTGGTAAGTTGCAGGTCTACATGGGTGTTGAGTGAGGTGCAGGGCTACATGGGAGCTGGATGAGGGGCAAGGCTACATGGGTGCTGGATGAGGTGCAAGGCTACATGGGTGCTGGGTGAGGTGCAAGATTACATGGGTGCTGGGTGAGGGTCAATTAAGTCTATATGGGTTTGTGTGAGTTTCTGGGCGACATGAGTGCTGGGTGAGGTGCAAGGTTACATGGGTGCTGGGTGAGGTTCATTTCTACATGGGTGCTGGGTGAGGTGCAAGATTACATGGGTGCTGGGTGAGGGTCAAGTCTACATGGGTTTGATGAGTTGCTGGGCGACATGAGTGCTGAGTGAGGTGCAAGACTACATGGGTGCTGCATGAGGTGCATTTCTACATGGGTGCTGGGTGAGGTGCAGGTCTACATGGGTGCTGGTAAGGTGCAAGTTTACATGGGTGCTGGGTGAGGTGCAGGTCTACATGGGTTATAGGTGAGGTGCAAGGCTACATCGGTGCTGGGTGAGTTGCAGGGTTGTATGTGTGCTAGGTGAGGTAGAAGGCTACATGGGTGCTGGGTGAGGTGCAGGGCTACATGGATGCTGTGTGAGGTGCATTTCTACATGGGTGATGGGTGAGGTGCAAGGCTAAATGGGTGCTGGGTGAGGTGCATGTCTACATGGACGCTGGGTGAGGTGCAACGTTACATAGGTGCTGGTTGAGGTGCAAGTTTGCATGGGTGATCAGTGAGGTGCAGGTCTACATGGAGGCTGGGTGAGGGTCAAGGCTACATGGGTGCTGGGTGAGTTGCGGGTCTACATGGGTGCTGCGTGAGGGTCAAGGCTACATGGGTGCTGGGTGAGGTGCAGGTCTACATGGGTGCTAGGTGAGTTGTAGGTCTACATGGGTGCTGCGTGAGGGTCAAGGCTACATGGCAGTTTGGTGAGGTGCAGGTCTACATGGGTGCTCGATGAGGGACAAGTCTTCATAGGTGCTGGGTGAATTGCAGGTGTACCTGGGTGCTGAGTGAGAGGCAAATCTACTTGGGTGCTGGGTGAGGTGTAGGTCAACATGGGTGCTGGATGTGATGCAGGTCTACATGGGTGCTGGATGAGGTGAAAGGCTACATGTGTGCTAGGTGAGGGGCAAGGCTACATGGGTGCTAGGTGAGGTGCATGGCTACATGGGTACTGGTGAGGTGCAGGTCTACATGGGTGCTGGGTGAGGTGCAAGGCTAAATGTGTGCTGGGTGATGGGCAAGACTACATGATTTCAGGGTGAGGTGAAGAGTTACATGGATGCTTGGTGAGGTTCAAGGCTACATGGGTGCTGGGTGAGATGCAAGGCAACATGGGTGCTGGGTGAGGTGAAGGGCTACATGGGTGCTAGGTGAGGTGCACGGCTTCATGGGTACTGGGTTAGGTGCACGGCTTTATGGGTGCTGGGTGAGGGGCTAGGCTACATGGGTGCTGGGTGAGGTGCATGTCTACATGGGTGCTGGGTGAGTTGCAGGTCTATACAAGGGTGCTGGGTGAGGTGTAAGGCTACATGGGTGCCAGGTGAGGGGCAAGGCTACATGGGTGCAAAGTGAGGGGCAAGGCTACATGTGTGCTGGGTGAGTTGCAGGTATACATGGGTGCTGGGTGAGGTGCATGTCTATGTTGGTGCAGGGTGAGTCGCAAGTTAATATGGGTGCTAGTTGTGGGGCAAGGCTTCATGGGTGCTGGGTGAGGGGCAAGGCTACATGGGTGCAGGCTAAGGTGCAAGGCTACATGGGAGCTGGGTGATTTGCAGTTATACATGGGAGCTGGGTGAGTTGCAGGCTACATGGGTGCTGGGTGAGAGTCAAGGCTACATGGGTGCTGGATGAGTTGCGGGTCTACATGGTTGCTGGGTATGGTGCAAGGCTATATTGGTGCTGGGTGAGTGACAAGACTACATGGGTGCTGGGTGAGGTGCAGTTCTACATGGGTGCTAGGTGAGGTGCAAGGCTACATGGGTGCAGGCTGAGGTGCAAGGCTACATGGGTGCTAGGTGAGTTGCAGGTCTACATGGTTGCTGGGTGAGTTGCAGGTCTGCATGGGACTGGGTGAGGTGCAAGGCTACATGGGTGCCGGGTGATGGGCAAGGCTACATGAGTGGAGGGTGAGGGGCAAGGCTACATGAGTGCTGGGTGAGGGGCAAGGCTAAATGGGTGCAGGCTGTGGTGCAAGGCTACATGGGTGCTGGGTGAGTTGCAGGACTACATGGGTGCTGGGTGTGGAGCAAGGCTTCATGGGTGGAGGGTGAGGGGCAAGGCTACATTGGTGCAGGCTGTGGTGCAAGGCTACATGGGTGCTGGGTGAGTTGCATGTCTACATGGGAGCTGGGTGAGTTGCGGAACTACATAGGTGCTGTGTGTCGGTCAAGGCTTCATGGGTGCTGGGAGAGTTGCAGGTCTACATGGGTGCTGGGTGAGCGTCAAGGCTACATGGGTGCTGGGTGAGGGGGCAAGACTACATGAGTGCTGGGTGAGGTGCAGGTCTACGTGGGTGCTGGGTGAGGGGCAAGTCTACATGGGCGCTGTGTGAGGGGCAAGGCTACACGGGTGCTGAGTGAGGTGGAAGGCTACATGGGTGCTTCGTGAGCGGCAAGGCTACATGGGTGCTGGGTGAGTTGTAGGTGTACATGGGTGCGCGTAGAGGGGAAGGCTACATGGGTGCTGGGTGAAGTGCAGGTCTACAAGCGTGCTGGGTGAGGGGCAAGGCTACATGGGTGCTGGGTGAGGTGTAGGTTTACATGGGTGCTAGGTGAGTTTCAGGTCTACATGGGTGCTGGGGTCAGGTGCAGGGCTATATGGGTTCTGGATGAGTGGCAAGGCTACATGGGTGCTGGGTGAGGTGCAGGGCTACATAGGTACCGGGTGAGTCACAAGTCTACATGGATGCTGGGTGAGGGGCAAGGCTTCATGGGTGCTGGGTGAGGTGCAAGCTACATGGGAGCTGGGTCAGGTGGAAGGCTATTTGGGTGCTGGGTGAGTTGCAGGTCTACATGGGTGCTGGGTGAGTGTCAAAGTCATATGGATGCTGGGTGAGGGTTGAGGCTATATAGATGATGGGTGAGGTGCAAGGCTACATGGGTGATTGGTAAGTTGCAGGTCTACATGGGTGTTGAGTGAGGTGCAGGGCTACATGGGAGCTGGATGAGGGGCAAGGCTACATGGGTGCTGGATGAGGTGCAAGGCTACATGGGTGCTGGGTGAGGTGCAAGATTACATGGGTGCTGGGTGAGGGTCAAGTCTATATGGGTTTGTGTGAGTCTCTGGGCGACATGAGTGCTGGGTGAGGTGCAAGGTTACATGGGTGCTGGGTGAGGTGCATTTCTACATGGGTGCTGGGTGAGGTGCATTTCTACATGGGTGCTGGGTGAGGTGCAAGATTACATGGGTGCTGGGTGAGGGTCAAGTCTACATGGGTTTGATGAGTTGCTGGGCGACATGAGTGCTGAGTGAGGTGCAAGACTACATGGGTGCTGCATGAGGTGCATTTCTACATGGGTGCTGGGTGAGGTGAAGGTCTACATGGGTGCTGGGTGAGGTGCAAGTTTACATGGGTGCTGGGTGAGGTGCAGGTCTACATGGGGTATAGGTGAGGTGCAAGGCTACATCGGTGCTGGCTGAGTTGCAGGGTTATATGGGTGCTAGGTGAGGTAGAAGGCTACATGGGTGCTGGGTGAGGTGCAGGGCTACATGGATGCTGTGTGAGGTGCATTTCTACATGGGTGATGGGTGAGGTGCAAGGCTACATGGGTGCTGGGTGAGTTGCAGGTCTACATGGGTGCTGGGTTGAGGAGTCAAGGCTACATGGGTGCTGGGTGAGGTGCAAGCTTATCATGGGTGCTGGGCGAGTTGCAGGGCTACGTGGGTGCTAGGTGAGGTTCAAGGCTACATCGGTGCTGGGTGAGGTGCAGGTCTATATGGGTTATAGGTGAGGTGGAAGTCTACATGGGTGCTGGGTGATTTGCGGGTCCACATGGGTGCTTGGTGAAGGGCAAGGATACATGGGTGCTGGGGTGAGGTGCTGGGCTACATGGGTGCTGGGTGAGGTGCAAGGTTACATGGGTGCTGGGTGAGTTGCAGGTCTACATGGGTGTTGAGTGAGGTGCAGGGCTACATGGGAGCTGGATGAGGGGCAAGGCTACATGGGTGCTGGATGAGGTGCAAGGCTACATGGGTGCTGGGTGAGTTGCAGGGTTATATGGGTGCTGGGTGAGGTAGAAGGCTACATGGGTGCTGGGTGAGGTGCAGGGCTACATGGATGCTGTGTGAGGTGCATTTCTACATGGGTGATGGGTGAGGTGCAAGGCTACATGGGTGCTGGGTGAGTTGCAGGTCTACATGGGTGCTTGGTGAAGGGCAAGGCTACATGGGTGCTGGGTGAGGTGCTGGGCTACATGGGTGATGGGTGAGGTGCAAGGCTACATGGGTGCTGGGTGAGTTGCAGGTCTACATGGGTGCTGGGTTGAGGAGTCAAGGCTACATGGGTACTGGGTGAGGTGCAATCTAATCATGGGTGCTGGGCGAGTTGCAGGGCTACGTGGGTGCTAGGTGAGGGTCAAGGCTACATCGGTGCTGGGTGAGGTGCAGGTCTACATGGGTTATAGGTGAGGTGGAAGTCTACATGGGTGCTGGGTGATTTGCGGGTCCACATGGGTGCTTGGTGAAGGGCAAGGCTACATGGGTTCTGGGTGAGGTGCTGGGCTACATGGGTGCTGGGTGAGGTGCAAGGTTTCATGGGTGCTGGGTGAGTTGCAGGTCTACATGGGTGCTATGTTGAGGAGTCAAGGCTACATGGGTGCTGGGTGAGGTGCAAGCTTATCATGGGTGCTGGGCGAGTTGCAGGGCTACGTGGGTGCTAGGTGAGGGTCGAGGCTACATCGGTGCTGGGTGAGGTGCAGGTCTACATGGGTTATAGGTGAGGTGAAAGTCTACATGGGTGCTGGGTGATTTGCGGGTCCACATGGGTGCTTGGTGAAGGGCAAGGCTACATGGGTGCTGGGTGAGGTGCTGGGCTACATGGGTGCTGGGTGAGGTGCAAGGTTACATGGGTGCTGGGTGAGTTGCAGGTCTACATGGGTGTTGAGTGAGGTGCAGGGCTACATGGGAGCTGGATGAGGGGCAAGGCTACATGGGTGCTGGATGAGGTGCAAGGCTACATGGGTGCTGGGTGAGGTGCAAGATTACATGGGTGCTGGGTGATGGTCAAGTCTACATGGGTTTGTGTGAGTTGTTGGGCGACATGAGTGCTAGGTGAGGTGCAAGACTACATGGGTGCTGCATGAGGTGCATTTCTTCATGGGTGCTGGGTGAGGTGCAGGTCTACATGGGTGCTGGGTGAGGTGCAAGTTTACATGGGTGCTGGGTGAGGTGCAGGTCTACATGGGTTATAGGTGAGGTGCAAGGCTACATGGGTGCTGGGTGAGTTGCAGGGTTATATGGGTGCTGGGTGAGGTAGAAGGCTACATGGGTGCTGGGTGAGGTGCAGGGCTACATGGATGCTGTGCGAGGTGCATTTCTACATGGGTGATGGGTGAGGTGCAAGGCTACATGGGTGCTGGGTATGAGTTGCAGGTCTACATGGGTGCTGGGTGAGTTGCAGGTCTACATGGGTGCTGGGTTGAGGAGTCAAGGCTACATGGGTGCTGGGTGAGGTGCAAGCTTATCATGGGTGCTGGGCGAGTTGCAGGGCTACGTGGGTGCTAGGTGAGGGTCAAGGCTACATCGGTGCTGGGTGAGGTGCAGGTCTACATGGGTTATAGGTGAGGTGGAAGTCTACATGGGTGCTGGGTGATTTGCGGGTCCACATGGGTGCTTGGTGAAGGGCAAGGCTACATGGGTGCTGGGTGAGGTGCTGGGCTACATGAGTGCTGGGTGAGGTGCAAGGTTACATGGGTGCTGGGTGAGTTGCAGGTCTACATGGGTGTTGAGTGAGGTACAGGGCTACATGGGAGCTGGATGAGGGGCAAGGCTACATGGGTGCTGGATGAGGTGCAAGGCTACATGGGTGCTGGGTGAGGTGCAAGATTACATGGTGCTGGATGAGGGTCAAGTCTACATGGGTTTGTGTGAGTTGCTGGGCGACATGAGTGCTGGGTGAGGTGCAAGGTTACATGGGTGCTGGGTGAGGTGCATTTCTACATGGGTGCTGGGTGAGGTGCAAGATTACATGGGTGCTGGGTGAGGGTCAAGTCTACATGGGTTTGTGTGAGTTGCTGGGCGACATGAGTGCTGGGTGAGGTGCAAGACTACATGGGTGCTGCATGAGGTGCATTTCTACATGGGTGCTGTGTGAGGTGCAGGTCTACATGGGTGCTGGGTGAGGTGCAAGTTTACATGGGTGCTTTGTGAGGTGCAGGTCTACATGGGTTATAGGTGAGGTGCAAGGCTACATGGGTGCTGGGTGAGTTGCAGGGTTATATGGGTGCTGGGTGAGGTAGAAGGCTACATGGGTGCTGGGTGAGGTGCAGGGCTACATGGATGCTGTGTGAGGTGCATTTCTACATGGGTGATGGGTGAGGTGCAAGGCTACATGGGTGCTGGGTGAGTTGCAGGTCTACATGGGTGCTGGGTTGAGGAGTCAAGGCTACATGGGTGCTGGGTGAGGTGCAAGCTTATCATGGGTGCTGGGCGAGTTGCAGGGCTACGTGGGTGCTAGGTGAGGGTCAAGGCTACATCGGTGCTGGGTGAGGTGCAGGTCTACATGGGTTATAGGTGAGGTGGAAGTCTACATGGGTGCTGGGTGATTTGCGGGTCCACATGGGTGCTTGGTGAAGGGCAAGGCTACATGGGTGCTGGGTGAGGTGCTGGGCTACATGGGTGCTGGGTAAGGTGCAAGGTTACATGGGTGCTGGGTGAGTTGCAGGTCTACATGGGTGCACCAACCCGTCCTCTTAAAAATAACGTCACTTTTGGCTCGTATGCACACTATGGCCAAATTTGGACGTAATTTAAAATGAAATCGACTCACAAAAGTGACGTACTGTTCCGTTTTCTGTTTGAGTCGTCCGGCCCTCCGCGGACAGCTTAGAAGAGGAACTTTCAATTTACGTTTTTCATAACGGTTTGAAACTTTATGAGAATTTCCTGCCCACCTAACCTATCAGAGGACCCTTAACTTACTGTTGTTGAAAAAAAAATCCCAAATTTATTTTCAATTTATTTTAATTTTCAAATTACGTCCATATTCGGCCATATGGGTAAACGGCCAAAAGCGACGTTCTTTTTAAGAGGACAGGTTGCCCTGGTGAGGGGTCAAGGCTACATGGGTGCTGGGTGAGTTGCGATCCTAGATGGGTGCTGGGTGAGGATCCTACGTGGATGCTGGGTGAGTTGCAGGTCTACATGGGTGCTGGGTGAGGGGCAAGGTTACATAGGTTTTGGGTGAGTGGCAAGGCTATATGGGTGCTGCGTGAGGGGCAAGGCTATATGGGTGCTGCGTGAGGGGCAAGGCTATATGGGTGCTGAGTGAAGTGCAAGGCTACATGAGTGTTGGGTGGATTTCATTACTGCAAGAATGCTGGTGTGGATCCAGGGGTACATAGGTGCTTGGTGGTTTGCACAACTACATATATGCGGGGTGTGTTGGAGGGCTGCATGGGTTCTGTGTATTTCAGAGGGGAACACAGGTGCTGGGTAGGTTGTAGGGCTGCATTGGTGTTGTGTGGGTTGCAGAGTTATGTGGGTGTTTGCTGAGTTACAGGGCTACATGGGTTCTGTGTGGGTTGTATGGCTGCATGTTGACTTGATAGATTGCAAGGCTGCATTAGGGTTGGATGGATTGTAGGGCAACATAAATAGGGGCTGGGTGGGTTTGTAGGGCTACGTGAGTTCTGGGTGGGTTGCAAGGGTAAATGGATGCTGGGTGGGTTGCAGGTCTGCATGGGTGTTGTGTGGATTGCAGCGCTACATAGGTGCTAGGAGGGATGCAGGGGTACGTGGGTGCTGGGTTGGTTGCTGGGGTTGGTGGATGGTGGGTGGGTTGGAGGAGTAGGTGGGTGTTGCAGGTACAGGTGGGGCTGGTCTCAGTACGGGGACAACATCGCCCTGCGCGCCACCTTCCACGCAGGCTCCACGCTCCTGCCTCCGGTAAGCCTTCACCTCAAAACTGTCTCTGTGTATATTGAACAGGTCAACGCTAACTGTCCCTGATTGTGACCGAAGGAACAGTTATCAGTTGTTGATAAGCAAGGTCTTTGGTATCAAAATATTGCTATAAGGAAGATTGTATCTACTATGATAAGGAAGGTCGTATCTTTTGGCAGCGAGAGTAGAGACGCTAAAAATAGCTTGTGTGTTATGCATGAGAACACATAAACCATAGGAGTTTATTCATAGTGACAGTGATCTTCATTATTACTGATACTTACAATCGTTAATATGATGTATTAAGCTATGAGTTATATATGTATAGTAAGTGCAATAATATTGATATCTGACGGGTAATATTTGACTGTGAGGAAGAAGTCGTAGTCAGTTTCAGTCCTCCGAACATGTGAGGCAAGTTGCCAGTTATCACTGAGAAGTTTGGCGCCCGGCCTCTCAAAACTTTGTCATATTTATAAATGAAGAAGAAAGTTATGATAACTTTTATTTAATTCATTTTTAGTGCACCTCATACTTAGTTTTTTGTTACTGTTTCATTATGTACCGTTTATGAGGCACTTCATTCATCCTGTGAGTGAACATACCGCTATGGCAGCATATACAACCCCAACAATATGGAAAATAACCTGCTGAGTTGTTCATCCTGTCACTTGTACCCAGACACAGCTGGGACTTGCTTCAGCTATGGTGGTATGTTCACTCACACGATGAGTGACGCTGCCCAATGAACTAGCTCTAAATTAAACACAAAAATTAACGTTCACAGGCGAACATACTATCAAGCAAGGAATTAATATCACACAACTGCAAAGTGTACGGTAACTTCCGAGCACCCACCTCGGTGGGTGCTCGGTAGGTGCCTGGTGGGTGCCGGTGGGTGCTCGGTGGGTGCCTGGTGGGTGCTCGCTGGGTGCCCGGTGGGTGTTCGCTGGGTGCCAGGTGGGTGCTCGGTGGGTGCCCGGTGGGTGCTCGCTGGGTGCTCGGTGGGTGCCCGGTGGATGCCCGATGGGTGCCTGGTGGGTGCTCGGTGGGTGCCCGGTGGGTGCCCGGTGGGTGCTCGGTGGGTGCCCGGTGGGTGCTCGGTGGGTGCTCGGTGGGTGCTCGGTGGGTGCCCGGTGGGTGCTCGGTGGGTGCTCGCTGGGTGCCCGGTGGGTGCTCGATGGGTGCTCGGTGGGTGCCCGGTGGGTGCTCGGTGGGTGCCCGGTGGGTGCTCGGTGGGTGCTCGGTGGGTGCCCGGTGGGTGCTCGGTGGGTGCTCGGTGGGTGCTCGGTGGGTGCCCGGTGGGTGCTCGCTGGGTGCTCGCTGGGTGCTCGCTGGGTGCTCGCTGGGTGCTCGGTGGGTGCCCGGTGGGTGCTCGGTGGGTGCTCGGTGGGTGCTCGGTGGGTGCCCAGTGGGTGCTCGGTGGGTGCTCGGTGGGTGCCCGGTGGGTGCTCGGTGGGTGCTCGGTGGGTGCCCGGTGGGTGCCCGCTGGGTGCTCGCTGGGTGCTCGCTGGGTGCCCGGTGGGTGCTCGGTGGGTGCTCGGTGGGTGCCCAGTGGGTGCTCGGTGGGTGCTCGGTGGGTGCCCGGTGGGTGCTCGGTGGGTGCTCGGTGGGTGCTCGGTGGGTGCCCGGTGGGTGCTCGCTGGGTGCTCGGTGGGTGCTCGGTGGGTGCTCGCTGGGTGCCCGGTGGGTGCTCGGTGGGTGCCCGGTGGGTGCCCGGTGGGTGCCAAGTGGATGCCCGGTGGGTGCCCGGTGGGTGCTCGGTGGGTGCCCGATGGGTGCTCGGTGGGTGCCAGGTGGGTGCCCGGTGGGTGCCCGGTGGGTGCCCGGTGGGTGCCAAGTGGATACCCGGTGGGTGCCCGGTGGGTGCTCGGTGGGTGCCCGATGGGTGCCAGGTGGGTGCCAGGTGGGTGCCCGATGGGTGCCCGGTGGGTGCCAGGTGGGTGCCCGATGGGTGCCCGGTGGGTGCACAGTGGGTGCTCGGTGGGTGCCCGGTGGGTGCCAGATGGGGGCCAAGTGGGTGCCCGGTGGGTGCCCGATGGGTGCCCGGTGGGTGCCCGGTGGGTGCCCGATGGGTGCCTGGTGGGTGCCCGGTGGGTGACCGGTGGGTGCCCGGTGGGAGCCTGGTGGGTGCCAGATGGGTGCCAGGTGGGTGCCTGGAGGGTGCCCGATGGGTGCCTGGTGGGTGCCTGGAGGGTGCACGATGGGTGCCTGGTGGGTGCCCGCTGGATGCCCGGTGGGTGCCCGCTGGGTGCCTGGTGGGTGCCCGCTGCATGCCCGGTGGGTGCCCGGTGAGTGCCCAGTGGGTGCTCGGTGGGTGCCCGATGGGTGCCCGGTGAGTGCCCGGTGGGTGCCCGATGGATGCCTGGTGGGTGCTCGCTGGGTGCCCGATGGGTGCCCGATGGGTGCCCGGTGGGTGCCCGATGGGTGCCCAGTGGGTGCCCGATGGGTGCCCGGTGGGAGCCCGGTAGGTGCCCGGTGGGTACTCGCTGGGTGCCCGGTGGGTGAATGATGAGTGCCCTATGGGTTCCCGGTGGGTGCCCGATGGGAGCCTGGTGGGTACCCGATGGGTGCCCGATGGGTGCCCGGTGGGTGCTCGGTGGGTGCCCGATGGGTGCCCGATGGGTGCCCGGTGGGTGCTCGGTGGGTGCCCGGTGGGTGCCCGATGGGTGCCTGGTGGGTGAATGATGGGTGCCCTATGGGTGCCCGGTGGGTGCCCGGTGGGTGCTCGGTAGGTGCCCGATGGGTGCCCGGTGGGTGCTCGGTGGGTGCCCGATGGGTGCCCGGTGGGTGCCCGATGGATGCCCGGTGGGTGCTCGCTGGGTGCCCGATGGGTGCCCGGTGGGTGCCCGATGGGTGCCCGGTGGGTGCCCGGTGGGTGCCCGATGGGTGCCCGATGGATGCCAGGTGGGTGTCCGGTGGGTGCCCGATGGGTGCCCGGTGGGAGCCCGGTGGGTGCCCGATGGGTGCCCGGTGGGTGCCCAATGGGTTTCCCGATAGGTGCCCGGTGGGTGCCCGGTGGGTGCCCGATGGGTGCAAGGTGGGTGTCCGGTGGGTGCCCGATGGGTGCCCGATGGGTGCCTGGTGGCTGCCCGGTGGGTGCCCGGTGGGTGTCCAGTGGGAGCCTGGTGGGTGCCCGGTGGGTGCCCGGTGGGTGCCCGCTGGATGCCCGGTGGGTGCCCGATGGGTGCCCGGTGGGAGCCTGGTGGGTGCCCGCTGGCTGCCCGGTGGGTGCCTTGTGGGTGCCCGGTGGGTGCCCGCTGGATGCCCAGTGGGTGTCCGGTGGGTGCCCGGTGGGTGCCCGCTGGATGCCCGGTGGGTGCCGGTGGGTGCCCAGTGGGTGCCCGGTGGGAGCCTGATGGGTGCCCGATGGATGCCCGGTGGGTGCCCGCTGGATGCCCGGTGGGTGCCCGGTGGGTGAATAATGGGTGCCCTATGGGTGCCCGGTGGGTGCCAGATAGGTGCTCGCTAGGTGCCCGATGGGTGCCTGGTGGGTGCCCGGTGGGTGCCCGGTGGGTGCAGGGTGGGTGCTCGGTGGGTGCCAGGTGGGTGCCCGGTGGGTGAACAGTGGGTGCCCGGTGGGTGCTCGCTGGGTGCCCGATGGGTGCCCGATGGGTGCTCGGTGGGTGCCAGGTGGGTGCCCGGTGGGTGCTCTGTGGGTGCTCGGTGGGTGCCCGATGGGTGCCCGGTGGGTGCCCGATGGGTGCCCGGTGGGTGCCCGGTGGGTGCTCGGTAAGTGCCCGATGGGTGCCCGGTGGGTGCCCGGTGGGTGCTCGGTGGGTGCCCGATGGGTGCCCGATGGGTGCCCGGTGGGTGCCCGGTGGGTGCCTGATGGACGCCCGGTGGGTGCCCGCTGGATGCCCGGTGGGTGCCCAATGGGTGAATAATGGGTGCCCGGTGGGTGCCCGATGGGTGCCTGGCGGGTGCCCAATGGGTGCCTGGCGGGTGCCCGGTGGGTGCCCGGTGGGTGCCCGGTGGGTGCTCGGTGGGTGCCCGATGGGTGCTCGGTGGGTGCCCGGTGGGTGCCCGATGGGTGCCCGATGGGTGCAAGGTGGGTGTCCGGTGGGTGCCCGATGGGTGCCCAATGGGTGCCTGGTGGCTGCCCGGTGGGTGCCCGGTGGGTGTCCGGTGGGAGCCTGGTGGGTGCCCGGTGGGTGCCCGGTGGGTGCCCGCTGGATGCCCGGTGGGTGCCCGATGGGTGCCCGGTGGGAGCCTGGTGGGTGCCCGCTGGCTGCCCGGTGGGTGCCTTGTGGGTGCCCGGTGGGTGCCCGCTGGATGCCCGGTGGGTGCCCGGTGGGTGCCCGGTGGGTGCCCGCTGGATGCCCGGTGGGTGCCCGGTGGGTGCCCAGTGGGTGCCCGGTGGGAGCCTGATGGGTGCCCGATGGATGCCCGGTGGGTGCCCGCTGGATGCCCGGTGGGTGCCCGGTGGGTGAATAATGGGTGCCCTATGGGTGCCCGGTGGGTGCCCGATAGGTGCTCGCTAGGTGCCCGATGGGTGCCTGGTGGGTGCCCGGTGGGTGCCCGGTGGGTGCAGGGTGGGTGCTCGGTGGGTGCCAGGTGGGTGCCAAGTGGGTGCCTGGTGGGTGCTCGGTGGGTGCCAGGTGGGTGCCCGGTGGGTGCCTTGTGGGTGCCCGGTGGGTGTCCGGTGGGAGCCTGGTGGGAGCCCGGTGGGTGCCTTGTGGGTGCCAGGTGGGTGCCCGGTGGGTGATCGGTGGGTGCCCAGTGGGTGCTCGGTGGGTGCCCAGTGGGTGCTCGGTGGGTGCCCGGTGGGTGCCCGGAGGGTGCCCGATGGGTGCCCGGTGGGTGCTCGGTGGGTACCCATTGGGTGCTCGCTGGGTGCCCGATAGGTGCCCGATGGGTGCCCGATGGGTGCCCGATGGGTGCCAGGTGGGTGCCCGGTTGGTGCTCTGTGGGTGCCCGGTGGGTGCCCGGTGGGTGCTCGCTGGGTGCCCGGTGGGTGCCCGATGGGTGCCCGGTGGGTACTCGCTGGGTGCCCGGAGGGTTCCCATTGGGTGCTCATTGGGTCCCCAGTGGGTGCCTGGTGGGTGCTTGTTGGGTGCCCGGTGGGTGCCCGATAGGTGGCCGGTGGGTGCCCAGTGGGTGATTAATGGGTGCCCGAATGGTGCTCAATGGGTGCCCGATGGGTGCTCGGTGGGTGCCCGGTGGGTGCCCAGTGGGTGCCCGGTGGTGCCCGGTGGGTGCCCGATGGGTGCCCGGTGGGTGCTCGGTGGGTACCCATTGGGTGCTTGCTGGGTGCCCGATGGGTGCCCGATGGGTGCCCGATGGGTGCCCGATGGGTGCCAGGTGGGTGCCCGGTGGGTGCTCTGTGGGTGCCCGGTGGGTGCCCGGTGGGTGCTCGGTGGGTGCCCGGTGGGTGCCCGATGGGTGACCGGTGGGTACTCGCTGGGTGCCCGGAGAGTGCCCAGTGGGTGCTCGGTGGGTGCCCGATGGGTGCCCGATGGGTGCTCGGTGGGTGCCAGGTGGGTGCCAGATGGGTGCCCAGTGGGTGCCAAGTGGGTGCCCGATGGGTGCCTGATAGGTGCCCGGTGGGTGCACAGTGGGTGCTCGGTGGGTGCCCGGTGGGTGCCAGATGGGTGCCAAGTGGGTGCCCGGTGGGTGCTCGATGGGTGCCCGGTGGGTGCCAGATGGGTGCCAAGTGGGTGCCCGGTGGGTGCTCGGTTTGTGCCGGTGGGTACCCGATGGGTGCCCGGTGGGTGCCCTGTGGGTGCTCGGTGTTTTCCCAGTGGATGCCCGATGGGTGCCCGGTGGGTGCCCGATTGGTACCCGGTGGGTGCCCGATGGGTGCCCGGTGGGTGCCCGGTGGGTGCCTGGTGGGTGTCCGGTGGGTGCCCGATGGATGCCCGGTGGGTGCCCGCTGGATGCCCGGTGGGTGCCCGGTGGGTGCCCGGAGGGTACCCGGTGGGAGCCTGGTGGGTGCCCGATGGATGCCTGGTGGGTGCCCGCTGGATGCCCGGTGAGTGCCCGGTGGGTGAATGATGGGTGCCCTATTGGTGCCCGGTGGGTGCCCGATAGGTGCTCGCTAGGTGCCCGATCGGTTCCTGGTGGGTGCCCGGTGGGTGCCCGATGGGTGCCAGGTGGGAGCCTGGTGGGTGCCCGCTCGGTGCCCGGTGGGTGTCAGATGGGTGCCCGGTGGGTGCCCGGTGGGTGCCCGGTGGGTGCCTGGTGGGTGCCCGCTGGGTGCCTGGTGGATGCCCGCTTGGTGCCCGATGGGTGCCCGCTCGATGCCCGGTGGGTGCGCGGTGGGTGCCCGCTGGGTTCCTGGTGGGTGCCCGCTGGATGCCCGGTGGGTGCCCGGTGGGTTAATGATGGGTGCCCTATGGGTGCCCGGTGGGTGCCCGGTGGGTGCTCGGTGGGTGCCCGATGGGTGCCCGGTGGGTGCCCGGTGGGTGCTCGGTGGGTGCCCGATGGGTGCCAGGTGGGTGCCCGATGGATGCCCGGTGGGTGCTCGCTGGGTGCCCGATGGGTGCTCGGTGGGTGCCCGATGGGTTCCCGGTGAGTGCCCGATGGGTGCCCGGTGGGTGCCCGGTGGGTGCCCGATGGGTGCCCGGTGGGTGCTCGGTGGTTGCCCAATGGATGCCCGGTGGGTGCCCGATGGGTGCCCGGTGGGTGCTCGGTGGGTGCCCGATGGGTACTCGCTGGGTGCCCGGTGGGTGCTCGGTGGTTGCCCAATGGGTGCCCGGTGGGTGCCCGATGGGTGCCCGATTGGTGCCCGGTGGGTGCCCGATGGGTGCTCGGTGGGTGCTCGGTGGGTGCCCGTTGGGTGCTCAATGGGTGCCCGATGGGTGCCCGGTGGGTGCCCGGTGGGTGCTCGGTGGGTGCCCGATGGGTGCCCGGTGGGTGAACAGTGGGTGCCCGGTGGGTGCTCGCTGGGTGCCCGATGGGTGCCCGATGGGTGCTCGGTGGGTGCCAGGTGGGTGCCCGGTGGGTGCTCTGTGGGTGCTCGGTGGGTGCCCGATGGGTGCCCGGTGGGTGCCCGATGGGTGCCCGGTGGGTGCCCGGTGGGTGCTCGGTAAGTGCCCGATGGGTGCCCGGTGGGTGCCCGGTGGGTGCTCGGTGGGTGCCCGATGGGTGCCCGATGGGTGCCCGGTGGGTGCCCGGTGGGTGCCTGATGGATGCCCGGTGGGTGCCCGCTGGATGCCCGGTGGGTGCCCGGTGGGTGAATAATGGGTGCCCGGTGGGTGCCCGATGGGTGCCTGGCGGGTGCCCAATGGGTGCCTGGCGGGTGCCCGGTGGGTGCCCGGTGGGTGCCCGGTGGGTGCTCGGTGGGTGCTCGGTGGGTGCCCGGTGGGTGCCCAGTGGGTGCTCGGTGGGTGCCCGGTTGGTGCCCGGTGGGTGCCCGATGGGTGCCAAGTGGGTGCCAGGTGGGTGCCCGGTGGGTGCCCGGTGGGTGCCCGATGGGTGCCCAGTGGGTGCTCGGTGGGTGCCCGGTTGGTGCCAGATGGGTGCCCGGTGGGTGCCAAGTGGGTGCCCGATGGGTGCCCGGTGGGTGCCCGGTGGGTGCCCAGTGGGTGCTCGGTGGGTGCCCGGTGGGTGCTCGGTGGGTGCCCGGTGGGTACCCAGTGGGTGCTCGGTGGGTGCCCGGTGGGTCCCCGGTGGGTGCCCGGTGGGTGCTTGGTGGGTGCCCGATGGGGGCCCGGTGGGTGCCCGGTGGGTGCCCAGTGGGTGCTCGGTGGGTGCCCAGTGGGTGCTCGGTGGGTGCTCGGTGGGTGCCCGGTGGGTGCTCGGTGGGTGCCCAGTGGGTGCTCGGTGGGTGCCCGGTGGGTGCCCAGTGGGTGCTCGGTGGGTGCCCGGTGGGTGCGCAGTGGGTGCTCGGTGGGTTCCCTGTGGGTCCCCAGTGGGTGCCCGGTGGGTGCTTGGTGGGTGCCCGATAGGTGCCCGGTGGGTGCCCAGTAGGTGCTAGGTGGGTGCCTGGTGGGTGCTAGGTGGGTGCCCGGTGGGTGCCCGGTGGGTGCTCGGTGGGTGCCCGGTGGGTGCCCGGTGGGTGCCCGTTGGGTGCCCGGTGGGTGCCCGGTGGGTGCCCATTGGGTGCACGCTGGGTGCCCGATGGGTGCCCGATGGGTGAGCGATGGGTGCCAGGTGGGTGCCCTGTGGGTGCTCGGTGGGTGCCCGGTGGGTGCCCGGTGGGTGCTCGCTGGGTGCCCGGTGGGTACTCGCTGGGTGCCCGGAGGGTGCCCGGTGGGTGCTCGGTGGGTGCCCGATGGGTGCCCGATGGGTGCCCGGTGGGTACTCGGTGGGTGCCCGATGGGTGCTCGGTGGGTGCCCGGTGGGTGCCAAGTGGGTGCCCGATGGGTGCCCGATAGGTGCCCGGTGGGTGCACAGTGGGTGCTCGGTGGGTGCCTCTTTGGGTGTCAGATGGGTTCCAAGTGGGTGCCCGGTGGGGGCTCGATGGGTGCCTGGTGGGATCCCGGTGGGTGCTCGGTGGGAGCCTGGTGGGTGCTCGGTTTGTGCCGGTGGGTGCCCGATGGGTGCCCGGTGGGTGCCCAGTGGGTGCTCGGTGTGTGCCCGGTGGATGCCCGATGGGTGCCCGGTGGGTGCCCAGTGGGTGCTCGGTGTGTGACCGGTGGGTGCCCGATCGGTGTGTCAGGAGACATATTTTCCCTGCTCTCTCGTGCACTGAATTGAGTACGAAATTGCATAGTGCACCAGTGAGGTGCACCGTGATTCAACTTTCTGAATATAACTTTTCCACAGTCGTGTTGGGTGTCGTTGGACAGCCCATGACATTTGCTAGCCATTGATGTCACTCTGATCGCTGTATCAGGTCTGTGAAGGAAAGTACAGGAGGGAGTTGATTTCAGGGAATTTTGTACAAGTCAAGTGTAGAGAGGGAAGTATGGGGGGTTAACGGCCGTAGACCACCCCCCCCCTATCACGTGTCCACCTCGTGTGTGAGTGGGGGTAGCGTCAGGGGGCAGGTGCGCGATTGGTTGTGGGCCTGGGGCCTCAGAAATGCTGAACCGTGATTGGCCAAGACGCTGAGGGGTGCCACATGGGTACCCCAGGCATGATATTGGCGGGAAACAACATTCTTACCTACGACGTTGCACCCTGAGGACAGGACGTATTTCCCATGCTAGGCCAAGCATCGGGAAATATCCGCCTGCAACGTTGCTAAAGTCACGCCAACATCTTGCTATCTTTCCGTGTACCGTGCGTAAGAATCCGGTAATCGGGAAGGGGCTTGTATCAAACCGTGTGAACTTGTCATCTAGCCGCGTAATTGTGGGACGCCATCTTAGAGGAACTGGACTGAGAGTGAGGCGTAATTATCGGGCTACAAAAACGACATCCGCCGTCGATCGTATCTGTGCTTGAAGATACTGCTGTGAGACGTGCTAGAAAGGGTTTCAGTGAGAGAGAGAAACCTTAAATGTTATAATTCTTAGGAACAGTGAAGGACTCCATCTCGTGTACCGTCGTAACACCGTGTACCGTCGTATCCTGGGGTACCGTGTCAAGTGGAAGGGCGTGGTACCGCATCCCTGCTGTTGTGCGCAACCCTGGCTTGCCTAAGCCGGTGTGTCTGCGCCATCCTGGTCTCTGTGTGTGTGTAGAGCTAAACCCCGTGGTCTGGGACCCTGTGCTCCACCTGACCACGTGTAGGAAGTGAGGACGCCTACGTCATCATCCAGCAGCTTAATTACAGCGCAATTGACTCCGATATAGCAGACCGTCAACCCCTTACGTTAATTACTCAATTGACGACAGCTCGTTAACTCGTTAACACTACGTTAGTCTTCACTTGACAATTCCTCCACTGCGTGAACTTCACTGTGACAGTTGTCTTTACACGTCCCTACGTTAATCACAACAATGTTCAACGAACAAGTGACCTCGTTAAGTAAATCGTGACCCCCGGTGACGTTAACTGACTTTAATTCTCACGGAATCCTTCACAGTACACAACGCCTTCCACCAAGGTCAAACTTGTCTACGGTTTACACACGGTACAACACAGTACATCACAGTACAACACAGTACATCCTTGCCACTCACGGCAAAACTTGTAAATGACTTCCCCCAGTAAATTATCCACCAATAATTCACACATTACCACAACACAACAGTAAAATATATAACCAAGGGAAATCTCCCTGTTACCACTTTTCACTGCTGAAAAAAAGGGAATCAAATTACAGCGAATACATACACGACACATAGAAAATTAACATAGAAGTAAATAACTCACATTACCCTACCTCTGAATGTGTCACTAGGTGTCCCACATTTCATGTTCTGCAACGCTTTGCCTGCTTATGTTCATATTAAGTCTGTATCTAAAGCTCGAGTCCATTGCACAGCACCACACTTCTATAAATAAGAAGTGAGAACCCGTCGGCTACCCTTTATTAGTTGTCAACTAGGAGGAGCCAGCGACCTAAGTGACAGGTGTTACCCGTGTGGTTTCGCCTGGCGGTTTGCTCCCGCGGTCCTATGATCTTAGGCTTTAAGATTAAATATCTGCCACTGGCAGCTCTTGCTGTTTAAGGTCTGCCTCTCTTGCGAGGTAGTTACGATTAACGTAACATCAATAGGACTTAATTCCTTTGATAACCTGTCAAAGAAAATAAATCTCACACGGTGCCCGGTGGGTTCCCGATTGGTACCCGGTGGGTGCTCGGTGTGTGCCGGTGGGTGCCCGATGGGTGCCCGGTGGGTGTCCAGTGGGTGCTTGGTGTGTGCCCGATGGGTGCCCGGTGGGTGCCCGATGGGTGCCTGGTGGGTGTCCGGTGGGTGCCCGATGGATGCCCGGTGTGAGCCCGGTAGGTGCCCGATGGGTGCCCGGTGGGTGCCCGATGGGTGCCCGATGGGTGCCTGGTGGGTGCCCGGTGGGAGCATGGTGGGTGCCCGCTGGCTGCCCGGTGGGTGCCCTGTGGGTGCCCGGTGGGAGCCTGGTGGGTGCCCGATGGATGCCCGGTGGGTGCCCGCTGGATGCCCAGTGGGTGCCCGGTGGGTGCCCGGAGGGTGCCTGGTGGGAGGCTGGTGGGTGCCCGATGGATGCCCGGTGGGTGCCCGCTGGATGCCCGGTGAGTGCCCGGTGGGTGAACGATGGGTGCCCGGTAGGTGCCCGGTGGGTGCCCGTTGGGTGCCCGGTGGGTGCCTGATGGGTGCCCTGTGGGTGCCCGGTGGGAGCCTGGTGGGTGCCCGCTCGGTGCCCGATGGGTGCCCGGTGGGTGTCAGATGGGTGCCCGGTGGGTGCCTGGTGGGTGCCCGATGGGAGCCTGGTGGGGTCCCGATGGGTGCCTGGTGGGTGCCCGGTGGGTGCCCGGTGGGTGCCTGGTGGGTGCCCGATGGGTTCCCGGTGGGTGCTCAGTGGGTGCCCGATGGGTGCTCGGTGGGTGCCCGATTGGTGCCCCGTGTGTGCCCGATGGGTGCTCGGTGGGTGTTCGGTGGGTGCCCGATGGGTGCTCAATGGGTGCCCGATGGGTGCCCGGTGGGTGCCCGATGGGTGCCCGATGGGTGCTCGGTGGGTGCCCGATTGGTGCCCCGTGTGTGCCCGATGGGTGCTCGGTGGGTGCCCGATGGGTGCTCAATGGGTGCCCGATGGGTGCCTGATGGGTGCCCGGTGGGTGCTCGCTGGGTGCCCGATGGGTGCCCGATGGGTGCTCGCTGGGTGCCCGATGAGTGCTCGGTGGGTGCCAGGTGGGTGCTCGCTGGGTGCCCGGTGGGTGCCCGGTGGGTGCTCGCTGGGTGCCCGGTGGGTGCCCGATGGGTGCCCGGTGGGTGCTCGGTGGGTGCCAGGAGGGTGCCCGGTGGGTGCTCTGTGGGTGCCCGGTGGGTGCCCGGTGGGTGCTAGCTGGGTGCCCGGTGGGTGCTAGCTGGGTGCCCGGTGGGTGCTAGCTGGGTGCCCGGTGTTGGATATTTCCAACACCGAATACAACACTGTTGTATTCTCATTACTTATTACTAACTCTATTAATTATTGTGGTAAGTAAAATTAACAACACGTAGAATTCTCATGTACTAATAATTCCATCTGTACAGTAGGCTAGAATTCTCACGTCACCTGACGCCAGTATTGCGTCAGATTTCCTTACAGTAAACACATTATATCCAATGTATGTGAGAATTAAATTCGATTCTCTATAATTAAGGCATTCTGTATGATAACTAATTGCAGATGAATTGACCTCCAACTAAAAGAAGAATAGAGCGTTGGAATCATAGCGTCTATCTCGTAATAAAGTTAACGTCACCAGTGAATGCCATGGGGAGACATTAATTCCTCTCCCTTATATATTTACTATTCTTAAAGTGGTAAATAATAATAATTTCCTCCTCTAAATAATAAACCCGTCCAGTCTTCAACGTTTCAAGCGTAAATGCGAGAAATATTAATGTTCGTGACATAATTTGTTTTATGAACGCGCGACGCGGCGTGGGTTGAGGAGGACCCAACTCAGTACACGTGGAGAGCCGTTCAGAGGCAGACCTGCGCTTACCGTACTCATAAGAAGTTCAGAGGCAGACCTGCGCTTACCGTACTCATAAGAAGACGCCTTTGCCCAGCAACTAGGGCAGACGTTATCCATCCTCAGATGAAAGTCGCCACTGTGAGGTGTGAATAACCTTGCAGATAGTATCTTCAGCTGGTGCTGGTGTCGAATAAGGAGCCCTTTGACTTGGTTCTTGACGACATGTGACTGGCCAGCGAAGCGCGTCACTATCCAGGATAGGGTTAACCAGAGCCTGGGACGCGAAGCACGGCAATCTTAATACTTATACAGTGCCCACAGCTAAGTATATTCTTTTATGTGATGCATCGGGTAAAGAGTTTAGTAGTAGCAGGGTGATTGTCCGTTATGACGCACGATAACATCTAATAACAGGTGATTAAAATTTGTCACCTGTAACTCTTAATTTTCTTGAATATATAGATTCAGTAGGTAAATCAGTTGCTACTGTAAAATATTTGTCTTGCAGCACGAGAGAAGAATTCTCCATGCTGCCTTCTCCCATGTTAACCCGTTCCACTCGTCAGTCGAACGAGTCCAGAGAATAAGAGGAACTTCCATGGCTTTCTAAAGGAATCTTCATTAAGCGAAGATTTATTTCCTTTTATGATTCTATTGCAATTTCTTGTGTGCAGAATTCTTTGGGATTAATATGTGGTTTACTGTAATTCATTACTATGCTCATCATCTATGTTCCCCTTTATGGTAATGATATCAGTTTCAATATTATTTTATAGGATTAGATTATTATTAATTGAATTAGTGAACGAACCACACTAATTCCTCGACGTACTTACCTCCAGTAATAACCCCCCAATGTAGGTGTTTGAGGTTTGTTTCATTTAAGAATACAGCCCATTAATTATTTCTATGATCATATTTTCTAGTCTTATCCATAGTTACTGGTTTCATCTAGGAATTATCCAATGATCAGAAATTCTCAGTTTCCCTCTTCACTATAAAAGCGGGTGGTCCTTCGTAATTTAATTTACTACATTAATATTTAAATAATCATGTTCAAGCCCCAAATATCCCACACCCGGTGGGTGCCCGATGGGTGCCCAGTGGGTGCTCGGTGGGTGCCCGATGGGTGCTCGGTGGGTGCCAGGGGGGTGCCAGATGGGTGCCCGGTGGGTGCCAAGTGGGTGCCCGATGGGTGCCTGATAGGTGCCCAGTGGGTGCACAGTGGGTGCTCGGTGGGTGCCCGGTGGGTGCCAGATGGGTGCCAAGTGGGTGCCCGGTGGGTGCTCGATGGGTGCCTGGTGGGTGCCCAGTGGGTGCTCGGTGTGTGCCCGGTGGGTGCCCGATGGGTACCCGGTGGGTGCCCAGTGGGTGCTCGGTGTGTGCCCGGTGGGTGCCCGATGGGTGCCCAGTGGGTGCTCGGTGTGTGCCAATGGGTGCCCGATGGGTGCCCGGTGGGTGCCCGATGGGTGCCTGGTGGGTGTCCGGTGGTTGCCCGATGTATGCCCGGTGGGTGCCTGGTGGGTGCCCGGTGGGAGCCTGGTGGGTGCCCGATGGATGCCCGGTGGGTGCCCGGTGGATGCCCGGTGGTTGAATGATGGGTGCCCTATGGGTGCCCGGTGGATGCCCGGTGGATGCCCGGTGGGTGCCCGGTGGATGCCCGGTAGTTGAATGATGGGTGCCCTATGGGTGCCCGGTGGGTGCCCGGTGGGTGCCCGGTGGATGCCCGGTGGTTGAATGATGGGTGCCCTCTGGGTGCTCGCTGGATGCCCGGTGGGAGCCTGGTGGGTGCCTGGTATGTGCCCGCTGGATGCCCGGTGGGTGCCCGTTGGGTGCCCGGTGGGTGCCTGGTGTGTGCCCGCTGGATGCCCGGTGGGTGCCCGGTGGGTGCCCGATGGGTGCCTGGTGTGTGCCCGCTGGATGCCCGGTGGGTGCCCACTGGGTTCCTGGTGGGTGCCCGGTGGGTGAATGATGGGTGCCCTATGGGTGCCCGGTGGGTGCCCGATGGGTGCCCGGAGGGTGCCCGGTGGGTGCCCGATGGGTGCCCGGTGGGTTCCTGATGGGTGCCCGGTGGGTTCCTGATGGGTGCCCGGTGGATGCTCGGTGGGTGCCAGATGGGTGCCCGATGGGTGCCCGATGGGTGCTCAATGGGTGCCAGGTGGGTGCCCGGTGGGTGCTCTGTGGGTGCCCGGTGGGTGTCCGCTGGGTGCCCGATGGGTGCCCGGTGGGTGCCCGATGGGTGCTAGGTGGGTGTCCGATGTGTGACCGGTGGGTGCCCGGTGGGTTCCCGATAGGTGCCCGAAGGGTACTCGCTGGGTGCCCGGTGGGTACCCGATTGGTGCCAGGTGGGTGCCCGATAGGTGCCCGGTGGGTGAACAATGGGTGCTCGCTGGGTGCCAGATGGGTGCCCGATAGGTGCCAGGTGGGTGCCCGGTGGGTGCCAGGTGGGTGCCCGGTGGGTGCTCTGTGGATGGCCGGTGGGTGCCCGGTGGGTGCCCGGTGGGTGCCCGATGGGTGCCCGGTGGGAACTCGATGGGTTCCCGGTGGGTGCCCGGTGGGTGCTCGGTGGGTGCCCGGTGGGTGCTCGGTGGGTGCCCGATGGGTGCCCGATGGGTGCCCGGTGGGTGCTCGGTGGGTGCCCGATGGGTGCTCGGTGGGTGCCAGGTGGGTGCCCGATGGGTGCCAAGTGGGTGCCCGATGGGTGACCGATAGGTGCCCGGTAGGTACACAGTGGGTGCCCGGTGGGTGCAAAGTGGGTGCCCGGTGGGTGCCAGATGGGTGCCAAGTGGGTGCCCGGTGGGAGCCTGGTGGGTGCCCGATGGATGCCCGGTGGGTGCCCGCTGGATGCCCGGTGGGTGCCCGGTGGGTGCCCGGTGGGAGCCTGGTGGGTGCCCGGTGGGTTCCCGATGGGTGCCCGGTGGGTTCCCGATGGGTGCCCGGTGGATGCTCGGTGGGTTCCCGATGGGTGCCCGGTGGGTGAACAGTGGGTTCCCGGTGGGTGCTCGCTGGGTGCCAGATGGGTGCCCGATGGGTGCCCGATGGGTGCTCGGTGGGTGCCAGGTGGGTGCCCGGTGGGTGCTCGGTGGGTGCTCTGTGGGTGCCCGGTGGGTGCCCGGTGGGTGCTCGGGGGGAGCCCGATGGGTGCTCGGTGGGTGCCAGGTGGGCGCCAGATGGGTGCCCGGTGGGTGCCAAGTGGGTGCCCGATGGGTGCCCTATAGGTGCCCGGTGGGTGCACAGTGGGTGCTCGGTGGGTGCCCGGTGGGTGCCAGATGGGTGCCAAGTGGGTGCCCGGTGGGTGCCCGGTGGGTGCCCGATGGGTGCCTGATAGGTGCCCGGTGGGTGCACAGTGGGTGCTCGGTGGATGCCCGGTGGGTGCCAGATGGGTGCCAAGTGGGTGCCCGGTGGGTGCTCGATGGGTGCCTGGTGGGTGCCCAGTGGGTGTTCGGTGTGTGCCCGGTGGGTGCCCGATGGGTGCCCAGTGGGTGCCCTATGGGTGCCCGGTGGGTGCCCGATGGGTGCCTGGTGGGTGTCCGGTGGTTGCCCGATGTATGCCCGGTGGGTGCCTGGTGGGTGCCCGGTGGGAGCCTGGTGGGTGCCCGATGGATGCCCGGTGGGTGCCCGGTGGATGCCCGGTGGTTGAATGATGGGTGCCCTATGGGTGCCCGGTGGATGCCCGGTGGGAGCCCGGTGGATGCCCGGTGGGTGCCCGGTGGATGCCCGGTGGTTGAATGATGGGTGCCCTATGGGTGCCCGGTGGGTGCCCGGTGGGTGCCCGGTGGATGCCCGGTGGTTGAATGATGGGTGCCCTCTGGGTGCTCGCTGGATGCCCGGTGGGAGCCTGGTGGGTGCCTGCTGTGTGCCCGCTGGATGCCCGGTGGGTGCCCGGTGGGTGCCCGGTGGGTGCCTGGTGTGTGCCCGCTGGATGCCCGGTGGGTGCCCGGTGGGTGCCCGATGGGTGCCTGGTGTGTGCCCGCTGGATGCCCGGTGGGTGCCCGGTGGGTGCCCACTGGGTTCCTGGTGGGTGCCCGGTGGGTGAATGATGGGTGCCCTATGGGTGCCCGGTGGGTGCCCGATGGGTGCCCGGAGGGTGCCCGGTGGGTGCCCGATGGGTGCCCGGTGGGTTTCTGATGGGTGCCCGGTGGGTTCCTGATGGGTGCCCGGTGGATGCTCGGTGGGTGCCCGATGGGTGAACAGTGGGTTCCCGGTGGGCGCTCGCTGGGTGCCAGATGGGTGCCCGATGGGTGCCCGATGGGTGCCCGATGGGTGTTCAATGGGTGCCAGGTGGGTGCCCGGTGGGTGCTCTGTGGGTGCCCGGTGGGTGTCCGGTGGGTGCCCGATGAATGCCCGGTGGGTGCTCGCTGGGTGCCCGATTGGTGCCCGGTGGGTGCCCGATGGGTGCTAGGTGGGTGTCCGATGTGTGACCGGTGGGTGCCCGGTGGGTTCCCGATAGGTGCCCGATGGGTGCTAGGTGGGTGTCCGATGTGTGACCGGTGGGTGCCCGGTGGGTTCCCGATAGGTGCCCGAAGGGTACTCGCTGGGTGCCCGGTGGGTGCCCGATTGGTGCCCGGTGGGTGCCCGATGGGTGCCCGGTGGGCGCTCGGTGGGTGCCCGATGGGTGCTCGGTGGGTGCCCGATGGGTGCCCGGTGGGTGAACAGTGGGTGCTCGCTGGGTGCCAGATGGGTGCCCGATGGGTGCCAGGTGGGTGCCCGGTGGGTGCCAGGTGGGTGCCCGGTGGGTGCTCTGTGGGTGGCCGGTGGGTGCCCGGTGGGTGCCCGGTGGGTGCCCGATGGGTGCCCGGTGGGTACTCGATGGGTTCCCGGTGGGTGCCCGGTGGGTGCTCGGTGGGTGCCCGGTGGGTGCTCGGTGGGTGCCCGATGGGTGCCCGATGGGTGCCCGGTGGGTGCTCGGTGGGTGCCCGATGGGTGCTCGGTGGGTGCCAGGTGGGTGCCCGATGGGTGCCAAGTGGGTGCCCGATGGGTGCCCGATAGGTGCCCGGTAGGTGCACAGTGGGTGCCCGGTGGGTGCCAAGTGGGTGCCCGGTGGGTGCCAAGTGGGTGCCCGGTGGGTGCCAGATGGGTGTTAAGTGGGTGCCTGGTGGGAGCCTGGTGGGTGCCCGATGGATGCCCGGTGCGTGCCCGCTGGATGCCCGGTGGGTGCCCGGTGGGTGCCCGGTGGGAGCCTGGTGGGTGCCCGGTGGGTGCCCGGTGGGTTCCCGATGAGTGCCCGGTGGATGCTCGGTGGGTTCCCGATGGGTGCCCGGTGGGTGAACAGTGGGTTCCCGGTGGGTGCTCGCTGGGTGCCAGATGGGTGCCCGATGGGTGCCCGATGGGTGCTCGGTGGGTGCCAGGTGGGTGCCCGGTGGGTGCTCGGTGGGTGCTCTGTGGGTGCTCGGTGGGTGCCCGGTGGGTGCTCGGTGGGTGCAAGATGGGTGCTCGGTGGGTGCCAGGTGGGTGCCAGATGGGTGCCCGGTGGGTGTCAAGTGGGTGCCCGATGGGTGCCCTATAGGTGCCCGGTAGGTGCACAGTGGGTGCTCGGTGGGTGCCCGGTGGGTGCCAGATGGGTGCCAAGTGGGTGCCCGGAGGGTGCCCGGTGGGTGCCAGATGGGTGCCAAGTGGGTGCCCGGTGGGTGCACAGTGGGTGCTCGGTGGGTGCCAGATGGGTGCCAAGTGGGTGCCAGGTGGGTGCCCGGTGGGAGCCTGGTGGGTGCTCGGTGTGTGCCCGGTGGGTGCTCGATGGGTGCCCGGTGGGTGCCCAGTGGGTGCCCGGTGGGTGCCCGATGGGTGCCCGGTGGGTGCTCGGTGTGTGCCCGATGGGTGCCCGGTGGGTGCCCGATGGGTGCCCGATGGGTGCCCGATAGGTGCCTGGTGGGTGCCCGATGGGTGCCCGGTGGGTGCCCAGTGGGTGCCCGGTGGTTGCCCGATGGATGCCCGGTGGGAGCCCGGAAGATGCCCGATGGGTGCCCGGTGGGTGCCCGATGGGTGCCCGGTGGGTGCCCGATGGGTGCCCGATGGGCTCCCGGTGGGTGCCCGGTAGGTGCCCGATGGGTGCCCGGTGGGAGCCCGGTAGGTGCCCGATGGGTGCCCGGTGGGTGCCCGATGGGTGCCCGGTGGGAGCCCAGTAGGTGCCCGATGGGTGCCCGATGGGTGCCCGGTGGGTGCCCGGTAGGTGCCCGATTTGTGCCCGATGGATGCCCGGTGGGTTCCCGGTGGGTTCCCGGTGGGTGTTCGGTGTGTGCCCGGTGGGTGCCCGATGGGTGCCCGGTGGGTGAACAGTGGGTGCCCGGTGGGTGCTTGCTGGGTGCCCGATGGGTGCCCGATGGGTGCCTGGTGGGTGCCTGGTGGGTGCCCGGTGTGAGCCTGGTGGGTGCCCGCTGGCTGCCCGGTGGGTGCCATGTAGGTGCCCGGTGGGAGCCTGGTGGATGCCCGATGGATGCCCGGTGGGTGCCCGCTGGATGCCCGGTGGGTGCCCGGTGGGTGCCCAGTGGGTGCTCGGTGTGTGCCCGGTGGGTGCCCGATGGGTGCCCGGTGGGTGAACAGTGGGTGCCCGGTGGGTGCTTGCTAAGTGCCCGATGGGTGCCCGATGGGTGCCCGGTGGGTGCTCTGTGGGTGCCAGGTGGGTGCCCGGTGGGTGCCCGATGGGTGCCCGGTGGGTGCTCGGTGGGTGCCAGGTGGGTGCCCGGTGGGTGCCCGATGGGTGCCCGGTGGGTGCCCGATGGGGGCCCGATGGGTGCCCGGTGGGTGCTCTGTGGATGCCCGGTGGGTGCCAGGTGGGTGCCCGGTGGGTGCCCGATGGGTGCCCGGTGGGTGCTCGGTGGGTGCCCGGTGGGTGCCCGGTGGGTGCCAGGTGGGTGCCAGATGGGTGCCTGGTGGGTGCCAAGTGGGTGCCCGATGGGTGCCCTTGAGGTGCTTCCGGGGCTTAGCGTCCCCGCGGCCCGGTCGTCGACCAGGCCTCCTGGTTGGCGGACTGATCAACCAGGCTGTTGGACGCGGCTGCTTGCAGCCTGACGTATGAGTCACAGCCTGGTTGATCAGGTATCCTTTGGAGGTGCTTATCCAGTTCTCTCTTGAACACTGTGAGGGGTCGGCCAGGTGGGTGCCCGATAGGTGCCCGGTCGGGGCACAGTGGGTGCTCGGTGGGTGCCCGATGGGTGCCAGATGGGTGCCAAGTGGGTGCCCGGTGGGTGCTCGGTGGGAGCCTAGTTGGTTCTCGGTGTGTGCCCGGTGGGTGCCCGATAGGTGCCCGGTGGGTGCCCAGTGGGTGCTCGGTGTGTGCCCGGTGGGTGCCCGATGGGTGCCCGGTGGGTGCTCAGTGTGTGCCGTTGGGTGCCCGATGGGTGCCCGGTGGGTGCCCGATGGGTGCCCAGTGGGTGCTCAGTGGGTGCTCGGTAGGTCCCCGGTGAGTGCCCGGTGGGTGCCCAGTGGGTGCTTAGTGGGTGCCCGGTGGGTGCCCGGTGGGTGCCCGGTGGGTGGCCGTTGGGTGCCCGGTGGGTGCTCGGTGGGTGCTCGGTGGGTGCTCGGTGGGTGCCCGGTGGGTGCCCGGTGGGTGCCTGGTGGGTGCCCGGTGGGAGCCTGGTGGGTGCCCGATGGATGCCCGGTGGGTGCCCGGTGGATGCCCGGTGGTTGAATGATGGGTGCCCTATGGGTGCCCGGTGGGTGCCCGGTGGGTGCCCGGTGGATGCCCGGTGGTTGAATGATGGGTGCCCTCTGGGTGCTCGCTGGATGCCCGGTGGGAGCCTGGTGGGTGCCTGGTGTGTGCCCGCTGGATGCCCGGTGGGTGCCCGGTGGGTGCCCGGTGGGTGCCTGGTGTGTGCCCGCTGGATGCCCGGTGGGTGCCCGGTGGGTGCCCGATGGGTGCCTGGTGTGTGCCCGCTGGATGCCCGGTGGGTGCCCGGTGGGTGCCTACTGGGTTCCTGGTGGGTGCCCGGTGGGTGAATGATGGGTGCCCTATGGGTGCCCGGTGGGTGCCCGATGGGTGCCCGGAGGGTGCCCGGTGGGTGCCCGATGGGTGCTCAGTGTGTGCCGTTGGGTGCCCGATGGGTGCCCGGTGGGTGCTCAGTGTGTGCCGTTGGGTGCCCGATGGGTGCCCGGTGGGTGCCCGATGGGTGCCCAGTGGGTGCTCAGTGGGTGCTCGGTAGGTCCCCGGTGAGTGCCCGGTGGGTGCCCAGTGGGTGCTTAGTGGGTGCCCGGTGGGTGCCCGGTGGGTGCCCGGTGGGTGGCCGTTGGGTGCCCGGTGGGTGCTCGGTGGGTGCTCGGTGGGTGCTCGGTGGGTGCCCGGTGGGTGCCCGGTGGGTGCCTGGTGGGTGCCCGGTGGGAGCCTGGTGGGTGCCCGATGGATGCCCGGTGGGTGCCCGGTGGATGCCCGGTGGTTGAATGATGGGTGCCCTATGGGTTCCCGGTGGGTGCCCGGTGGGTGCCCGGTGGATGCCCGGTGGTTGAATGATGGGTGCCCTCTGGGTGCTCGCTGGATGCCCGGTGGGAGCCTGGTGGGTGCCTGGTGTGTGCCCGCTGGATGCCCGGTGGGTGCCCGGTGGGTGCCCGGTGGGTGCCTGGTGGGTGCCCGCTGGATGCCCGGTGGGTGCCCGGTGGGTGCCCGATGGGTGCCTGGTGTGTGCCCGCTGGATGCCCGGTGGGTGCCCGGTGGGTGCCTACTGGGTTCCTGGTGGGTGCCCGGTGGGTGAATGATGGGTGCCCTATGGGTGCCCGGTGGGTGCCCGATGGGTGCCCGGAGGGTGCCCGGTGGGTGCCCGATGGGTGCCCGGTGGGTTTCTGATGGGTGCCAGGTGGGTTCCTGATGGGTGCCCGGTGGATGCTCGGTGGGTGCCTGATGGGTGAACAGTGGGTTCCCGGTGGGCGCTTGCTGGGTGCCAGATGGGTGCCCGATGGGTGCCCGATGGGTGCCCGATGGGTGCTCAATGGGTGCCAGGTGGGTGCCCGGTGGGTGCTCTGTGGGTGCCCGGTGGGTGTCCGGTGGGTGCCCGATGGATGCCCGGTGGGTGCTCGCTGGGTGCCCGATGGGTGCCCGGTGGGTGCCCGATGGGTGCTAGGTGGGTGTCCGATGTGTGACCGGTGGGTGCCCGGTGGGTCCCCGATAGGTGCCCGAAGGGTACTCGCTGGGTGCCCGGTGGGTGCCCGATTGGTGCCCGGTGGGTGCCCGATGGGTGCCCGGTGGGCGCTCGGTGGGTGCCCGATGGGTGCTCGGTGGGTGCCCGATGGGTGCCCGGTGGGTGAACAGTGGGTGCTCGCTGGGTGCCAGATGGGTGCCCGATGGGTGCCAGGTGGGTGCCCGGTGGGTGCCAGGTAGGTGCCCGGTGGGTGCTCTGGGGGTGGCCGGTGGGTGCCCGATGGGTGCCCGGTGGGTACTCGATGGGTTCCCGGTGTGTGCCCGGTGGGTGCTCGGTGGGTGCTCGGTGGGTGCCCGATGGGTGCCCGATGGGTGCCCGGTGGGTGCTCGGTGGGTCCCCGATGGGTGCTCGGTGGGTGCCAGGTGGGTGCCCGATGGGTGCCAAGTGGGTGCCCGATGGGTGCCAAGTGGGTGCCCGGTGGGTGCCAGATGGGTGCCAAGTGGGTGCCTGGTGGGAGCCTGGTGGGTGCCCGATGGATGCCCGGTGGGTGCCCGCTGGATGCCCGATGGGTGCCCGGTGGGTTCCCGATGAGTGCCCGGTGGATGCTCGGTGGGTTCCCGATGGGTGCCCGGTGGGTGAACAGTGGGTTCCCGGTGGGTGCTCGCTGGGTGCCAGATGGGTGCCCGATGGGTGCCTGATGGGTGCTCGGTGGGTGCCAGGTGGGTGCCCGGTGGGTGCTCGGTGGGTGCTCTGTGGGTGCCCGGTGGGTGCCCGGTGGGTGCTCGGTGGGTGCCCGATGGGTGCTCGGTGGGTGCCAGGTGGGTGCCAGATGGGTGCCCGGTGGGTGCCAAGTGGGTGCCCGATGGGTGCCCTATAGGTGCCCGGTAGGTGCACAGTGGGTGCTCGGTGGGTGCCCGGTGGGTGCCAGATGGGTGCCAAGTGGGTGCCAGGTGGGTGCCCGGTGGGTGCCAGATGGGTGCCAAGTGGGTGCCCGGTGGGTGCACAGTGGGTGCTCGGTGGGTGCCAGATGGGTGCCAAGTGGGTGCCAGGTGGGTGCCCGGTGGGAGCCTGGTGGGTGCTCGGTGTGTGCCCGGTGGGTGCTCGATGGGTGCCCGGTGGGTGCCCAGTGGGTGCCCGGTGGGTGCCCGATGGGTGCCCGGTGGGTGCTCGGTGTGTGCCCGATGGGTGCCCGGTGGGTGCCCGATGGGTGCCCGATGGGTGCCCGATAGGTGCCTGGTGGGTGCCCGATGGGTGCCCGGTGGGTGCCCAGTGGGTGCCCGGTGGTTGCCCGATGGATGCCCGGTAGGAGCCCGGTAGATGCCCGATGGGTGCCCGGTGGGTGCCCGATGGGTGCCCGATGGGTGCCCGGTGGGTGCCCGATGGGTGCCCGGTGGGTGCCCGGTAGGTGCCCGATGGGTGCCCGGTGGTAGCCCGGTAGGTGCCCGATGGGTGCCCGGTGGGTGCCCGATGGGTGCCCGGTGGGAGCCCAGTAGGTGCCCGATGGGTGCCCGATGGGTGCCCGGTGGGTGCCCGGTAGGTGCCCGATTTGTGCCCGATGGATGCCCGGTGGGTGCCGGATGGGTGCCAGGTGGGTGCCCGGTGGGTGAACAGTGGGTGCCCGGTGGGTGCTTGCTGGGTGCCCGATGGGTGCCCGATGGGTGCCTGGTGGGTGCCTGGTGGGTGCCCGGTGTGAGCCTGGTGGGTGCCCGCTGGCTGCCCGGTGGGTGCCATGTAGGTGCCCGGTGGGAGCCTGGTGGATGCCCGATGGATGCCCGGTGGGTGCCCGCTGGATGCCCGGTGGGTGCCCGGTAGGTGCCCAGTGGGTGCTCGGTGTGTGCCCGGTGGGTGCCCGATGGGTGCCCGGTGGGTGAACAGTGGGTGCCCGGTGGGTGCTCGATGGGTTCCCGGTGTGTGCCCGGTGGGTGCTCGGTGGGTGCCCGGTGGGTGCTCGGTGGGTGCCCGATGGGTGCCCGATGGGTGCCCGGTGGGTGCTCGGTGGGTCCCCGATGGGTGCTCGCTGGGTGCCAGATGGGTGCCCGATGGGTGCCAGGTGGGTGCCCGGTGGGTGCCAGGTAGGTGCCCGGTGGGTGCTCTGGGGGTGGCCGGTGGGTGCCCGGTGGGTGCCCGGTGGGTGCCCGATGGGTGCCCGGTGGGTACTCGATGGGTTCCCGGTGTGTGCCCGGTGGGTGCTCGGTGGGTGCCCGGTGGGTGCTCGGTGGGTGCCCGATGGGTGCCCGATGGGTGCCCGGTGGGTGCTCGGTGGGTCCCCGATGGGTGCTCGGTGGGTGCCAGGTGGGTGCCCGATGGGTGCCAAGTGGGTGCCCGATGGGTGCCAAGTGGGTGCCCGGTGGGTGCCAGATGGGTGCCAAGTGGGTGCCTGGTGGGAGCCTGGTGGGTGCCCGATGGATGCCCGGTGGGTGCCCGCTGGATGCCCGATGGGTGCCCGGTGGGTTCCCGATGAATGCCCGGTGGATGCTCGGTGGGTTCCCGATGGGTGCCCGGTGGGTGAACAGTGGGTTCCCGGTGGGTGCTCGCTGGGTGCCAGATGGGTGCCCGATGGGTGCCTGATGGGTGCTCGGTGGGTGCCAGGTGGGTGCCCGGTGGGTGCTCGGTGGGTGCTCTGTGGGTGCCCGGTGGGTGCCCGGTGGGTGCTCGGTGGGTGCCCGATGGATGCTCGGTGGGTGCCAGGTGGGTGCCAGATGGGTGCCCGGTGGGAGCCAAGTGGGTGCCCGATGGGTGCCCTATAGGTGCCCGGTAGGTGCACAGTGGGTGCTCGGTGGGTGCCCGGTGGGTGCCAGATGGGTGCCAAGTGGGTGCCAGGTGGGTGCCCGGTGGGTGCCAGATGGGTGCCAAGTGGGTGCCCGGTGGGTGCACAGTGGGTGCTCGGTGGGTGCCAGATGGGTGCCAAGTGGGTGCCAGGTGGGTGCCCGGTGGGAGCCTGGTGGGTGCTCGGTGTGTGCCCGGTGGGTGCTCGATGGGTGCCCGGTGGGTGCCCAGTGGGTGCCCGGTGGGTGCCCGATGGGTGCCCGGTGGGTGCTCGGTGTGTGCCCGATGAGTGCCCGGTGGGTGCCCGATGGGTGCCCGATGGGTGCCCGATAGGTGCCTGGTGGGTGCCCGATGGGTGCCCGGTGGGTGCCCAGTGGGTGCCCGGTGGTTGCCCGATGGATGCCCGGTGGGAGCCCGGTAGATGCCCGATGGGTGCCCGGTGGGTGCCCGATGGGTGCCCGATGGGTGCCCGGTGGGTGCCCGATGGGTGCCCGATGGGTGCCCGGTGGGAGCCCGGTAGGTGCCCGATGGGTGCCCGGTGGGTGCCCGATGGGTGCCCGGTGGGAGCCCAGTAGGTGCCCGATGGGTGCCCGATGGGTGCCCGGTGGGTGCCCGGTAGGTGCCCGATTTGTGCCCGATGGATGCCCGGTGGGTGCCGGATGGGTGCCAGGTGGGTGCCCGGTGGGTGCCCAGTGGGTGCTCGGTGTGTGCCCGGTGGGTGCCCGATGGGTGCCCGGTGGGGGAACAGTGGGTGCCCGGTGGATGCTTGCTGGGTGCCCGATGGGTGCCCGATGGGTGCCTGGTGGGTGCCTGGTGGGTGCCCGGTGTGAGCCTGGTGGGTGCCCGCTGGCTGCCCGGTGGGTGCCATGTAGGTGCCCGGTGGGAGCCTGGTGGATGCCCGATTGATGCCCGGTGGGTGCCCGCTGGATGCCCGGTGGGTGCCCGGTGGGTGCCCAGTGGGTGCTCGGTGTGTGCCCGGTGGGTGCCCGATGGGTGCCCGGTGGGTGAACAGTGGGTGCCCGGTGGGTGCTTGCTGGGTGCCCGACGGGTGCCCGATGGGTGCCCTGTGGGTGCTCTGTGGGTGCCAGGTGGGTGCCCGGTGGGTGCCCGATGGGTGCCCGGTGGGTGCTCGGTGGGTGCCAGGTGGGTGCCCGGTGGGTGCCCGATGGGTGCCCGGTGGGTGCCCGATGGGTGCCCGATGGGTGCCCGGTGGGTGCTCTGTGGATGCCCGGTGGGTGCCAGGTGGGTGCCCGGTGGGTGCCCGATGGGTGCCCGGTGGGTGCTCGGAGGGTGCCCGGTGGGTGCCCGGTGGGTGCCAGGTGGGTGCCAGATGGATGCCTGGTGGGTGCCAAGTGGGTGCCCGATGGGTGCCCTTGAGGTGCTTCCGGGGCTTAGCGTCCCCGCGGCCCGGTCGTCGACCAGGCCTCCTGGTTGGCGGACTGATCAACCAGGCTGTTGGACGCGGCTGCTTGCAGCCTGACGTATGAGTCACAGCCTGGTTGATCAGGTATCCTTTGGAGGTGCTTATCCAGTTCTCTCTTGAACACTGTGAGGGGTCGGCCAGGTGAGTGCCCGATAGGTGCCCGGTCGGTGCACAGTGGGTGCTCGGTGGGTGCCCGATGGGTGCCAGATGGGTGCCAAGTGGGTGCCAGGTGGGTGCTCGGTGGGAGCCTAGTTGGTTCTCGGTGTGTGTCCGGTGGGTGCCCGATAGGTGCCCGGTGGGTGCCCAGTGGGTGCTCGGTGTGTGCCCGGTGGGTGCCCGATGGGTGCCCGGTGGGTGCTCAGTGTGTGCCGTTGGGTGCCCGATGGGTGCCCGGTGGGTGCCCGATGGGTGCCCAGTGGGTGCTCAGTGGGTGCTCGGTAGGTCCCCGGTGAGTGCCCGGTGGATGCCCAGTGGGTGGCCGTTGGGTGCCCGGTGGGTGCTCGGTGGGTGCTCGGTGGGTGCTCGGTGGGTGCCCGGTGGGTGCCCGGTGGGTGCCCGGTGGGTGCCCGGTGGGTGGCCGTTGGGTGCCCGGTGGGTGCTCGGTGGGTGCTCGGTGGGTGCTCGGTGGGTGCCCGGTGGGTGCCCTGTGGGTGCCCGGTGGGTGCCCGATGGGTGCCCGATGGGTGCCCGGTGGGTGCCCGGTGGGTTCCCGTTGGGTGCCCGGTGGGTGCCCTGTGGGTGCTCGGTGGGTGCCCGAAGGGTGCCTGGTGGGTGCCCAGTGGGTGCCTAGTGGGTGCTCGGTGGGTGCCCAGTGGGTGCCCGGTGGGTGCCTGGTGGTCGCTCGGTGGGTGCCCGGTGGGGGCCCGGTGGGGCCCCGGTGGGTGCCAGGTGGGTGCCCGGTGGGTGATTGGTTGGTACTCGGTGGGTGCCCGATGGATGCTCGGTGCAGGTGCCCGGTGGGTGCCCAGTGGGTGCTTAGTGGGTGCCCGGTGGGTGCCCGGTGGGTGCCCGGTGGTTGGCCGTTGGGTTCCCGGTGGGTGCTCGGTGGGTGCTCGGTGGGTGCTTGGTGGGTGCCCGGTGGGTGCCCGGTGGGTGCCCGGTGGGTGCCCGATGGGTGCCCGATGGGTGCCCGGTGGGTGCCCGGTGGGTTCCCGATGGGTGCCCGGTGGGTGCCCAGTGGGTGCCTAGTGGGTGCTCGGTGGGTGCCCAGTGGGTGCCCGGTGGGTGCCTGGTGGGTGCCTAGTGGTCGCTCGGTGGGTGCCAGGTGGGGGCCCGGTGGGGCCCCGGTGGGTGCCAGGTGGGTGCCCGGTGGGTGATTGGTTGGTACTCGGTGGGTGCCCGATGGATGCTCGGTGCAGGTGCCCGGCGGGTGCCCGGTGGGTGCTCAGTGGGTGCTCGGTGGGTACTCGGTGGGTGCCCGATGGATGCTCGGTGGGTGCCCAGTGGGTGCCCGGTGGGTGCCCGGTGGGTGCCCGGTGGGTGCTCGGTGGGTGCTCGGTGGGTACTCGGTGGGTGCCCGATGGATGCTCGGTGGGTGCCCAGTGGGTGCCCAGTGGGTGATTGGTGGATGCCCAGTGGGTGCCTAGTGGGTGCTTGGTGGGTGCCCGGTGGTTGGCCGGTGGGTGCCTAGTGGGTGCTTGGTGGGTGCCCGGTGGGTGCCTAGTGGGTGCTTGGTGGGTGGCCGGTGGGTGGCCGGTGGGTGCCCAGTGGGTGCTCGATGGGTGCCCGGTGGGGGCCCGGTGGGTGCTCGGTGGGTGCCCGGTGGGCGCCCGATGGGTACCCGGTGGGTGCCCAGTGGGTGATTGGTGGATGCCCGGTGGGTGCCCAGTGGGTGCCTAGTGGGTGCTTGATGGGTGCCCGGTGGGGGCCCGGTGGGTGCTCGGTGGGTGCCCGGTGGGGTGCCCGATGGGTGCCCAGTGGGTGCCCAGGGGGTGATTGGTGGATGCCCGGTGGGTGCCCGGTGGGTGCCTAGTGGGTGCCCGATGGGTGCCCGGTGGGTGTCCAGTGGGTGCTTGGTGTGTGCCCGGTGGGTGCCCGATGGGTGCCCGGTGGGTGCCCGGTGGGTGCTCGGTGGGTGCCCGGTGGGGGCCCGGTGGGTGCCCGATGGGTGACCGGTGGGTGCCCGATGGGTGCCCGATGGGTACCTGGTGGGTGTCCGGTGGGTGCCCGATGGATGCCCGGTAGGAGCCCGGTAGGTGCCCGATGGGTGCCCGGTGGGTGCCCGGTGGGTTCCCGGTGGGTGCCCGGTGGGAGCCTGGTGGGTGCCCGATGGATGCCCGGTGGGTGCCCGCTGGATGTCCGGTGAGTGCCCGATGGGTGCCTGGTGGGTGCCCGGTGGGTGCCCGATGGGTGCCCGGTGGGTGCCTGATGGGTGCCCGGTGGGTGCCCGGTGGGTGCCCGGTGGGTGCCCAGTGGGTGCCCGGTGGGTGCCCGGTGGGTGCCCAGTGGGTGCTCGGTGGGTGCCAAGTGGGTGCTCGGTGGGTGAAAAGTGGGTGCCCGATGGGTGCCCGATGGGTGCCCGGTGGGTGCCCGGTGGGTGCCCGGTGGGTGCTCGGTGGGTGCCCAGTGGGTGCTCGGTGGGTGCCAAGTGGGTGCCCGATGGGTGCCCGGTGGGTGCCCTATGGGTTCCCGATGGGTGCCTGGTGGGTGTCCGGTGGGTGTCCGGTGGGAGCCTGGTGGGTGCCCGATGGATGCCTGGTGGGTGCCCGATGGGTGCCCGGTGGGTGCCCGGTGGGAGCCCGGTGGGTGCCCGATGGATGCCCGGTGGGTGCCTAGTGGGTGCTCGGTGGGTGCCCGGTGGGTGCCAGATGGGTGCCAAGTGGGTGCCCGGTGGGTGCTCGGTGGGAGCCTAGTGGGTTCTCGGTGTGTGCCCGGTGGGTGCCCGATGGGTGCCCGGTGGGTGTCCAGTGGGTGCTCGGTGTGTGCCCGGTGGGTGCCCGATGGGTGCTCGGTGGGTGCTCAGTGTGTGCCGGTGGGTGCCCGATGGGTGCCCTGTGGGTGCCCGATGGGTGCCCAGTGGGTGCTCAGTGGGTGCTCGGTGGGTCCCCGGTGAGTGCCCGGTGGGTGCCCAGTGGGTGCTTAGTGGGTGCCCGGTGGGTGCCCGGTGAGTGGCCGTTGGGTGCCCGGTGGGTGCTCGGTGGGTGCTCGGCGGGTGCTCGGTGGGTGCTTGGTGGGTGCCCGGTGGGTGCCCGGTGGGTGCCCGATGGGTGCCCGATGGGTGCACGGTGGGTGCCGGGTGGGTGCCCGATGGGTTCCCGATGGGTGCCTGGTGGGTGTCCGGTGGGTGTCCGGTGGGAGCCTGGTGGGTGCCCGATGGATGCCCGGTGGGTGCCCGATGGGTGCCCGGTGGGTGCCCGATGGGTGCCCGGTGGGAGCCCGGTGGGTGCCCGATGGATGCCCGGTGGGTGCCTAGTGGGTGCTCGGTGGGTGCCCGGTGGGTGCCCAGTGGGTGATTGGTGGGTGCCCGATGGGTGCCCGGTGGGTGCCCAGTGGGTGCCCGGTGGGTGCCCAGTGGGTGATAGGTGGGGACTCGGTGGGTGCCCGATGGGTGCTCGGTGGGTGCCCGGTGGGTTCCCGATGGGTGCCCAGTGGGTGCTCGGTGGGTACTCGGTGGGTGCCCGATGGATGCTTGGTGGGTGCCCAGTGGGTGCCCGGTGGGTGCCCGGTGGGTGCCCAGTGGGTGCTCGGTGGGTGCCCGGTGGGTGCCCGGTGGGTGCTCGGTGGGTGCCTGGTGGGTGCCAGATGGGTGCCTGGTGGGTGCCAAGTGGGTGCCCGATGGGTTACCTTGAGGTTTCCTTGAGGTGCTTCCGGGGCTTAGCGTCTCCGCGGCCCGGTCGTCGACCAGGCCTCCTGGTTGCCGGACTGATCAACCAGGCTGTTGGACGCGGCTGCTTGCAGCCTGACGTATGAGTCACAGCCTGGTTGATCAGGTATCCTTTGGAGGTGCTTATCCAGTTCTCTCTTGAATACTGTGAGGGGTCGGCCAGGTGAGTGCCCGATAGGTGCCCGGTCGGTGCACAGTGGGTGCTCGGTGGGTGCCCGATGGGTGCCAGATGGGTGCCAAGTGGGTGCCCGGTGGGTGCTCGGTGGGAGCCTAGTGGGTTCTCGGTGTGTGCCCGGTGGGTGCCCGATGGGTGCCCGGTGGGTGTCCAGTGGGTGCTCGGTGTGTGCCCGGTGGGTGCCCGATGGGTGCTCGGTGGGTGCTCAGTGTGTGCCGGTGGGTGCCCGATGGGTGCCCTGTGGGTGCCCGATGGGTGCCCAGTGGGTGCTCAGTGGGTGCTCGGTGGGTCCCCGGTGAGTGCCCGGTGGGTGCCCAGTGGGTGCTTAGTGGGTGCCCGGTGGGTGCCCGGTGAGTGGCCGTTGGGTGCCCGGTGGGTGCTCGGCGGGTGCTCGGTGGGTGCTTGGTGGGTGCTTGGTGGGTGCCCGGTGGGTGCCCGGTGGGTGCCCGATGGGTGCCCGATGGGTGCACGGTGGGTGCCGGGTGGGTGCCCGGTGGGTTCCCGATGGGTGCCCGGTGGGTGCCCTGTGGGTGCTCGGTGGGTGCCCGTAGGGTGCCCGGTGGGTGCCTAGTGGGTGCTCGGTGGGTGCCCAGTGGGTGCCTAGTGGTCGCTCGGTGGGTGCCCGGTGGGGGCCCGGTGGGTGCCCGGTGGGTGCCCGGTGGGTGATTGGTGGGTACTCGGTGGGTGCCCGATGGATGCTCGGTGCAGGTGCCCGGTGGGTGCCCGGTGGGTGCCCAGTGGGTGCTCGGTGGGTACTCGGTGGGTGCCCGATGGATGCTCGGTGGGTGCCCAGTGGGTGCCCGGTGGGTGCCCGGTGGGTGCCCGGTGGGTGCCCGGTGGGTGCTCGGTGGGTGCTCGGTGGGTGCCCGATGGATGCTCGGTGGGTGCCCAGTGGGTGATTGGTGGATGCCCGGTGGGTGGCCGGTGAGTGCCTAGTGGGTGCTTGGTGGGTGCCCGGTGGGTGGCTGGTGGGTGCCCAGTGGGTGCTCGGTGGGTGCCCGGTGGGTGCCCGATGGGTGCCGGGTGGGTGCCCAGTGGGTGTCCGGTGGGAGCCTGGTGGGTGCCCGATGGATGCCCGGTGGGTGCCCAATGGGTGCCCGGTGGGTGCCCGATGGGTGCCCGGTGGGAGCCCGGTGGGTGCCCGATTGATGCCCGGTGGGTGCCTAGTGGGTGCTCGGTGGGTGCCCGGTGGGTGCCCAGTGGGTGATTGGTGGGTGCCCGATGGGTGCCCGGTGGGTGCCCAGTGGGTGCCCGGTGGGTGCCCAGTGGGTGATAGGTGGGGACTCGGTGGGTGCCTGATGGGTGCTCGGTGGGTGCCCGGTGGGTTCCCGATGGGTGCCCAGTGGGTGCTCGGTGGGTACTCGGTGGGTGCCCGATGGATGCTTGGTGGGTGCCCAGTGGGTGCCCGGTGGGTGCCCGGTGGGTGCCCAGTGGGTGCTCGGTGGGTGCCCGGTGGGTGCCCGGTGGGTGCTCGGTGGGTGCCAGGTGGGTGCCAGATGGGTGCCTGGTGGGTGCCAAGTGGGTGCCCGATGGGTTACCTTGAGGTTTCCTTGAGGTGCTTCCGGGGCTTAGCGTCTCCGCGGCCCGGTCGTCGACCAGGCCTCCTGGTTGCCGGACTGATCAACCAGGCTGTTGGACGGGGCGCTTGCAGCCTGACGTATGAGTCACAGCCTGGTTGATCAGGTATCCTTTGGAGGTGCTTATCCAGTTCTCTCTTGAACACTGTGAGGGGTCGGCCAGGTGAGTGCCCGATAGGTGCCCGGTCGGTGCACAGTGGGTGCTCGGTGGGTGCCCGATGGGTGCCAGATGGGTGCCAAGTGGGTGCCCGGTGGGTGCTCGGTGGGAGCCTAGTGGGTTCTCGGTGTGTGCCCGGTGGGTGCCCGATGGGTGCCCGGTGGGTGTCCAGTGGGTGCTCGGTGTTTGCCCGGTGGGTGCCCGATGGGTGCTCGGTGGGTGCTCAGTGTGTGCCGGTGGGTGCCCGATGGGTGCCCTGTGGGTGCCCGATGGGTGCCCAGTGGGTGCGCAGTGGGTGCTCGGTGGGTCCCCGGTGAGTGCCCGGTGGGTGCCCAGTGGGTGCTTAGTGGGTGCCCGCTGGGTGCCCGGTGAGTGGCCGTTGGGTGCCCGGTGGGTGCTCGGCGGGTGCTCGGTGGGTGCTTGGTGGGTGCTTGGTGGGTGCCCGGTGGGTGCCCGGTGGGTGCCCGATGGGTGCCCGATGGGTGCACGGTGGGTGCCGGGTGGGTGCCCGGTGGGTTCCCGATGGGTGCCCGGTGGGTGCCCTGTGGGTGCTCGGTGGGTGCCCGAAGGGTGCCCGGTGGGTGCCTAGTGGGTGCTCGGTGGGTGCCCAGTGGGTGCCTAGTGGTCGCTCGGTGGGTGCCCGGTGGGGGCCCGGTGGGTGCCCGGTGGGTGCCCGGTGGGTGCCCAGTGGGTGCTCGGTGGGTACTCGGTGGGTGCCCGATGGATGCTCGGTGGGTGCCCAGTGGGTGCCCGGTGGGTGCCCGGTGGGTGCCCGGTGGGTGCTCGGTGGGTGCTCGGTGGGTGCCCGATGGATGCTCGGTGGGTGCCCAGTGGGTGCCCAGTGGGTGATTGGTGGATGCCCGGTGGGTGGCCGGTGAGTGCCTAGTGGGTGCTTGGTGGGTGCCCGCTGGGTGGCTGGTGGGTGCCCAGTGGGTGCTCGGTGGGTGCCCGGTGGGTGCCCGATGGGTGCCGGGTGGGTGCCCAGTGGGTGTCCGGTGGGAGCCTGGTGGGTGCCCGATGGATGCCCGGTGGGTGCCCGATGGGTGCCCGGTGGGTGCCCGATGGGTGCCCGGTGGGAGCCCGGTGGGTGCCCGATGGATGCCCGGTGGGTGCCTAGTGGGTGCTCGGTGGGTGCCCGGTGGGTGCCCAGTGGGTGATTGGTGGGTGCCCGATGGGTGCCCGGTGGGTGCCCAGTGGGTGCCCGGTGGGTGCCCAGTGGGTGATAGGTGGGGACTCGGTGGGTGCCCGATGGGTGCTCGGTGGGTGCCCGGTGGGTTCCCGATGGGTGCCCAGTGGGTGCTCGGTGGGTACTCGGTGGGTGCCCGATGGATGCTTGGTGGGTGCCCAGTGGGTGCCCGGTGGGTGCCCGGTGGGTGCCCAGTGGGTTCTCGGTGGGTGCCCGGTGGGTGCCCGGTGGGTGCTCGGTGGGTGCCAGGTGGGTGCCAGATGGGTGCCTGGTGGGTGCCAAGTGGGTGCCCGATGGGTTACCTTGAGGTTTCCTTGAGGTGCTTCCGGGGCTTAGCGTCTCCGCGGCCCGGTCGTCGACCAGGCCTCCTGGTTGCCGGACTGATCAACCAGGCTGTTGGACGCGGCTGCTTGCAGCCTGACGTATGAGTCACAGCCTGGTTGATCAGGTATCCTTTGGAGGTGCTTATCCAGTTCTCTCTTGAACACTGTGAGGGGTCGGCCAGGTGAGTGCCCGATAGGTGCCCGGTCGGTGCAAAGTGGGTGCTCGGTGGGTGCCCGATGGGTGCCAGATGGGTGCCAAGTGGGTGCCCGGTGGGTGCTCGGTGGGAGCCTAGTGGGTTCTCGGTGTGTGCCCGGTGGGTGCCCGATGGGTGCCCGGTGGGTGTCCAGTGGGTGCTCGGTGTGTGCCCGGTGGGTGCCCGATGGGTGCTCGGTGGGTGCTCAGTGTGTGCCGGTGGGTGCCCGGAGGGTGCCCGGTGGGTGCCCGGTGGGTGCTCGGTGGGTGCTCGGTGGGTGCCCGATGGATGCTCGGTGGGTGCCCAGTGGGTGCCCAGTGGGTGATTGGTGGATGCCCGGTGGGTGGCCGGTGAGTGCCTAGTGGGTGCTTGGTGGGTGCCCGGTGGGTGGCTGGTGGGTGCCCAGTGGGTGCTCGGTGGGTGCCCGGTGGGTGCCCGATGGGTGCTCGGTGGGTGCTCAGTGTGTGCCGGTGGGTGCCCGATGGGTGCCCTGTGGGTGCCCGATGGGTGCCCAGTGGGTGCTCAGTGGGTGCTCGGTGGGTCCCCGGTGAGTGCCCGGTGGGTGCCCAGTGGGTGCTTAGTGGGTGCCCGGTGGGTGCCCGGTGAGTGGCCGTTGGGTGCCCGGTGGGTGCTCGGCGGGTGCTCGGTGGGTGCTTGGTGGGTGCTTGGTGGGTGCCCGGTGGGTGCCCGGTGGGTGCCCGATGGGTGCCCGATGGGTGCACGGTGGGTGCCGGGTGGGTGCCCGGTGGGTTCCCGATGGGTGCCCGGTGGGTGCCCTGTGGGTGCTCGGTGGGTGCCCGAAGGGTGCCCGGTGGGTGCCTAGTGGGTGCTCGGTGGGTGCCCAGTGGGTGCCTAGTGGTCGCTCGGTGGGTGCCCGGTAGGGGCCCGGTGGGTGCCCGGTGGGTGCCCGGTGGGTGATTGGTGGGTACTCGGTGGGTGCCCGATGGATGCTCGGTGCAGGTGCCCGGTGGGTGCCCGGTGGGTGCCCAGTGGGTGCTCGGTGGGTACTCGGTGGGTGCCCGATGGATGCTCGGTGGGTGCCCAGTGGGTGCCCGGTGGGTGCCCGGTGGGTGCCCTGTGGGTGCCCGGTGGGTGCTCGGTGGGTGCCCGATGGATGCTCGGTGGGTGCCCAGTGGGTGCCCAGTGGGTGATTGGTGGATGCCCGGTGGGTGGCCGGTGAGTGCCTAGTGGGTGCTTGGTGGGTGCCCGGTGGGTGGCTGGTGGGTGCCCAGTGGGTGCTCGGTGGGTGCCCGGTGGGTGCCCGATGGGTGCCGGGTGGGTGCCCAGTGGGTGCTCGGTGGGTACTCGGTGGGTGCCCGATGGATGCTCGGTGGGTGCCCAGTGGGTGCCCGGTGGGTGCCCGGTGGGTGCCCGGTGGGTGCTCGGTGGGTGCTCGGTGGGTGCCCGATGGATGCTCGGTGGGTGCCCAGTGGGTGCCCAGTGGGTGATTGGTGGATGCCCGGTGGGTGGCCGGTGAGTGCCTAGTGGGTGCTTGGTGGGTGCCCGGTGGGTGGCTGGTGGGTGCCCAGTGGGTGCTCGGTGTGTGCCCGGTGGGTGCCCGATGGGTGCCCGGTGGGTGTCCAGTGGGTGCTCGGTGTGTGCCCGGTGGGTGCCCGATGGGTGCTCGGTGGGTGCTCAGTGTGTGCCGGTGGGTGCCCGATGGGTGCCCTGTGGGTGCCCGATGGGTGCCCAGTGGGTGCTCAGTGGGTGCTCGGTGGGTCCCCGGTGAGTGCCCGGTGGGTGCCCAGTGGGTGCTTAGTGGGTGCCCGGTGGGTGCCCGGTGAGTGGCCGTTGGGTGCCCGGTGGGTGCTCGGCGGGTGCTCGGTGGGTGCTTGGTGGGTGCTTGGTGGGTGCCCGGTGGGTGCTCGGTGGGTGCCCGATGGGTGCCCGATGGGTGCACGGTGGGTGCCGGGTGGGTGCCCGGTGGGTTCCCGATGGGTGCCCGGTGGGTGCCCTGTGGGTGCTCGGTGGGTGCCCGAAGGGTGCCCGGTGGGTGCCTAGTGGGTGCTCGGTGGGTGCCCAGTGGGTGCCTAGTGGTCGCTCGGTGGGTGCCCGGTGGGGGCCCGGTGGGTGCCCGGTGGGTGCCCGGTGGGTGATTGGTGGGTACTCGGTGGGTGCCCGATGGATGCTCGGTGCAGGTGCCCGGTGGGTGCCCGGTGGGTGCCCAGTGGGTGCTCGGTGGGTACTCGGTGGGTGCCCGATGGATGCTCGGTGGGTGCCCAGTGGGTGCCCGGTGGGTGCCCGGTGGGTGCCCGGTGGGTGCTCGGTGGGTGCTCGGTGGGTGCCCGATGGATGCTCGGTGGGTGCCCAGTGGGTGCCCAGTGGGTGATTGGTGGATGCCCGGTGGGTGGCCGGTGAGTGCCTAGTGGGTGCTTGGTGGGTGCCCGGTGGGTGGCTGGTGGGTGCCCAGTGGGTGCTCGGTGGGTGCCCGGTGGGTGCCCGATGGGTGCTCGGTGGGTGCTCAGTGTGTGCCGGTGGGTGCCCGATGGGTGCCCTGTGGGTGCCCGATGGGTGCCCAGTGGGTGCTCAGTGGGTGCTCGGTGGGTCCCCGGTGAGTGCCCGGTGGGTGCCCAGTGGGTGCTTAGTGGGTGCCCGGTGGGTGCCCGGTGAGTGGCCGTTGGGTGCCCGGTGGGTGCTCGGCGGGTGCTCGGTGGGTGCTTGGTGGGTGCTTGGTGGGTGCCCGGTGGGTGCCCGGTGGGTGCCCGATGGGTGCCCGATGGGTGCACGGTGGGTGCCGGGTGGGTGCCCGGTGGGTTCCCGATGGGTGCCCGGTGGATGCCCTGTGGGTGCTCGGTGGGTGCCCGAAGGGTGCCCGGTGGGTGCCTAGTGGGTGCTCGGTGGGTGCCCAGTGGGTGCCTAGTGGTCGCTCGGTGGGTGCCCGGTGGGGGCCCGGTGGGTGCCCGGTGGGTGCCCGGTGGGTGATTGGTGGGTACTCGGTGGGTGCCCGATGGATGCTCGGTGCAGGTGCCCGGTGGGTGCCCGGTGGGTGCCCAGTGGGTGCTCGGTGGGTACTCGGTGGGTGCCCGATGGATGCTCGGTGGGTGCCCAGTGGGTGCCCGGTGGGTGCCCGGTGGGTGCCCGGTGGGTGCCCGGTGGGTGCTCGGTGGGTGCTCGGTGGGTGCCCGATGGATGCTCGGTGGGTGCCCAGTGGGTGCCCAGTGGGTGATTGGTGGATGCCCGGTGGGTGGCCGGTGAGTGCCTAGTGGGTGCTTGGTGGGTGCCCGGTGGGTGGCTGGTGGGTGCCCAGTGGGTGCTCGGTGGGTGCCCGGTGGGTGCCCGATGGGTGCTCGGTGGGTGCTCAGTGTGTGCCGGTGGGTACCCGATGGGTGCCCTGTGGGTGCCCGATGGGTGCCCAGTGGGTGCTCAGTGGGTGCTCGGTGGGTCCCCGGTGAGTGCCCGGTGGGTGCCCAGTGGGTGCTTAGTGGGTGCCCGGTGGGTGCCCGGTGAGTGGCCGTTGGGTGCCCGGTGGGTGCTCGGCGGGTGCTCGGTGGGTGCTTGGTGGGTGCTTGGTGGGTGCCCGGTGGGTGCCCGGTGGGTGCCCGATGGGTGCACGGTGGGTGCCGGGTGGGTGCCCGGTGGGTTCCCGATGGGTGCCCGGTGGGTGCCCTGTGGGTGCTCGGTGGGTGCCCGAAGGGTGCCCGGTGGGTGCCTAGTGGGTGCTCGGTGGGTGCCCAGTGGGTGCCTAGTGGTCGCTCGGTGGGTGCCCGGTGGGGGCCCGGTGGGTGCCCGGTGGGTGCCCGGTGGGTGATTGGTGGGTACTCGGTGGGTGCCCGATGGATGCTCGGTGCAGGTGCCCGGTGGGTGCCCGGTGGGTGCCCAGTGGGTGCTCGGTGGGTACTCGGTGGGTGCCCGATGGATGCTCGGTGGGTGCCCAGTGGGTGCCCGGTGGGTGCCCGGTGGGTGCCCGGTGGGTGCTCGGTGGGTGCCCGATGGATGCTCGGTGGGTGCCCAGTGGGTGCCCAGTGGGTGATTGGTGGATGCCCGGTGGGTGGCCGGTGAGTGCCTAGTGGGTGCTTGGTGGGTGCCCGGTGGGTGGCTGGTGGGTGCCCAGTGGGTGCTCGGTGGGTGCCCGGTGGGTGCCCGATGGGTGCCGGGTGGGTGCCCAGTGGGTGATAGTAGTGTAAATGGCCCCATAGAGCGGCAATTTTGTTTTTTTCGACTGCCGCTCTACGTCGCAGGGTTATTTTCAACTTTAGACCGGCCGTTTTTTTTTTTTTCAACTGCCGCTCTACGTCGCAGGGTTATTTTCAACTTTTAGACCGGCCGTTTTTTTTTTTTTTCCAGGGTCTGTCTACGCACCCCTAGTTTCACGAACTTGAAGTATGACATAGACCGTGCGTTTTTTGTTTTTCAGGAGCCAGTCTACGCACCCTGGGTTTTCTACAAGTCCCTCTATGGTCCCTGCCATTTTCTCTCAAGGGGATTAAACGGCCGCCTCCAGTCATCCCCAAATTTCGTTGGCTCAGTGACCCTGCACAGACATTGCTAATGGTCAATGACGTCACCAGCTAGCCGCTCGGCATTCCTGCACCGGCATGTTCGAGGGGATTAAAAAGCCGGTCTATGAGTCGTGTGTTTTGCGATACAACAGTGACCTTGAAACCTAATGTAAAATACCATCATCCCTAGTCTATTTTTAATTTCATATTTACTTCCAACCATCGCCCATTACATTTATCAAAGAGGATCATGTATGTGAGGGAAGAACATAACTTCAGCACTGCAAGAAGTTATGTGTGTATTTTCAAGTTCGTCCCCTGCTGCCTGTATTTACCCAGGTCTTTTTCCTAAATATAAAACTTATCCAATTCATGCCTATTCTGTTTCATGTTGATACGTTTAATAGGTTATTAATATTCCCCTTTACTATGACCATTCAGTCGCACCTCTATCATGTCACCCCTATTTCTTCCTCGTCATTCTAGAGAATGTAATTTGAGCTTTGACAATCTTTCTTGAAGGATCGTTTATTATGCATAGGGCAAAAAATAATATGAAAAAACTGCTATCAGTCGTTTATATTAAAAAATAGAGGCCTGGGCATTGGTGATTTCAATGCGTTTTCAGTAGTAACCAATATTGTCCTTAACCTCACACACGTCTCACATTCGCTCAAAACATACCTCCCACACCTTGCTGTGGCATATAACAAATAAAAAAATCTCATTCAGTAAAAGCAAGCCTCTCATATTTTAAAATAAGGCCTTCTGCGGCGCGAGGCGCGCTAAATGCGGATCCCAGGAGGTTCGCACATAAGTGTGAACTCTTAATCTGGCTTAATACCTCAACTATACTCTGTGCTTCATCAAAGTTGATATTCAGCTACAATAGCTCGTATTTTCGCTCGTTGCATATATTTTCTGTTATTCATAAACCCGATCAAACCTTCCTAACCTAACCTAACCTAACATTTTATTTATAACAAACAAATACATTCTACAGACCAGTTATTGTTGTTGTTTAGTTACATCGTGAAAAGCGAACTCAGGTATAGGGATAAGGTATTGCTGGCCATTAGCATATAGGTGTGAAGGTATTACAGTACCTTACTGGTCAACTATGTATGACGTCACCAGACCAACCAATGCGACCTTTGGCGTCTACTGGCATGTGTATTTGATGTTATTAATCAAAAATGACTAGACTAACCATCCCCACCTAACCTAATCAGAGGACTACGAATATACATTTTAGTCATCCACAACTGTAATCATTATTCAGTGATAAGTTCAAAAGTATAACAGAAGCCCAAATATCATACTGCAATTTAAGCAGAATCGTACATCTGGCAGCATAGCAGGTGAGCTGAACATAAGAATAAAGGTAACTGCAGAGGTCCTATTGGCCCATACGAGGCAGCTCCTATATATTTCCACCCAATCTCATTCATGTCCACCCTATGCTTAAAACAACCAAGGGATCCCACTTAAAGTATTAGTTTACAATAATAGTTTTAATAAATAGCTCTTATTCTAGTTTTATATACAACAGCAATTATGAAACCCTATAGCTAGATATTCTACTATAATTCACAAGTAGTTACCACACATCTGGCAGTACAGCGGATTAGTGGCTGTGTTCATAGGCTAGTCAACTGTCCTCACATCCATCAAATAGATATCCAAATATCGCACCTCAATTCATCCATCTAGCAACTCAGCTGGATGTTAGCCACTATATTCATAGGCTAATCATTTCTACACCTCAAAAAATCCTAGTCTTGCTACGCAAATTAGCTAACTTGTTTCTAAACCAACACTCGCAAATACAATCATGCATACCTACACATACTTCAAAACCTATGCATTCATAGAGAATAGCCTAGTTTTTTGCCACCATTTCCCCATTAATCAGATGTAATTTATGCTATACACACAGAAAATACAGCATTTACACAAAAAATATGCCATTTATGCACACAATATATTATTTACACTCTAAATATACCATCACATAAAAAATATGAGATTTTCATACAAAATATGTCAGTTGCACACAAAAATATACCATTTACACAATATTGCATGTACACTCAGAGTATGACATTTACACAAAGTACGGTATTTTGCACAAATATATCAAAATGCTTATGCATTTAGACAATCAAAAATGCTCTTTCACTAAAATTACACAATTTCACAAACGTAATTTTCACAAAATACCCACACATTGTCTCATAAACCAAAATACACTTACACCATGAAGATCTATTTTATCAAATTACAGAGCTTACACAAAATACACAATTTTCACACACAAATACAGTTGCACCAGTTCCACTTCAACAAATTAAACACAACTTGCATAAATGCACTATTATCACAAAAATTATTACACAGTTTGTGTAATTATTTTACATCTTTGCACAATTAATACAAGAAAACTTGCTATATAATTACTCAGCTTGCACAATGACAATCAATACGCAAAGGTATAAATAAACAATTCGTCCATATGCAATTACACAACATGCGCAATTAATACACAACTTATACAATATTACACATCTTTCATAATTATTACACACAACTTGCACAAATGCATATCTAGCACAAATACGTACAATACATAACTACCCCAAATATGAAAATACACAACTAGCATAAATACACGATTTACACAAATACAATTGCGACATTTACACAACTAGCTCAAAAATATAATCAATACACAACTTACCAAAATCTGAACAATACATAACTAGCACATATTCATTAAATACACAACTATGCAATTTCCGCAAATACACATACAAAAACATATACAATTAATACATACAACTTTCACAAAACAATACACAATTTATAGAAATATAATCAATACATAATTTCAATAATCATGCAACTTATGCAAAATACATAATCTGCACAATTAATACACAAGTATATTAATTGTGCTATATATGTACAAACACAACCAACTGGGTCAAACAATACACAATTTGCATGATATTTTTCTGGGTATATTTAGGACATTAATTATAATATGCTGAGTTTAACCAACTCCCCAAAAGTCAGAATTTCACATATAAAAATGGTTCATATAACTTCCAATAAGCTCAATATATAACACATTCTTTTTCCATTAAGATATCAACATTATTAGTGCTAAACTATTCATCTAACATATGTCCACTATTTTTATGTCTTATTAATACCTTCCTTGTTACATTCTCTCCAATCAGACCACCATATTTATGTATTTATTTAAACCATCTAACAGACTTATTTGTTCTAGCCTTAGTTATGTTAGGGCAGGTGGGGTTAGGTTCGAGTCAGTATTTTCTATGATAATTTTAGACAAATTTGCTATATCTTATCAAAATGCATCTTGTTAAAACTTAAATTCATCTAAATCTATCAAAAATATACTTATACTACGCAAATTTGACTAAATTCAACCTAGCTAAACTTACTAAATATGAGCATCCCATATCCTCACATACAAGCCTATGTCGCCTCTGTCCATACATTTTATGAGTCTGCCATATAGCTCGAACCCCAAATAGGAAAATTTACACTATTTCTTAAACATACTAGTTCATTACCTTAAGATATTATATATGACCTTCCATACACGACCTCACCTAACCTGACCTGGCATAATCAAACCTAGATTTAGTTCAAGTTGGCGAAATTTAAGCTATGCCACTTTAATTCGACATAATTTATGGCAATTTCCACCAAATATACCCAAATGTTGCGTAGCATAGCACTGCCAAAGCCCATTTTCTCCTATTCCATACTATCCTACACAACCTCCCCTAACCTGACCTAGCATATCCAAACCTGGATTTGGTTAAAGTTGGCGAAATTTATGCTATGCCGCCTAAATATGGCCTAATTTAAGGCAATTTCCACCAAATATACCCAAATGTTGTGTATCATAGCATCACCAAAGCCCATTTTTACCTACATTTTCTCCTATTCCATCCTACCCTACACAACCTCACCTAACCTATCCTAGCATATCCAAACCTGGATTTGGTTAAAGTCTGCGAAATTTAAGCTATCCCACATAAATACGACCTAATTTAAGGAAATTCCCACCAAATATCCCCAAATGTTTCGTATCACAGCACTGCCAAAGCCCATTTTTACCTACATTTTCTCCTATTCCATCCTACCCTATGCAACCTTACCTAACCTATCCTACCATATCCAAACCTAGATTTGGTTAGAGTCTGCGAAATTTAAGCTATCCCACCTAAATTCTATCTAATTTAAGGCAATTCCCACCAAATATATCCAAATGTTCTGTATCACAGCACTGCCAAAGCCCATTTTTACCTACATTTTCTCCTATTCCATCCTACCCTACGCAACCTTACCTAAGCTATCCTAGCATATCCAAACCTAGATTTGGTTAAAGTCGGCGAAATTTAAGTTATCCCATATAAATTTGACCTAATTTAAGACAATTTCCACCAAATATACCCAAAAATGTTTTGGAACATAGCACGGCCAAAGCTCATTTTAGCTGAGTTTTCACCTATTCCAAGCTGCCCTAGACAACCCTACCCAGCCTCTCCTGGCATATCCAAAGTCAGATTTGATTATAGTTGGCAAAATTTATGCCTTTCCAACCTAAATTTTACCTAATTTAAGCCAATTTCCACAGAATATGCCCAAATGTTTTTGTATCTTAGCATGGTTAAAGTTTATTTTAGCTGAGTTTTCACCTATTCCAACCTGCCCTAGACATCCCTACCCGGCCTCTCCTGGCATATCCAAAGTCAGATTTGATTATAGTTGGCAAAATTTGTGCCTTTCCCACCTAAATTTTACCTAATTTATGCCAATTTCCACCGAATATACCCAAATGTTTTGTATCTTAGCATGGTCAAAGTTCATTTCACCCAAGTTTTTCACCTATTCCATCCTACCTTACACAGCCTTACCTAACCTGACCTAGCATATCCCAAGCTAGATTTGATTAGAGTTCGTGAAATTTATGCTTACTCACCTAAATTCAACCTAATTTAAGACAATTTCTACCCAATATACCCAAAATGATTTGTTACATAGCTCAGCCAAAGACCATTTTACCCGAGTTTTCACATATTCCAACCTACCCTACATAGCCTTACCTATCCCTGACCTAGCAGATTTGATTAAAGTTGGGGAAATTTAAGTTATCGCCATCAAACTGGAGACAATTTCCACCAAATATGCCTAAATGTTGTGTATCATAGCACAGCCAAAGCCCATTTTACCTACATTTTCATCCATTCCATCTAAACCTGGACCTAGCCTCTGATACTACATATACTCAGAGAAGTTATGTTTTTTGGATATGAACCTAAATGCCCGTGCCTAACCTGCAAGAGTCTTGGAGCTTTGTTGAATATTTTATCTATTTTTCTTCAAAAACAGAAGTTTTGGATATGAACCTATCCGCACTGTGCCTAACCTGCTAGGTTCTTTGTTGAACATTGTAACCATATTCATAGAAAAGTGATGTTTTGGATATGGACCTAACAGCCCCTCTCCTTTAAAACTTGGAACTGTGTTCAATATTGTAGATATAGTGTTGGGTATGTGTTTTGTTTTTACACATCAACCAAACAGTCCTGGACCTAACCTCCCTTCATCTAACTTCAAATTCATCGTAAATATGGAAGGAACGTGTTGTTTGTGCAACAACCCAACCGTCCTTGACCTAGCCTCCATTTATCAAACTTCATATTTATCATAAATATGGAGGACCGTGTTATTTGTGCATCAACCCAGCCGTCCTGGGCCTAACCTCCCTTTATCTAATTTCAAATTTATTGTATATATGGGAAGAAGGTGTTGTTTATGCATCAACCCAACGTCCCTGGACCTAACCTCTGATACACGAATTTTGGTTCAACATTGCATCATACTTGTAGCATATTTTTTTTCACATAATTCATCCATCCTCAACCTAACCTCTATTACCTGGGGGGAGGGAGGTTAATGGAAAATATGATAATAATGGGAATTTTCTCTACATCAGTTCAACTCAACCATCCTTAACCTAACCTTAGTTAGAAAGGGATATAACTCACCAAAACTATTTAATTACCATTTACCTTATTTTCCTTATCCTAACCCATAACCAGAGGGTTTAGACCCCCCTTTACCTCAAAATTAGAGTACAGGGCTAAATTAGGGAATGTTAGGTTTATATGTGAAAATATATTCCTACCTTAAATATATAGTATAGTTTCGAGGTAAAGGGGGGTCTAAACCCTCTGGTTATGGGTTAGGGTAAGGAAAATAAGGTAAATGGTAATTAAATAGTTTTGGTGAGTTATATCCCTTTCTAACTAAGGTTAGGTTAAGGATGGTTGAGTTGAACTGATGTAGAGAAAATTCCCATTATTATCATATTTTCCATTAACCTCCCTCCCCCCAGGTAATAGAGGTTAGGTTGAGGATGGATGAATTATGTGAAAAAAAATATGCTACAAGTATGATGCAATGTTGAACCAAAATTCGTGTATCAGAGGTTAGGTCCAAGGAGGTTGGGTTGATGCATAAACAACACCTTCTTCCCATATATACAATAAATTTGAAGTTAGATAAAGGGAGGTTAGGCCCAGGACGGCTGGGTTGATGCACAAATAACACGGCCCTCCATATTTATGATAAATATGAAGTTTGATAAATGGTGTGGGAACCGACCTGTGAGATTTATATTTATTTAATTTATATGAATTTATATTTACGTTAATTTATATACTTCGATAGCAATTTGTATAATGATAAGTGGACTGTATTTCTGCAATAATCTCATAATCTCACAAATCGATCCTCTACACATTAGGGGGGGGTTATTAAATTAATATATATGCAGCCAATCAAACTACAGAATTAACTACACATTATTAAACATTGAAGAGGTTCCTTATCTTATAGTACAGCAGGCTAGTCCACCAGGTATAACTAGGGTGTAGACACCAAATTATCCTCTTTGAGGTAGCTTCCATATCACCCAGGTAACTGGTGCACAAACTCTTCCTCGTCTTGACCTGTCAAAAGTGCGCTAGCTGTGAAGCCAGATACCTATATATGACAAGTATATCAGAGAAAACAGTACATGGAACATGAAGACCTGGCTTAATTACCTTTAGTTTGAGGCTTCCATGTGATCTAACTGGGTCACCCTATATAATGACATTAATGGCCACTAATGATAAATAATGGGTTTCGGAAAGAACACTTAACTTGATTTGTTGACAGCGTGTTGACAGATGGTACACCTTTGGTATCCATAACACTACGTCCAAGTAAAATTAACAGGAGCCGAATTTGCTCCCGTGTGAGCCTCTGGTCTCGTATAACAATGGCTGCCCTCCTTCCCCACTGACGCCTGGCCTACTTTGTCCAGATATCAGAAAGTGATAGAAGGGTCACATTTACTCTACTTTAATATTGATAATTAAGTTAATTTATATAAGATGTTTTTATGATGGTAAAGTCCAAAGACTAATGTATTTAAGAATAATTCCCACCATAATAGGTGGAGAATATAATAGTATGTGGTGATGATATCCCGTTTTCTTTAGACGGTAATTCCACTACAAGTTACGTTTTCTATGGGTAACTTGTTTATACAACACAGCTCTTATCTGTCTGTATGATATTAAATGGTGTCGGATTTTCCGACATAATTCCCCAGGGGGCTGCTCACGGGTCGAAGTCCTAATTAGAACAGACGAACACCGATACTCCTCCTTCGAATTATTAGATTAATTTGATGTTAGTAGTTAGTAATCACACATTTATGTGTCTGTTCGTACAGGACGGATGTCCCGTACTAGAGTTGCAGGGGTTAGAAGTCTAATGCAATTTCATTTCCCTGTCAACTCTTGAAAGGCTAATATTCAAGCCTTATTACATATTATTTAACCCAGAAGACTGGATGTGATCAAGTACTACAGTCAAGTATGATTCAGGGACTGCAGTGAGATCAGTGACATTAGATATAACTTGAAGTTTCTTCAGGTAACTGGTCACTGATATATAAACACTGAGGCCCATGGAATACATCTTGATTAAATAATAAATGTATCAAATCAGTCATCAGATTTATTAGGGTTTAATTTAGTTAATTGATTCAGAAGATTGAATAGCTCATCATTAAAGTAAAGTATGGTTCTGAGACTGCAGTGGGTTCAGTGACATTGGTCGCAGTGACTTGTAGCTGTTTTAGCTACTGTTCACTGATTTGCCACTGAGGCCTCATGAACTCATCTTCAGCTTTAAATGATGATACTAACATCAACCTCTGTTGGTATAGTCAGCTGTAATCTCCTTAGTATAATGCTACTGGAGAAATATAATCAGCTGACAAATTTAGGTTTCTACTGGTATTGTTTATCTGCAGGCATAGGTCTCCTCAGGCTTGATACTGGGCCTGAGAGTAATTTACCTCCTGCAGAGTTTAACATGGTTATACCCTGATATTTAGTAGGGCTACCGATGAATCGATGGCAATAGTCTGTCCCAACAAGGAGACCGAAGTCAGTGAGGTGATCAGACTTAATATTATCTGCCAATTTTATTCCTCTATTTCTCAGGAATTTGGCTGTTGCTCTCAGACCTTGAACTTGTAGGTCTACTGGTATTTTGTCCACCACAATGGCTTGTACTCGACAGACGTACCTGCCTAAACGTACTGATGGTTGTACCACCTGGTAGACTTGAGGTCCTGCATCTGTTACAAACCCTGAGATGTTGAATGACATCTGGGCTACAGGCCTTAATTGTAATTCATCTGCCAACTTTTTAGTGATATATGTTCTCTGGGATCCTTGGTCAAACAACCCACGGGTATGGACCTTGGCCCTCTTATTCAGGATGGTAATTTGGGCAGTAGGCAAAGTCGTATTACCTTTAGACTTTGCCGATTGGACACTCTTTGTTGGTTGCACCTTGCAGTACTGTACTGTGGTGGGAATGCTATCTTCCACCTTGGGTCTTGGAGACGTTGTTTTGGTGTCTCTGCACAATGCTGCATGGTGCTGACCTTTGTTACACCTATTACAGGTGTGTAATTGGGTCTCACAATCCTTGATGTTATGTTTCCTGAGGCACCTCGTGCAATGTTGCAAATCTTTGAGTCGCTCAACACGGGCGTCACTATCAGGAAAATTAGAGCAGTGGTACATTGAATGTTTCTCATTGCAGAACAAACATGTTCCATAGCTTCCAGTACCCTTTGGTGTCACGTTCTTGGGTGACACAGTAACTATAGGCTTGGAGGGTCCCACTGCATATACGCCCACACTGCCACTGTTCCTCTTTGGTGTTGAATTATATTGTCTAGATTGATTTGGAGTACCTTTGGTACTCTGTGGTTTACTATTATTGGTTTCTGAGGGTTTACTTGGTGGTTTTAATTTGTCATGTGTTCGTAATTGATGAACTACTGACTTTAAACCTTCAGATATTTCATTCATGGATAAGATGCTTTTATTGTAATGAGCACTCATTTGTCTCAATATGTCCCTAGGTATTTTCTCCTGGACAATTATTTTCAAGACCCACTCAGCCCCGTTTGTATCTGCTGTCAGGCTGAGGGCATTGATCAATGATTCTACCTCCAGCTTGAAGACTTGGAGTGAATCAGCTGAAGCCTCCGGTGGGGGTAAATGCAACAGCTCATGAACTAAATGTGATGTTCTTACTTCTGGATCAGCATAATTATCCTTGAGGAGTTTTACTGCCAGATCATAGCCGTCATTAGTTAATCTCAGATGGGATACTACTGTTTTAGCCTCACCTGATAATTGGCCTTGCAAATAAGAGAATTTACTACTCTTTGGTAAAGATTGTTTTGAGTCTACAAGGTCAACGAATTTGTTCCAAAATTCGTCCCAATCTTCCTCATCTTTTCCTGAGAAAGTGGGTAAATTAATTGGAGGGAGTCGAACTTCTGCTTGACTCGTATTAGATGCAACTGTTGTTGTTGTTGCTGTTGCCTTGTTCTGGGCAATTAATTTGACATAAGGCTGTAACGTGGCCTGAGTGTGATCTTCATAATTCGCAAGATCAACCATAATGTCGTCTATTTCTGTTTCTGATAAATTAGTGTTGGCAAGTTCAGCCACATATGTTGCTATTTGACATTTGATTTGCTCAAATTTACCTGCAGCTGCTTGATAATAGCTTTCCAGGTCAGCATAATCAACTGTTGATTGTTGTGACAAATCTTCACATTTCTTGATCTGTCTTGTTAAGTGGCCTTTAAGACCTGCAAGGGTTCTTTTCATTCTCCCTGCATTATCCATACTGGCTAGTTGGTGAAGCCTTGTGGGACTTGTACTTGGGCTGCTCATAATACTGAACAAGCTCTAATGGTAGCCTAGGGTAAATTCTGAACTCACTAGGCAATAATCCTACCTCTACTAGAGGTTAGCACTTAAAATTAATACACATTATATATATACAATCATACACACTAATGATTTGAGTGATAAACCAGTGTCACTGGAAGTACCTTTAGGTTAGCTCTTCTATATCACCCTAGGATGGTAGAGACACTAATTAATCACTCAAAGGTGTAATGATCATAAGTAATTTATTATATATACAACTCAACTCGAGTTGTTAAAAATTACACCCAAAATAGGGTCTGGACCATTCATTAATGGTGTTAGGTTGTTCAATATAGTACAACTGACTATTGTAATAATGGGACTAGGATGAACAATAATAGTTCAACTAGTCATATCCTACCCTGTTGTGGGTTGGCAATTAGTAAATATTATACTGTGATCACTAGTGCAATATATATTAAATAATTCTCTATTTTGGAGAAATAATATACACAATTATTGATAATAGCCTCTTAATTAGCCTCTATGAAACTTCTAATTTTATCTAGAAGTATTAAATATTATTAGTGACCTCGCGAAATAAACTCCACAAAATTCGTAGATAATCTCTCGCGAAATGTAACACCACGAAATCCGTGAACAATCTCGCGAAGACACAGTCACTAATTAGGCTGGCTTCAATATTAGCGCTGTCATTTCACGAAATAACACGCCACCAAATATCTGTGGGTGTGCATGAAACCGCTGACGAAGCTGAACTGGGCTGAGGGAGGCTCCTGAGCTCCCTCGAGGCTACGCTGCCGTCTTGACTGCTGGCTTTGTTTAAATAAATAAATGTGTCAATATTTCATTCAAAATGATCTGCTACCAGAAATTTTAGCCAAATATCCCCAGTTTGCTAACTGTAGGTAGTAACTAAGTGATTGTAACCTATCCACCGCTGCCCACTGGATGGGGGGCGGTGTGCAGGACAAACATATAAATTTTGACACTAGCTCTCCACATATGTCAGTTGCTTAATTTAGAACCTGTACTTGAGGTCGATCTCGAACCCATTGTTGATGTGATGACTTATATTGAATTTTGTAACTAGCTCATCAAGATTGTAACTTGCTTAGCTAAATGAATTGTGGGGTTCAGTCCCTGAGCCCATTATGTGCCTCTGTAACCCTTTCCACTACCGCCCACAAGATGGGTATGGGGTGCATAATAAATGAACTAAACTAACTTTGTTTAAATAACACTGCACTAGTATATTTAATGAATCCACTGGTTAACTGGTTCATCCGGTACTAAGATGACCAAATGTGGGTTCATAGAATCAAATAATCCGTCATCCGGTTCGAAGGACCAAATAATGTGGGAACCGACCTGTGAGATTTATATTTATTTAATTTATATGAATTTATATTTACGTTAATTTATATACTTCGATAGCAATTTGTATAATGATAAGTGGACTGTATTTCTGCAATAATCTCATAATCTCACAAATCGATCCTCTACACATTAGGGGGGGGTTATTAAATTAATATATATGCAGCCAATCAAACTACAGAATTAACTACACATTATTAAACATTGAAGAGGTTCCTTATCTTATAGTACAGCAGGCTAGTCCACCAGGTATAACTAGGGTGTAGACACCAAATTATCCTCTTTGAGGTAGCTTCCATATCACCCAGGTAACTGGTGCACAAACTCTTCCTCGTCTTGACCTGTCAAAAGTGTGCTAGCTGTGAAGCCAGATACCTATATATGACAAGTATATCAGAGAAAACAGTACATGGAACATGAAGACCTGGCTTAATTACCTTTAGTTTGAGGCTTCCATGTGATCTAACCGGGTCACCCTATATAATGACATTAATGGCCACTAATGATAAATAATGGGTTTCGGAAAGAACACTTAACTTGATTTGTTGACAGCGTGTTGACAGATGGTACACCTTTGGTATCCATAACACTACGTCCAAGCAAAATTAACAGGAGCCGAATTTGCTCCCGTGTGAGCCTCTGGTCTCGTATAACAATGGCTGCCCTCCTTCCCCACTGACGCCTGGCCTACTTTGTCCAGATATCAGAAAGTGATAGAAGGGTCACATTTACTCTACTTTAATATTGATAATTAAGTTAATTTATATAAGATGTTTTTATGATGGTAAAGTCCAAAGACTAATGTATTTAAGAATAATTCCCACCATAATAGGTGGAGAATATAATAGTATGTGGTGATAATATCCCGTTTTCTTTAGACGGTAATTCCACTACAAGTTACGTTTTCTATGGGTAACTTGTTTATACAACACAGCTCTTATCTGTCTGTATGATATTAAATGGTGTCGGATTTTCCGACAAATGGAGGCTAGGTCAAGGACGGTTGGGTTGTTGCACAAACAACACGTTCCTTCCATATTTACGATGAATTTGAAGTTAGATGAAGGGAGGTTAGGTCCAGGACTGTTTGGTTGATGTGTAAAAACAAAACACATACCCAACACTATATCTACAATATTGAACACAGTTCCAAGTTTTAAAGGAGAGGGGCTGTTAGGTCCATATCCAAAACATCACTTTTCTATGAATATGGTTACAATGTTCAACAAAGAACCTAGCAGGTTAGGCACAGTGCGGATAGGTTCATATCCAAAACTTCTGTTTTTGAAGAAAAATAGATAAAATATTCAACAAAGCTCCAAGACTCTTGCAGGTTAGGCACGGGCATTTAGGTTCATATCCAAAAAACATAACTTCTCTGAGTATATGTAGTATCAGAGGCTAGGTCCAGGTTTAGATGGAATGGATGAAAATGTAGGTAAAATGGGCTTTGGCTGTGCTATGATACACAACATTTAGGCATATTTGGTGGAAATTGTCTCCAGTTTGATGGCGATAGCTTAAATTTCCCCAACTTTAATCAAATCTGCTAGGTCAGGGATAGGTAAGGCTATGTAGGGTAGGTTGGAATATGTGAAAACTCGGGTAAAATGGTCTTTGGCTGAGCTATGTAACAAATCATTTTGGGTATATTGGGTAGAAATTGTCTTAAATTAGGTTGAATTTAGGTGAGTAAGCATAAATTTCACGAACTCTAATCAAATCTAGCTTGGGATATGCTAGGTCAGGTTAGGTAAGGCTGTTTTTTTTTTTTTTTTTTTTTTTATTATTATTATTTTCTACCACAGACGTGGCCACACATTTACAATGCTAACCAGCATATATACATTTTCTTCTGTCCTCCATGGACAGGGTTAGAGAAGTGTTAAACATACAGTTCAAGGGTTTATTGAACACTCAACCACAGAAGGTGATTCGGTGCTTTTAAAATGCTAAGCTAACCTACATACGTAAATACAAAGATACACAGATTTACGTACGCCCTACATAAAGTATTAGATGTGTCTTTTACATAGTGTCATTAATGTACATTCACAAAGGTGAAATGTAATTCTGATCAGCTTCCATATTTGCTTTATACCCATACATATACATACACACACACACACATACACATACATATATACACACATACATGCATTCACATACATTTGTCTCATTTACCCTGACAGGGTGAGGTAGCTGATAAAGAAACTAGTGTGCAATTAAGCACTTAATCACTGAAGGTGATGAAGGTGCTTTTACAAGCTCAGGTTATATAGTTACATCACATACATACATTGTATGATTGATACATTACATGGTCAATTTTGGATACAAGTCCAATATATCATCAAGTGTTCCAGTACTCATATAGTAACTACAGAGTTCAGCATACCTTAGGTAAGGCTGTGTAAGGTAGGATGGAATAGGTGAAAAACTTGGGTGAAATGAACTTTGACCATGCTAAGATACAAAACATTTGGGTATATTCGGTGGAAATTGACATAAATTAGGTAAAATTTAGGTGGGAAAGGCACAAATTTTGCCAACTATAATCAAATCTGACTTTGGATATGCCAGGAGAGGCCGGGTAGGGATGTCTAGGGCAGGTTGGAATAGGTGAAAACTCAGCTAAAATAAACTTTAACCATGCTAAGATACAAAAACATTTGGGCATATTCTGTGGAAATTGGCTTAAATTAGGTAAAATTTAGGTTGGAAAGGCATAAATTTTGCCAACTATAATCAAATCTGACTTTGGATATGCCAGGAGAGGCTGGGTAGGGTTGTCTAGGGCAGCTTGGAATAGGTGAAAACTCAGCTAAAATGAGCTTTGGCCGTGCTATGTTCCAAAACATTTTTGGGTATATTTGGTGGAAATTGTCTTAAATTAGGTCAAATTTATATGGGATAACTTAAATTTCGCCGACTTTAACCAAATCTAGGTTTGGATATGCTAGGATAGCTTAGGTAAGGTTGCGTAGGGTAGGATGGAATAGGAGAAAATGTAGGTAAAAATGGGCTTTGGCAGTGCTGTGATACAGAACATTTGGATATATTTGGTGGGAATTGCCTTAAATTAGATAGAATTTAGGTGGGATAGCTTAAATTTCGCAGACTCTAACCAAATCTAGGTTTGGATATGGTAGGATAGGTTAGGTAAGGTTGCATAGGGTAGGATGGAATAGGAGAAAATGTAGGTAAAAATGGGCTTTGGCAGTGCTGTGATACGAAACATTTGGGGATATTTGGTGGGAATTTCCTTAAATTAGGTCGTATTTATGTGGGATAGCTTAAATTTCGCAGACTTTAACCAAATCCAGGTTTGGATATGCTAGGATAGGTTAGGTGAGGTTGTGTAGGGTAGGATGGAATAGGAGAAAATGTAGGTAAAAATGGGCTTTGGTGATGCTATGATACACAACATTTGGGTATATTTGGTGGAAATTGCCTTAAATTAGGCCATATTTAGGCGGCATAGCATAAATTTCGCCAACTTTAACCAAATCCAGGTTTGGATATGCTAGGTCAGGTTAGGGGAGGTTGTGTAGGATAGTATGGAATAGGAGAAAATGGGCTTTGGCAGTGCTATGCTACGCAACATTTGGGTATATTTGGTGGAAATTGCCATAAATTATGTCGAATTAAAGTGGCATAGCTTAAATTTCGCCAACTTGAACTAAATCTAGGTTTGATTATGCCAGGTCAGGTTAGGTGAGGTCGTGTATGGAAGGTCATATATAATATCTTAAGGTAATGAACTAGTATGTTTAAGAAATAGTGTAAATTTTCCTATTTGGGGTTCGAGCTATATGGCAGACTCATAAAATGTATGGACAGAGGCGACATAGGCTTGTATGTGAGGATATGGGATGCTCATATTTAGTAAGTTTAGCTAGGTTGAATTTAGTCAAATTTGCGTAGTATAAGTATATTTTTGATAGATTTAGATGAATTTAAGTTTTAACAAGATGCATTTTGATAAGATATAGCAAATTTGTCTAAAATTATCATAGAAAATACTGACTCGAACCTAACCCCACCTGCCCTAACATAACTAAGGCTAGAACAAATAAGTCTGTTAGATGGTTTAAATAAATACATAAATATGGTGGTCTGATTGGAGAGAATGTAACAAGGAAGGTATTAATAAGACATAAAAATAGTGGACATATGTTAGATGAATAGTTTAGCACTAATAATGTTGATATCTTAATGGAAAAAGAATGTGTTATATATTGAGCTTATTGGAAGTTATATGAACCATTTTTATATGTGAAATTCTGACTTTTGGGGAGTTGGTTAAACTCAGCATATTATAATTAATGTCCTAAATATACCCAGAAAAATATCATGCAAATTGTGTATTGTTTGACCCAGTTGGTTGTGTTTGTACATATATAGCACAATTAATATACTTGTGTATTAATTGTGCAGATTATGTATTTTGCATAAGTTGTATGATTATTGAAATTATGTATTGATTATATTTCTATAAATTGTGTATTGTTTTGTGAAAGTTGTATGTATTAATTGTATATGTTTTTGTATGTGTATTTGCGGAAATTGCATAGTTGTGTATTTAATGAATATGTGCTAGTTATGTATTGTTCAGATTTTGGTAAGTTGTGTATTGATTATATTTTTGAGCTAGTTGTGTAAATGTCGCAATTGTATTTGTGTAAATCGTGTATTTATGCTAGTTGTGTATTTTCATATTTGGGGTAGTTATGTATTGTACGTATTTGTGCTAGATATGCATTTGTACAAGTTGTGTAATAATTATGAAAGATGTGTAATATTTGTATAAGTTGTGTATTAATTGCGCATGTTGTGTAATTGCATATGGACGAATTGTTTATTTATACCTTTGTGTATTGATTGTCATTGTGCAAGTTGAGTAATTATATAGCAAGTTTGCTTGTATTAATTGTGCAAAGATGTAAAATAATTACATAAACTGTGTAATAATTGTCCATGTTTTATAATAATTTTTGTGATAATAGTGCATTTATGCAAGTTGCGTTTTTAATTTGTTGAAGTGGAACTGGTGCAACTGTATTTGTGTGTGAAAATTGTGTATTTTGTGTAAGCTCTGTAATCTGATAAAATAGATCTTCATGGTGTAAGTGTATTTTGGTTTATGAGAAAATGTGTGGGTATTTTGTGAAAATTATGTTTGTGAAATTGTGTAATTTTAGTGAAAGCGCATTTTTGATTGTCTAAATGCATAAGCATTTTGATATATTTGTGCAAAATACCGTACTTTGTGTAAATGTCATACTCTGAGTGTCCATGCAATATTGTGTAAATGCTACATTTTCATGTCCAACCGACATATTTTTGCATGTAAATGTCATATTTTTGTCTATAAATGATATATTTTTGTGTGATGGCATATTTTGAGTGTAAATAATATATTTTGTGCATAAATGGCATATTTGGTGTGTAGATGCTGTATTTTCTGTGTGCATGGCATAAATTGCATCTGATTAATGGGGAAATGGTGGCAAAAACCAGGCTATTCTCTATGAATGTATAGGTTGTGGAGTATGAGTAGGTATGTATGCTTGTACTTGCGACTGTTGGTTTAGAAACAAGTTGCCTGATTTGCGTAGCAAGACTAGGATTTTTTGAGGTGTAGAAATGATTAGCCTATGAATATAGTGGTCAGCATCTAGCTGAGTTGCTAGATGGATGAATTGAGGTGCGATATTTGGATATTTATTTGATGGATGTGAGGACAGTTGACTAGCCTATGAACACAGCCACTAATCCGCTGTACTGCCAGATGTGTGGTAACTACTTGTGGATTATAGTAGAATATCTAGCTATAGGGTTTCATAATTGCTGTTGTGTATAAAACTAGAATAAGAGCTATTTATTAAAACTATTATTGTAAACTAATACTTTAAGTGGGATCCCTTGGTTGTTTTAAGCATAGGGTGGACATGAATGAGATTGTGTGGAAATATATAGGAGCTGCCTTGTATGGGCCAATAGGACCTCTGCAGTTACCTTTATTCTTATGTTCAGCTCACCTGCTATGCTGCCAGATGTACGATTCTTCATAAATTGCAGTACGACATTTGGGCTTCTGTTATACTTTTGAACTTATCACTGAATAATGATTACAGTTGTGGATGACTAAAATGTATATTCTTAAACCTCTGATTAGGTTAGGTGGGGATGGATAGTCTAGTCATTTTTGAATAATAACATCAAATACACATGCCAGTAGGACGCCAAAGGGCGCATTGGTTGTCTGGTGACGTCACACATAGTTGACCAGTCAGGTGCTGTAATACCTTGACACTTATATGCTAATGACCATCAATACATTATCCCTATACCTGAGCTCGCTTTTCACAATGTCACTAAACAACAACAATAACTGTTCTGTAGAATGTATTTGTTTGTTATATATAATAAGTTAGGTTAGGTTAGGTTAGGATGGTTTGATCGGGTTTATGAATATCAGAAAATATGAGCAATGAGCGAAAATACGAGCTATTGTAGCTGAATATCAACTTTGATGAAGCACAGAGTACAGTTGAGGTATAAAGCCAGATTAAGAGTTCACACTTATGTGTGAACCTCCTGGGATCAGCATTTAGCCAGTTGACGCCTCGCACCCATTAGGGATGATGGGTGTCTAAGTCTAAGAAATAAAATTAACGAATTAAATGCTCTTGTCTGCACAGAAAAAATAGATATTATTGCACTTACCGAAACGTGGATGAATGTAGAAAATAGAGAACTATTAGCTGAATATCAAATATATGGATTTAAACTATTTCACACAGATAGATATATTAGACGAGGAGGTGGAGTAGCCATATATGTTAGGGACAATTTGAAATGTAGTCTCAAAGAGGGAATCAAAACAGAGCCACACTCAGAAACTATTTGGATTGAATTAAACGAAAAAGCTAATAATATTATAATAGGAGTAATATATAGGCCACCAAATTTAGACAGAATGGAAGCAAAGCATCTATGGGATGAAATATCTAGAGCATCTAGATCTAACAGTATTTATGTCATGGGTGACTTTAATTTTAGCGGAATAAACTGGTTGAACAAAACAGGGAATAGTGAAGCAGAAGATTTTCTAGAATTAATTGACGATTGCTTTCTTACGCAACACATTAAGGAACCAACACGGGAAAATAATATTTTAGATTTAGTGTTAACTAACAGGGAAACGCAAATTAATGACATCGAAATAGGGAGTGAGCTAGGGAGCAGTGATCACAAAGAAATCAGATTTAGCATAGAATGGAATAGACCAGTAGGAGAAAATTCTGTTAAAGTGCCAGATTTTCGAAAAGCTGATTTTAATAGCCTAAGAAATTTTTTGGGTCAAATTGATTGGAAAGGCTTGGGTATGGGGTGTGGGCCGGTCTTGGAGCGAGACATGAACCCAGCGATAGGTGACTTAAATGGGGATTTCGATGTGGATTCAATATATAACTTATTTAAGAATATTCTAAACAAAGCACAGGAACGTAGTATACCATACAAATTGAATAGATCGTATACTAATGACCCAAAGTGGATAACAAAGAATTTGAAGAACCTTATAGGTAAAAAGAGAGCTTGGTACAAAAGGATTAAAAATGGGGAGGTCACTTTAGAACAGGAATTCGTACAACTGGTTAGAAATGTTAAAAAAGAGATAAGGAAAGCAAAAAGAAACTATGAAGTTCGCATAGCAGGGCAAGCAAAGACAAATCCTAAAGGGTTTTTTCAGTTATATCGTACTAAGACTAGGGAAAGGATAGGTCCATTAAAAACTGAGACAGGTCAAATAACAGATAGTGATGAAGAGATGAGTAGTATTTTTAATAAATATTTGTATCTGTATTTACTAAAGAAGAACTTAACAATATGCCTTCAGCCGAACAAGTCTATGTGGGTGGGGACGAGGACAGGTTGACGAGTTTAGCAGTTACCAGGGAGGATGTTCTTAAACAAATAGTAAAACTCAAACCAAACAAATCCCCAGGGCCGGATGAAGTGTTTGCTAGGGTGCTTAAAGAATGCAAAGAGGAGCTTTGTGACCCACTGTCAACCATATTTAATAAATCAATAGAGTCAGGCAGAGTGCCAGAGTTTTGGAAAGTTGCTAATGTGATACCAGTTTTTAAGAAAGGAGATAGATCACTTGCGTCTAACTATCGACCAATTAGCCTAACGTCTATTGTGGGAAAGTTACTCGAATCTATAATAGCAAATAAAATTCGTCTTCATCTTGAAAAACATAAATTAATAATTGAGTCGCAACATGGTTTTATAAATGGCCGTTCATGTTTAACAAATTTGTTATCTTTTTATTCTAGCATTGTTGAGGCAGTTGATAGTGGTAAGGATTGCGATGTTGTATACCTTGACTTTAGCAAAGCTTTTGATACAGTGCCACATGAAAGACTGATTAAAAAAATAGAGTCTCATGGTATTGGGGGTGCTATATTAAGCTGGATTAGGGCATGGCTATACCAAAGGAAACAGAGAGTTAGTATAAATGGAATCAAGTCAGAGTGGGAAAATGTTGTAAGTGGAGTGCCTCAAGGCTCTGTCCTGGGACCTCTGTTGTTTATAATATATATAAATGATTTAGATTCAGGTTTGAGTAGCAACATTTGCAAATTTGCCGATGATACGAAAATCGGTAGGGAAATTAATTCGGAGGAGGACTCACTATCACTTCAAGTTGATCTAGATAGGGTTTTGAAATGGTCAAAGGATTGGCAGATGCAGTTTAATGCTGATAAATGTAAAGTTCTGAGGTTAGGTAATGATGATAGAGTTACAAGATACGAGCTAGATGGTGTTGTGATTGCGAAGTCGGATTGCGAAAGGGATCTGGGAGTTATGATTAGTAAGAATTTAAAACAAAAGGATCAATGCATAAATGTTCGTAATAAGGCAAATCGGACACTTGGATTTATTAATCGCAGCGTTAGTAACAAGACACCTGGTGTGGTTCTCAAGCTATATCTTGCTCTAGTTAGGCCCCATTTAGATTATGCAGTTCAGTTTTGGTCGCCATATTATAGAATGGATATAAATTCACTTGAACGTGTCCAGCGTAGGATGACTAAGTTAATTCCCCAAATTAGAAATCTTTCATATGAAGAAAGATTAACAAAGCTTAAGTTGCATTCACTGGAAAGGCGAAGAGTTAGGGGTGACATGATAGAGGTTTACAAGTGGATGAATGGACATAACCGGGGGGATATTAATAGGGTATTAAAAGTATCAACACAGGACAGAACACGAAACAATGGATATAAATTGGATAAGTTTAGATTTAGGAAAGACTTGGGTAAATACTGGTTCAGTAACAGGGTTGTTGATTTGTGGAACCAATTGCCACGTAACATTGTGGAGGTGGGGTCCCTCGATTGTTTCAAGCGCGGGTTGGACAAGTATATGAGTGGGATTGAGTGGTTATAGAATAGGAGCTGCCTCGTATGGGCCAAAAGGCCTTCTGCAGTTACCTTTGTTCTTATGTTCTTATGTTCTTCTTATGATGACGTCAGAAAAGCAGGTAACTGCAGAAGGCCTTGCTTTTACTGAATGAGTATTTTTGATCTGTTATGTGCTACAGTAAGGTGTGGTAGGTATGTTTTTAGTGAATGTGAGATGCGCATATATATATATATTTATGCGTTTATGCACTAATATTGGATTAGTACTGAAATCGCATTGAAGTCTCCACGCCTGGCAGGGGACTGTTTTCATACAAATGGATGATAGTGGGTTTTCAATTTTATTTTGCCCTATGCTCAATAAACGATCCTTGAAGAAAGATGGACAAAGCTTAAATTACATTCTCTAGATAGAAGAAGAAGAAATAGGGGTGACATGATAGAGGTGTTAAAGAATGGACATGATAAAGGGGGATATTAATAGGCTATAAACACGAGATAGAACACGAAACAATGGGTATAAATTGGAATAAGTTTTAGATTTAGGAAAAAGACCTGGGTAAATACTCCTTTGGTGACAGAGCTGAACTCATTTATTGTGTTAATATGAAATCTTAGCTTTGAAATGATCCTAGAAAAATGGGAAACAGTATGGAAATACCTTATTGAGAAAAACGAGCTTATAATGGATGACGTCATTGTACATTAGGCTTGACAGAAGGCGGCCTTTTAATCCCCCCTTTACTATAAATATTGAAATGGGAATAAATACACTATAACAGAAAACGGACTTATTCAGGGAAGATGAAGACTGGCTAGCTGATGACGTCATTGACCATTGACGATGCCTGTGCATGGGTCACTGGGGCATCGAAAAATACACGACTCATAGACCGTGCGTCAATGGCTCACTGGAGCATCGAAAAATACACGACTCATAGACCGTGCGTCAATGGGTCACTGGGGCATCGAAAAATACACGACTCATAGACCGTGCGCCAATGGCTCACTGGGGCATCGAAAAATACACGACTCATAGACCGTGTGCCAATGGGTCACTGGGGCATCGAAAAATACACGACTCATAGACCGTGCGTCAATGGCTCACTGGGGCATCGAAAAATACACGACTCATAGACCGTGCGCCAATGGGTCACTGGGGCATCGAAAAATACACGACTCATAGATCGTGCGTCAATGGCTCACTGGGGCATCGAAAAATACACGACTCATAGACCGTGCGTCAATGGCTCACTGGAGCATCGAAAAATATACGACTCATAGACCGTGCGTCAATGGGTCACGGGGCATCGAAAAATACACGACTCATAGACCGTGCGTCAATGGCTCACTGGGGCATCGAAAAATGCACGACTCATAGACCGTGCGCCGGAAAAAGCAAAACGCACGGTCTATGAGTCGTTTCCCACTACTACAGTTAAGGTGTGGCAGGTCCCCAGCGACGCTGCCTGTGTGGCAGTCATGGTGTGGCAGGTCCCCAGCGACGCTGCCTGTGAGACAGTCAGGGTGTGGCAGGTCCCCAGCGACGCTGCCTGTGAGACAGTTAAGGTGTGACAGGTCCCCAGCGACGCTGCCTGTGTGGCAGTCATGGTGTGGCAGGTCCCCAGTGACACTGCCTGTGAGACAGTCAGGGTGTGGCAGGTCCCCAGCGACGCTGCCTGTGAGACAGTCAGGGTGTGACAGATCCTCAGCGACGCTACCTGTGAGACAGTCAGGGTGTGGCAGGTACCAAGTGACGCTGCCTACGAGACAGTCATGGTGTGGCAGGTCCCCAGCGACTCTGCCCGTGCGACAGTCATGGTGTGGCAGATCACCAGCGACTCTGCCTGTGAGACAGTCAGGGTGTGGCAGGTCCCCAGCGACGCTGTCTGTGAAACAAGGTGCCTGCGAGACTGTCAGGGTGTGTCAGGTCCCCAGCAACGCTGCCTGTGAGACAGTCAGGGTGTGGCAGGTCCCCAGCGACACTGCCTGTGAGACAGTCAGGGTGTGGCAGGTCCCCAGCAACGCTGCCTGTGAGACAGTCAGGGTGTGGCAGGTCCCCAGCGACACTGCCTGTGAGACAGTCAGGGTGTGGCAGGTCCCCAGCAACGCTGCCTGTGAGACAGTCAGGGTGTGGTAGGTCCCAAGCGACGCTTCCTGTGAGGCAGTCATGGTGTGGCAGGTCCCTAATGGGGCTTCCTACGAGACAGTCAGGGTGTGGCTGGTCCCAAGCGACGCTGCCTGTGAGACAGTCAGGGTTTGGTAGGTCCCCAGCGACGCTGCCTGTGAGAGTCATGGTGTGGCAGGTTCCGTGCGTTGCTGCCTGCGAGACAGTCATGGTGTGGCAGGTTCCCTGCGTTGCTGCCTGCGAGACAGTCATGGTGTGGCAGGTCCCCCTGCTATGCTGCCTGCGAGACAGTCAGGGTGTGGCAAGTCTCCAGCGACGCTGCCTGTGAGACAATCATGGTGTGGCAGGTCCTCAGCGACGCTGCTTCTGAGACAGTCATGGTGTGGCAGGTCTCCAGCGACACTGCCTGTGAGACAGTTAAGGTGTGGAATGTTCCCAGCGGTGCTGCCTGTGAGACAGTCAGGGTGTGACAAGTCCCCAGCGACGCTGCCTCTGTGACAGTCATGGTACGGAGGGTCCCCAGCGACGCTGCCTGTGAGACAGTTATGGTGTGGCAGGTCCCCAGCGACGCTGCCTGCGAGACAGTTACGGTGTTTCAGGTCCCCAGCGACTCTGCCTGTACTCACCTAGTTGTGTTTGCGGGGGTTGAGCTCTGGCTCTTTGGTCCCATCTCTCAACCGTCAATCAAATAATGTACAGATTCCTGAGCCTACTGGGCTCTGTCATATCTACATATGAAACTGTGTATGGAGTCAGTCTCCACCACATCACTTCCTAGTGCATTCCATTTACTAACTACTCTGACACTGAAAAAGTTCTTTCTAATATCTCTGGCTCATTTGGGTACTCAGCTTCCACCTGTGTCCCCTTGTGCGTGTGCCACCCGTGTTAAATAATCCATCCTTGTCCACCCTGTCAATTCCCCTGAGAATTTTGTGTGTGCATGGTGAGCATGTCTCCCCTAGCTCTTCTGTCTTCCAGCGACGTGAGGTGCAGTTCACGTAGTCTGTCCTCATAACTCATGCCTCTTAGTTCTGGGACTAACCTAGTGGAATACCTCTGAACTTTTTCCAGCTTCGTCTTGTGCTTGACTAGGTACGGACTCCATACTTGGGCTGCATACTCCAGGATTGGCCTTACATATGTGGTATACAAGGTTCTAAAGGATTCCTTACACATGTTTCTGAAAGCAATTCTGATGTTAGCCAGCCTCGCATAGGCCGCTAATGTTATTCTTTTGATGTGGGCTTCAGGAGACAGGTTTGGCGTGATATCAACTCCCAGATCTTTGAGACAGTCATGTTGTGGTAGGTTTCTAGCGACTCTGCCTGTGAGACAGTCATGGTGTGGCAGGTGCCCAGTGATGCTGCCTGTGAGACAGTCAAGGTTTGACTGGTCATCAGCATCGCTGCCTGTGAGACAATCATAGTGTGGCAGGTCCCCAGTGTGGCTGCCTGTGAGACAGTCAGGGTGTGGCAGGTCGCCAGCGACGCTGCCTGTTAGACAGTCATGGTGTGGCTGGTCCCCCGGGAAGCTGCCTGTAGGACAGTCATAGTGTGGCAGGTCCCCAGCGACACTGCCTGTGAGACAGTCAGGGTGTGACAGGTCCCCTGCGATGCAGTCTATGAGACAGTCAGGGTGTGGCAGGTCCCCAGCGACGCTGCCTGTTAGACAGTCATGGTGTGGCTGGTCCCCCGGGAAGCTGCCTGTAGGACAGTCATAGTGTGGCAGGTCCCCAGCGACACTGCCTGTGAGACAGTCATGGTGTGACAGGTCCCCAACGACGCTGTCTGTCAGACAGTCAGGGTGTGACAGGTTCCCAGCGATGCTGCCTGTCAGACAGTCATAGTGTGGCAGGTCCCCAGCGACGCTGCCTGTGAGACAGTCAGGGTGTAACAGGTCCCCTGCGACGATGCCTGAGAGACAATAATGGTGTAGCAGGTCCCCAACGATGCTGTCTGTCAGACAGTCAGGGTGTGACAGGTTCCCAGCGATGCTGCCTGTCAGACAGTCATAGTGTGGCAGGTCCCCAGCGACGCTGCCTGTGAGACAGTCATGGTGTGACAGGTCCTCTGCGATGCAGTCTATGAGACAGTCAGGGTGTGGCAGGTCCCCAGCGACGCTGCCTGTGAGACAGTCATGGTGTAACAGGTCCCCAGCGATGCAGTCTATGAGACAGTCAAGATGTGGCAGGTCCCCTGCGACGCTGCCTTTTAGACAGCTAGGGTGTTGCAGATGCCCAGCGATGCTATCTTTGAGACAGTCAGGGTGTTGCAAGTCCTCAGCGACGCTGCCTCTGAGACACTCATTGTACGGAATGTCCCCAGTGATGCTGCCTGTGAGACAGTCAAGGTTTGACTGGTCATCAGCATCGCTGCCTGTGAGACAATCATAGTGTGGCAGGTCCCCAGTGAGGCTGCCTGTGAGACAGTCAGGGTGTGGCAGGTCGCCAGCGACGCTGCCTGTTAGACAGTCATGGTGTGGCTGGTCCCCCGGGAAGCTGCCTGTGGGACAGTCATAGTGTGGCAGGTCCCCAGCGACGCTGCCTGTGAGACAGTCAGGGTGTGGCAGGTCCACAGCGACGCTGCCTGTGAGACAGTCATGGTGTGGCAGGTCCACTGTGACGATGCCTGTGAGACAGTCAGGGAGTGGCTGGTCCCCAGCGACGCAGCCTATAAGACAGTTAGCATGTGGCAGGTCCCCAGCGACGCTGCCTGAGAGACAATATTGGTGTGGCAGGTCCCCAACGACGCTGTCTGTCAGACAGTCAGGGTGTGACAGGTTCCCAGCGATGCTGCCTGTGAGACAGTCTTAGTGTAGCAGGTCCCCTGCGATGCAGCCTATGAGACAGTCAAGATGTGGCAGATCCCCTGCGACGCTGCGTGTTAGACAGTCAGGGTGTGGCAGATACCCAGCGATGCTGCCTGTGAGACAGTCATAGTGTGGCTGGTCCCAAGCGACGCTGCCTGTGACACAGTCATGGTGTGGCAGGTCCTCAGCAACGCTTTCTGTGAAACAGTCATGGTGTGGCAGGACCCCAGCGATGCTACCTGTGAGACAGTCATGGTGTGGGGTCAGTCATGGTGTGGCAGGTCCCCAAGGGATGCTTTCTTTGAGACAGTCAGGGTGTGGCAGGTCCTCAGCGACGCTGTCTGTGAGTCTGTGAAACAGTCATAGTGTGGCATGTCCCAAGCAAAGCTGTCTGTGAGACAGTCATGGTGTGGCAGGTCCCCAGCGATGCTGGATGTGAGACAGTCATGGTGTGGCAGGTCCCCAGCAACGCTGCCTACGAAACAGTAATGGTGGGGCAGGTCGCAATCGGTGCTGCCTGTGAGGCAGTTATGGTGTGGCAGGTCCCCAGCGATGCTGTCTGTGAGACAGTCATTAGTGGGATTTATGACTAACAAGGACCGTTTTGCTTTTTCCAGCGGTCACTTCTAGTCATACCTGTTTTTCGTTACTCCAGCGTGTAAATGCTTACCTTATAGTCCATGAAATTTTCGCTCAAGGCGAATAAAAGGTCCCTTGTAGTCATACCTGTTTTTCGTTACCCTGACAGGTGAATGCTTACCTTGTAGTCCATAAAAATCTTGCCCCAGGGGATTAAAAGGTTCTTTTAATCCAGTTGCGACAGTTTTACCTGTCGCAAGTGTGGCATCTATACATATACTTACGAAATGAACAGTATAGTAAACAACACAGCTCAATTCCAACAAAATGTTACACAAAATAATTCACTAAAAAATAATATAAACCAAAATGTATGAATTAAAATTTATCAATGTAATTGGAAACATTGCAATGAAATTCGTAACATATTTAGCATAGCATGCATGTTGCTATTATGCGCAATAGATGGCGCTGTTTTTCAAAACGCATGTTTTTACCTGTCACAGGGGTGGCATCTATAAAGTAGGTATATAAAAAGATGCGCCTATTCGAATGCAACGTTGTGTCAAAATTTCAAAGCAATCGGTAAAGAACTTTCGGAGATTACAGTGTGTGTTGCTCTTACGTCCAACAGATGGCGGTGTTTTTCAAAGAAAGCATGTTTTTTTCCTGTCATAGGTGAGACATGTGTATAGTAGATATAAAGAGACGCCCTATATGAATGCAACGTTGTGTCAAAATTTCAAAGCAATCGGTAAAGAGGTTTCGAAGATTTCCCTCACATGAAAAACACATGGAAAAACACAGTTTTTCAGAAAAAGCATGTTTTTTCCTGTCACAGACATGACATCTATATAGTAATTATATAAAAACCTGCTCGGATGCGAATGGAACGTTGTGTGAAAATTTCAAAGCAATCGGTGAAGAACTTTCGGAGATTAGCGATTTTGAACAAACGAACATTTCCATTTATATTTATATAATTTTTTTTTTTATTTATTTTTACATGCGTACATGCGAATAAATACAATAAAACAAGAACAAAACAGAACACAAACACAAAGGCACAAAACAAAGAAAGACAAATACACTAAATACTGGCCTGAAGGACCGACAACAAAAACACAACAATGAGCATAAACACAAAGGAACACAGTAAATAAAGACAACAAGACAATACAGGAGGGTAATGGAAATAAACAAAAAACTACACATAGTTCAAAATCACAGAAGAAAAAGAACAGTGCAAGACGTGTCATGCAATGTTAAGCGTACAAGCAAGCATAAGTAAGGCAACAGATTACAATAATCACAAAGGCACAGTTACAAGGACAAAGGCACAAGGTTATAAAGGACAAAAACACAAAGTTATAAAGGACAAAGGCCCAGGTAGAAATTACAAAGGCACAAAGTTATAAAGCACTAAATACACAAAACATCGGCCTGAAGGGCCGACAACAAAACAATAAGCACAGCAGTACAATGACAAAATACCCAAACCCTCACCCAACAACCCAACCCATAAAACAAAACAAAGCAAGCCAACTGGTCCTGAAAAACCACACAGAGAGGTAAACACATAACACCAATAAAGTAAAGACAAGACACTTACGCACACACGCACGAAACCGCACACCACGCACACAAACGAACACAACACCACAACACATAGCACAAACACACAAAAAAAATCACTTAAAAGAAGAAGACACGACAGTGGTAGGCGAATACTTCTCAGGAAAATCATGCCTAGGATATTTCTGCTTATAAGCTTCCCACACTAAGTACTCCCAGTCGGTAGGACAACGGTCCTCCTGCTTCAGGGGGGGTGGGCATAAACTCGGGAACCACCAGATCAGGCGGAAACGGCAGCATCCGAAGCTGGGCGACAGTAGTCACATAACGAGGTAAGGCAGAGCGAAGGGAAGCAGAAGACACAGAAGAAGCGGACGCAGGCCCCCGAGACGGCCCCGCCGCCGGACGCACAGGAGAAGACGACAAAGGCCGCCGAGATGGCAACCCCACACCTGACACCGCAGGAGACACCGTAGAGACGGTCAGAGACGGGAGAAGTGGCAAAACCGCTGCCGACGAACCAGGGGACGAAACTGGGGCATGGAACCCCCAGAACGAGCAGTCTTCTTGAACACCATCACCAGGTCACTACACTCACCAGCAGGAGGAACCACCCCCCACGCAGAACCGGAACCATCCGACGCTGGCGACGCACCGGAAGCAAGCTCCACAGGCACCTCACGAGAAGAAACATCGATACAGGCAGCCGCAGGAATATGGACCTCCGCCACCACCGAGGAATGCGACGGAACCTCACCATTGTCACTGGAAGATCCACCATCGTCGAATTTTCCCGCATCAGCCCAATCAGAAGATCTCCGGGAACGCTTGGGCACCGGCCTCACATCATCAGAGCCGGATGTCGACCCAGAGACTCGGACAACACAAGCTGGGCGAACCGACGCCCTCCGCAGGACGACAGCATTTTCAACCACGCGGGGTAGCAGGTCGAGCACAGTAGGACGTCCCACAGTGACCCAAGCACCCAGCACATCCTGGGTACACGGCGAGGGTACAGTGACAGGCACCATAGATGGAGAACAGGAAGACGGGGGAGCCGTGCAAACAGGAGCCGGAAGAACCACGGAAGCATCCAGGACAACAACCGGGGCAGGACGAACACCCGACGGCGACACAACCGCCTGAGAGGCAACCGCAACAGGCGACACAGCCTCTGGAGGAGGGGTGACATCTGCAGGAGACACTTTAGGCTACACACGGGGTACGGCAGCAGCAAAAGCGGCGTCCACACCCACTGAATCCTCCTCCACATGGAGCAGCGGGAAACCCTTGTCATCGAAGAGGTTGACAGGCGGGATGGCAGGGTCAAAGCACCCAGCAGCCTGATGACCCAAGAGGCCACAACGGTAACACGTACGGGGCTGGCAAGCATAAAACACTCGAACAGAACACCCCAGAAGCCTCACTTGAGAAGGAATGTCCGCCCGCAGCCTCATTCCTCGGGTTCGCACACCCTTCAGCGGACCCGAGGAGAGCAGGTGCAACCGCACACTGACGACCGCCCCAAACTGGCCGAAATAACGCCTCAGCAGTCCCTCTGGAAACTCCAGGGGCGCCCCATGCATGCTTACATACGTGATGGCACCACTGCGATCAGAGACAGTCACAGTGCCTGCACCTTCGGGCAAGGGCAAGTTGTACCCTTGTACCGACGTAAAAACGCCCTATATACCTCCTCTGTCGTTAGTTTAACAACCACCAACCACTCTACGGGCAGACACCAGCTCAACACCCTAAACATCCCCTATAGGGACACGCAGCATGTCACACAGCACCAACCCCACCTCAGGATATCCCGCCCAAGCAGAAAAATCGAGGCCTATAGACTGGGCACGCACAACAAGGGGGAGGGGGGGGGGCCCCCATGGCGCCGACACGCCAAACCACACCCGCCCCCTCGCAACTCTAGGTAGCAACTTGCAGGTCAAGTGAGCGCGTCTTGATCTCCTGGCGGCCAACGAGCGAATCCTGAACATCAAATAATTTGGGGCTAGATTCACGAAGAAGTTATGCAAACACTCACAAACCTGAACATCTTTTCTCAATCTTGGCAGCTTTGTTTACAATTATTTAACAGTTAATGAGCTTCGAAGCACCAGGAGGCTATTTATAACAATAACAACCGTTGATTGGCAAGTTTTCGTGCTTGTAAACTGTTTAATATATGTAACCAAAACCATCAAAGATTGAGGAACGATGTACACGATCGTAAGTACTTGCGTAACTGCCTAGTGAATCTGGCCCCAGATGTTCCCATCACTGAAATATAAGAAAAACAGTAAAAACAATTAATGAAAATATGAAAAAAATATAAAAAATAAACTATACTCACGAAATGAACGGTCTGGTAAACAACACAGCTCAATTCCAATGCAATTCACACAAAATAATTAAATAAAAATAAAAATAAATAAAAATCTATGAAAATTCAATTTATCAGTGCAATCAGAAACATTGAAATGGAATTGTAACATATCTAGTATAGCATGTGTGTTGCTCTTACATGCAACAGATGGCGCTGTTTTTCAAGAAAAGCATAGTTTTACCTGTCACAAGTGTGGCATCTATACTTATACTTATGAAATGAACAGTATAGTAAACAACACAGCTCAATTCATACAAAATGTTACACAAAATAATTCACTAAAAAATAATATAAACCGAAATGTATGAATTAAAATTTATCAATGTAATTGGAAACATTGCAATGGAATTCGTAACATATTTAGTATAGCATGCATGTTGCTATTATGTGCAACAGATGGCACTGTTTTTCAAAACGCATGTTTTTACCTGTCACAGAGGTGGCATCTATATAGTAGGTATATAAAAAGATGCGCCTATTCGAATGCAACGTTGTGTCAAAATTTCAAAGCAATCGGTAAAGAACTATCGGAGATTACAGTGTGTGTTGCTCTTACGTCCAACAGATGGCGCTGTTTTTCAAAGAAAGCATGCTTTTTCCTGTTACAGGTGAGACATGTGTAAAGTAGATATAAAAAGACGCGCCTATATGAATGCAACGTTGTGTCAAAATTTCAAAGCAATCGGTAAAGAGGTTTCGAAGATTTCCCTCACATGAAAAACACATGGAAAAACACAGTTTATCAGAAAAAGCATGTTTTTTCCTGTCACAGACATGACATCTATATAGTAATTATATAAAAACCTGCTCGGATGCGAATGAAACGTTGTGTGAAAATTTCAAAGCAATCGGTGAAGAACTTTCGGAGATTAGCGATTTTGAACAAACGAACATTTCCATTTTTATTTATATAGATTGGTAATTCACAGTTCAGTATTCGTATTGGCAACCAACTGTTGTCACTATTAGGTAGTCACGATGATGCACAGGTTGTGGGTGACCTTGAACCGACGCATATCTACGGAGGTATTCTTGATCTATGTCTCGGTTTCAACGTCTCTCACACCGTGTGCGCCTCGTCAATAGTGCCAGATATGGCGTCTGGTCGTCTGCCCATATTTGCCACTGTAAGCATTGGAAGCTCTATTCACCCCGGCGAAATATTCAAGCGGAAGATGCTGGCTGTACCCATCGATCAACGAGACAATTTTGTTGCTCATGTGACAGAATGGTACAGTTCATCTGAGCCTTCATCAGTTGAAGATTTTAACAATGAGCTCACAGGTACTATTGAGCAGTTTATAGAATTACTCGATCCATCGTCCAGGCCACGTAACCCAAATTACACTGGTCATAGCACTTATGCTTATTATAATGATTCTAAACTGCATGCACTAAAACGCACTGCCAGAAGAATTGGACTACCTTATAGAAGGACCTGCACTGCACTGCTGAAATGCTTAAGCTCTTTCAAACGGCTCTGGCAGAGGCCAGGGAACGTATGGTTGAGCTGAGGCAGACAGACTGGGAAACTTTTGTCAGTGGTCTCAATTCTCACACGCCACTTAGTCGGGCATGGAAGGATATCAACAAGATCAAAGGGAAAAATGCTGCAGAGATCTCGCATCCTAATCCTCTGCACAGAGCAAATGAGCTTGTTGATGCTTGAGCCACAACTTCCAGCTTTGACAGTCTTCCTCTATCCATACAGAATGAATTAAATAATAGATATGGTAATAGAGCAAGGATCCTTGACTTCATGCTTCATCACGAGGATGACTGTGACATTCTTTTTACTGAATACGAACTAGACCCTGCTCTACATAAAGGCAAAGCTACATCACCCGGGGAGGATGGAATTACTTACGGCATACTGCGTATGCTTCTGCTAGTTCCAGGGAATCCCTTGCTTCAATTGTATGATATGAGCTATGTAACTGGGGAGCTTCCAAAGTCATGGACCGACAGTCTTATTATTCCCATGCCTAAACCAAACCAGCAGAGTGCTTCTCACCCAATCTCCCTCACTAGTTGTCTCTGTAAGTGTCTTGAGAGGATGGTTCTCAACCGTCTCCTTTAAAAATTAGTAACATGTTGTCTCCCCAGATATATGACCTTACGCATGGAAAGAGTGTACATCACTGTATTACCACACTCCTCATCATGTATACTGATAGGTCATATACCACTTTCCTAGATCTTAAGTCAGCCTTTGACATTGCTAACCCACACGTCATTCTGAGAGAACTTGCTAAAATGAATGTTGGAGGATGGCTTCTACGGTGGATAAGAGGCTATCTATCCAACAGGAAGTCATCTGTACTGTTCCAAGGGCATAGGAGTGTAACGAGAGATTTTGAACTTGGCACTCCACAGGGAGGTGTCCTCAGTCCTATTCTGTTCAATGTGTTAATCAATGAACTTTTAAACTCAGTAACTAGGAGACCCAGCGAACACATCATTAGCTATGCGGATGATATACTGATCCACACCAATGGGTATACCAACACCCAAAATGTTCTGAACTCTGTATTGCATACATGTCAGGAACTAGGGTTGGTCATCTCAGTAGAGAAAACAAAGATCCTGAACCGACGCCCACCCAGACGAGATGGGGCCGTTCGCAAAATGCAGTTGCATGATGGCTCTCTGCTCGACTATGTAACCAGATACAAATACCTTGGTCTTGAAGTTCCACTGTACCGCAATGTTGTAGCCAGACTGAGTCGCCAATGTAGAGAGAGGCTCCATGTTCTCAAGGCTGTGGCAAGTTACCATCCAAGCTATGGTGTAAATGTGAGAATTGTCAAAATGATGTATCTCTCATATATTAGGTCTCTGATTGATTATGGTGCACCCATGCTTGCTCTAGGGCCTGAGAGAATGCTTGGAGGGCTGGAAAAGATGCAAAACGAAGCCATGGGGATAATCCTCGGATGCCCCCGTACAACTAAATTACTAAACATGAGGAATGAACTGAATATTTCCTTGTGTAAGTGATCGTATCACTGAAATTAATGCTTTAATTGGTATCAAGATGCTTAGGCTAACCCACCCTAACCCCTGCACTGAAGCCCTCCAAGCCTTCTTCCTTGAAGGTCAGCATCCCTCCAAATGGATTACCGAAACTGCTACTGTGCTCAGAATGTATAACTTTCATCACCCCTACCAAGAGAGACAACAACCGCACTTTACTGCCCCATGGGAGATCACTCCTTTCCAAATTACTGACCCCCTTTCCCACCCAAGAAGCTGATTAAAGAACAAGCCTTACTTCGACAAGAAGCAAAGTACAATGCCTTAAGCCAAATTGATGCTCTAGTCAGAGAGCGCTCCCTTTCCCAGATTATTTACACTGTCCTATGGTGCAGCTGGAAGAGCAGTTGTTGTGACAGGGAGAGATGGTTCCTTCTCGCATGAGTGTGGAGCTCGTCTAAACAACTGGGCCTCCACTCTTCAAACAGAATTGGTTGCCATAATCCTTGCACTCGAGCGCGTATATGAATCCAAAGTTGACACGCTAATTGTAAGTGACTCCTTGTCATCCTTGACTGCCCTCAGCTCCCCAAGGCATAACTGTGAGGTGCTTATCTCTGAAGCTAGACACAGATATAGTGAAATAATCAATGATGGAGTCAGAGTTTGTCTCCTGTGGATTCCTTCCCATATTGGTCTCCGAATGCATGATAGAACTGATGAGTTAGCCCAGACTTTTGTTCGTAAAGAGGGAATTGATTACCAACTTAGACTGCCTTTGAGCAGCCTGAGGGCAGCAATATCCCACGAACATCAACTAAATTTCGGAGACTTGAGGCAAAGTGAAATTCACACAAGATGAATACTCCATCTATCATCATTCTATTATGCAGGAAGAACTGGACGTCTATGGGTCATCCAATAATGTTAGCAGACTTCTAGATGTTACCACTGCTAGGCTTAGGCTCGGCTACAAGTACCTCTGGGAGTTTGTAACATCTGCTGATGTAGATTTGACTAAATGTAAACTCTGTCAGAAGAACTATTTGCATACTTTGCATCATTATATAATGGAATGTGAAAAAATCGCGGAATTTAGAGATAACACCATCAATAGTGTCCGAGAAATGTGTACGTACTTCATTCATAATAATGTGCTGCCCGAAATCTTAGCGAAGAATCCAAAATTTGCCTACTGTAGGTAATGCATGCACATGACTGTAAAGCTGCTGCCCAGTTGGGTGGGTGTGGAGCAAGACTAATAACTGTGTAACTCATCATAGATGTAAAGTGCCTTGTATAGTGACTGTTGTGAGCCTCTTGTTGATCACTTATGACACAAAAGATTATTGATGTGTGTATTTGTGTGGGTGATTAAATATGTATGTGTAGGTATATATGTATACGTATATATGTATAGGTACATGTAAGTATGAGAATGTGTACATGTATATATAACATTAATAACTTTGTAACTAGCTTCAAAAAATTTTTATTTGCTTAGCTAAACGAACTAGAGGGTTCAGTTCCTGAACCGATTATGTGCCTCTGTAATCCTTTACACCACCGCCCACGGGATGGGTATGAGGTGCAAAATAAAGAAAGAAATTGAATTGAAATTCTTATTACTATAGAATGCACTTGTTTATTGTAGGTAAGGTTAGGTTAGGTTGGTTTGATAGGGCTTATGAATTGAATAACAGAAAAATATGAGCAATGAGCGAAAATACGAGCAAAAAGACATTAGGAAAATACTACAAGACATCGGAGCAAAGCCTGTGATGACATGTACAGAGTAAAGTTGAGATATTGAGAGAGATTAAGAAATTGTCCTAATGAGAGGTGGATACCCTCCCTGGAACCACTTAGGAGGCTAAAAGTAATGTACTTATTGGCGGATCAAACCGCATTGGGGATGAGTACATCAGAATGAAGGTAACTGCAGAAGGCCTATTTTAAACATATAAAGTAGTTTCTACTGAATCTAGTTCATTTATATATATTTATGTACACTGAATAAGTATTTTGATTGGATATATGCTATAGTGGGGGCCATGTTTTTGAGCGATTGTGAGACGTACACAGGACTAGCAGTGAAGGAGGAATTAATGTCGGAGTGTTCGTGTATTCTGTTTTTGAAAAATTATATATTTGCATGCACTTGGGGACTTCAACAGTTCAATAGTATTCCAATGTCTGGAAGGTCTGATTTCTACGAATGTGTGATGTGGATTTTCATTTTATTTCCCTATGCTCAATAAACGATCCTTGAAGAAAGATTGACAAAGCTTAAATTACATTCTCTAGCGCGAGGGGAAGAAGAAGAATTAGGGGGGTGACATGATAAATATGTGGGAGTGGTTGAATGGACATAACAAAGGGGGATATTAATAGGCTATTAAAAGTATCAACACAAGACAGAACGCGAAACAATGGATATAAATTGGATAAGTTTTAGATTTAGGAAAAAGACATGGGTAAATATTGGTTTGGTAACAGGGGTGAACGCTGAGATACATGTTAGTTAGTGCTCTGTATTGCTCCCCTTTGTTTCATATGCATTGATTTCAGTCATTCCTATGTTCAATAAACGACCCTTGGCCGGACACTAAATATAAGGCTTACAGATAAGTAAGGGGGATGAATAGGCCCTTTGAATATTAATGGAGTGTTATTAATGAAAAGGGAATATTAATGGGAATAGTCCTACTGCAGTTCATATAACAGCGACGGTTGATGTTTTTGTCAACATGGATTGGAAGTAAATAAGAGATTTAAAATAGATTAAGGATGACGTCGTTGTACATTGGTTTGATGGGAGGCCACTTTTATGACTACAAGGGACCTTTTAATCCCCTTGAATGAAATTTTTATGGATTTTTATGACTGTCTCACTATAAGGTAAGCATTCACCCGCCGGGGTAACGAAAAACAGGCATGACTACAAGGGACCTTTTAATCCCCTTGAGCAAAATTTTTATGGAGTATATATAAGGTGAGCAATCACTTGCCGGGTAACGAAAAACAGGTATGACTACAAGGGACCTTTTAATCCCATTGCGCAAAAATTTTCATGGACTAAAGGTAAGCATTTACACGCTGGGGTAACGAAAAACAGGTATGACTAGAAGGGACCGCCGGAAAAAGCAAAACGGTCCTTGTTAATCATAAATCCCACTACTAGTCATGGTGTGGCAGGTCCCCGCGACGCTGCCTGCAAGACAGTCATGGTGTGGCAGGTCCCCAGCGACGCTGCCTGAAAGACAGTCATGGTGTGGCAGGTCCCCAGCGACGCTGCCTGCAAGACAGTCATGGTGTGGCAGGTCCCCAGCGACGCTGCCTGCAAGACAGTCATGGTGTGGCAGGTCCCCAGCGACGCTGCCTGCAAGACAGTCATGGTGTGGCAGGTCCCCAGCGACGCTGCCTGCAAGACAGTCATGGTGTGGCAGGTCCCCAGCGACGCTGCCTGCAAGACAGTCATGGTGTGGCAGGTCCCCAGCGACGCTGCCTGCAAGACAGTCATAGCGTGGCAGGTCCCCGCAACGCTGCCTGCGAGACTAGCAGTCCTCTGAGAGCAACATCGTCAATGGGATAACTAAAATCTAGCTCCATAATATTGTCATTTCCATTATATATTACTTCAACTATAGTAGAGTGGAGTGCCCTTGTGACCCCACAGCGACACCACTGCCTCACAGCCTCGCAGTGCTCAGGGAAAACACCTTAATTGTCCCCAAGTGATCATACATACTCGCCATACTCCCTTACTCCATTGTATCCCTGGCTTTGCCTGTGTCTCAAAATGTAAATTATTACTTACAGTGTACTTGATTACTTGTAAGCAATCTACTTCATTTTTCTTTTTTTGTTCATTTTGTATTTGTCTTGTATAGTCTTGTTTATATTTTTATTTCCCCCCCCCCCTCCCTTTTATATCAAAATTTTGTTTTGTAATTGTCATTCTTGCCTTGTTTTCCTACAACCAGCCTTTTTATGCAAACAAATATAGACCCAGAACTAAACCTCTTATCCACTATCTATGACAATCATCACTTTAATGATCAAAATTGCAGATATTTTACAGTTCATGATGTAAACAATGTATTAACACATAATCACAATATCTCTGTAATTAACTTGAATGTAAAATCACTAAGCAAACACTTCGATGATGTTTGTGCCTTGATTGAAACTATTGACAACAAATTCTCTTTTATTATACTTACTGAAACGTGGTTAAAAGAGTATACTACTCAACTCTTTACCATGCCTAACTACTCAGCAATTCACAACTGTCGACCAATTCAGAGAGGTGGTGGTACTGCTCTTTACTACCACCAAGAACTAACATGCTTAAAAGTAATTAGAACTAGAGACTACTGTGGGGAGTATATCTTCGCCAGTTTCAGAGTTAAGAGTGCTGAGTCTGTCCTGACTCTGGGAGCAGTCTGTAGAATTCCTAACACTGATGTGTACGAATTCAACTCTAATCTTAGAAATCTAATACTAGATAACAGACTGACCAAAAACCATCTAATTATTGCAGGGGATTTTAATATTGACCTCTGCGAGCCTGAAAACCCTACTGCTGCCAGCTTCCTCAACTGTATGAATTCCTGCTTCCTCATACCCATAATCACTGAACCTACTAGAATCACTGATAGTACTGCCACAGCTCTTGATCACATCTGGACCAACATAACTTCGCCGCTTACTTCAGGGATAATCATCGATAGCACTACAGACCATTACCCCACATTTCTCCAAACTAACATTAACAAACCACCTCTAGAGACAAGGGAGATAAGCTTTAGGCTGCACAATGAAACAGCCATAGGCAATTTTATACCTGCTGCTGCTAATGTCAACTGGGAGTCCGAATTAGGTAACAGGGGACATCAACCTAGCAGTGCAACCTTTCCTTAAAAAAAACTCTCAGCCTTTATAACACCCACTATCCAATGCTAACGAAACAAGTCACAACTAAAAGGCTAAACAATCCTTGGCTTACAAAGGGGATACTTAAATCCATTAATAAAAAACATGATCTAGAGAAGTAAGTAAGTAAGCAATTATCAAAAGAAGGCACCAAACCGGGAAGGCTATGTAGCACTATCAAATGTGCAGAATAATCAGAGAGCGCTAAATATCACCAAGGATGCCAATACGGGAACAAAAACGCATAAGGGAACGATATCAAAAGTATCCGAGTCACCAAGAATTCTATTGAGGGACAGGTGACCGCGAGGGGCGGTCGGAAAACAAGACACACGCTCATCCTGGAAGTCAGGACATTCAAGAAGGACATGCACGACCATAAGAGGGACAATGCAACTAGGACAATAAGGAGCAGGGCGGCGCTCCATCAAGTGACCATGGATGAAGCGAGTATGGCCAATACGCAACCTCGCCAGAGCCGTTTCCCAACGCCGGTTACGGTGGTAGGAGGACGGCCATGAGGAAACAACATTTCAGAGTACGTAGTTTGTTACCAGTAACAGACGACCAAGAAGCCTGCCAACGGGAAAGGACTGAGGAATGGATAACCGGGTAAAAGTCGGAATCTGGAATACCTTTACGAGAGATGGGACAAGAGCGGACAGCTTCCTTGGCGGCAGCATCCGCACGCTCATTTAAAGACACACCAATATGGCTGGGAACCCAACAAAACTGTACCGACTTAAATTTACTGTGAACAAGAAACAGCCAATGCTGGATCTCAACAACTACTGGATGAACCGGATTAAAGGACCCGAGAGCCATGAGGGCACTACGAGAGTCAACAACAACTACAAAGGAAGACTGACAACGAGAAAGCAGAAGACGAAGAGCATAGAGAATAGCATAAAGCTCTGCTGTAAAGATACTAGTCTCTGGAGGTAAGCGACACATATAAGTGCGATCAGCAAAAACAACAGAGTAGCCAACACCATCCGCAGAAATAGACTCATCGGTGAAGACAGAAACGGAGCGGGAGTGAGAAGAAAAGTGCTCGAGGAAAAGGCGTTTTAGAACCGTAGGAGGGGTAAAAGCTTTAGTGATATGGGTCAAGGATGTACAAAACCGCGGAAGAGGGACTCTCCACGGGGGCAAAGAAGGAACAACACGAGGAGAAACATCAGAAATACGAACGGAAAGAGAATCCTGCAGGCGAGATAACCGGACAGAAAGGGGGAGGTGGTGAAGAGGAACAGGAACCGCAGGGGGGGTAAAAGTTAAAGCACGACAGAGGCGAGAGGAAGGATGCTGCAAGGACCGCGCAAGATAGCGAAGACAGTAGCGATCACGGCGGTCCTGGAGAGACAGGAAGCCAGTGTCAACATACAAGCTAAGGATGGGAGTCGAACGAAAGGCACCAGAACTGAGGCGCAACCCAGTATGGTGCAAAGCATCAAGACGGCGAAGAGTAGGAGAGGCAGACGAGTAAGCAGGGCAACCATAATCGAGCTTAGACAGGACGAGAGAGGAATGTAAAGCAAGGAGAGTGCGCCTATCTGCCCCCCAAGAAGTATGGGACAAGACCCGAAGGAGGGTAAGGGAATTAGAGCACTCAACACGGATGTAAGAGATATGGGGAGACCAAGACAAACGAGTGTCAAGGAATAACCCCAAAAGCTTCGCGGAATCTTTGTATTCAAGGGGATGACCATAAAGTGACAAAGAAGGACGAAGAACGACCCGTTTCCGCGTAAAAGTCATGGCACAAGTCTTAGAAGTAGAGAACTTGAAGCCATGATCGGTGGCCCAAGAGGACACGGCATCAATTGCAAGTTGAAGCCGGCGCTGAAGGAGAGGCGAATCATCACCCTGACAGCAAAGGGTAAGATCATCGACATAGAGAGCGGAGAAGACACCTGAAGGAAGAGAGGAAAGAAGACCATTGAGGGTAACCAGAAAAAGAGTATGCTCAGAACACTACCCTGGGGCACACCTTCGTATTGCTGAAAAGAGGCAGAGAGAGCGGTACCAAGGCGCACCCGAAAGGAACGACGAGAGAGGAAGCTGCGGAGAAAGAGAGGGAGATGACCACGAAGGCCAAACGAATGAAGTTGAGATAGAATATGATATCGCCAAGTGGTGTCGTAAGCCTTTTCCAGGTCAAAAAGGACGGCAACAACGGAGGTCTTCGCAGCAAAAGCAGTACGAATATAGACCTCCAAGTTCACCAGGACATCTGTCGTGCTGCGGCACTTGTGGAAACCAAATTGAGAAGGGGAGAGGAGGTGATGGTGTTCCAGGAACCACATCAGACGAACGTTAACCATACGTTCAAAAAGTTTGCAGACACAACTTGTGAGAGCAATAGGGCGAAAGTCCTTAGGGGAAGTACCCAGAGACCCCGGTTTGCGAACAGGGAGGACAACGGCATCGAGCCAGTCCTCAGGGACTGACGACGACTTCCAGATCCGATTATACAGACTCAGTAAATACTGAGACGTGCTCGGAGGGAGATGGCGAAGCATCTCATAATGAATACCATCGGAGCCCGCCGCCGTAGAACCGCAGAGGGCCAGGGCAGAACGAAGTTCAGAGAGAGAGAAGGGATCATTATAGGGAAGCTGAAGATGAGTACAGAAATCTAAAGGACGAGACTCAAGGACAGGTTTACGAAGAAGGAAAGATTGGGGAAGATGAAGACCAGAGCTAACAGAAGAAAAGTGGGAACCCAGTTCGGAAGCGACCTGCAATGGGTCCGCCACAAGAGTATCATGGAGGTGAAGGACCGGTGAAACATCGGGAACGAACTTACCCGCTATCTTGCGGATACGCTTCCAGATCTGGGCCAGAGGGGTTTCGGACGTAATTGTTGAGACATAAGATGCCCAACATTCACGTTTAGCCGTACGGATGGCCCTACAGGCCACCGCACTTGCTTTCCGAAAGAAAAGAAAAGAATCGGTCGTCTGCCTACGGCGGTGCCTCTTCCAGGCTGCACGCTTACAGCGGACAGCCCGTGCACAGTCTGCATTCCACCAGGGAACGCACTTCCGTGGACCCCGAGAGGAAGAGCGAGGAATAGAGCGGAGGGCAGCATTGAAGACAGTGTCATGAAAAAGGAGGAGAGCGCGAGAGAGAGGCAGCAGGGAGAGGTCAGAGAGAGCAGCACTGAGGGTAAATAGGGTCCAGTCTGCCTTAGCAAACTGCCACCTAGGGAAAGAGAGGGAAGGGCGAAAAGAGAAAAAGGAAACAAGGATGGGGAAATGATCACTTCCATGGAGGTCATCAAGAACCTGCCACGTGAAATCTAAGTAAAGAGAAGAAGAGCAGAGAGAAAGATCAAGACAAGAAAGAATGCGAGTCCGAGAGTCCAAATGAGTGGGCTCACCAGAATTCAGAAGAGACAGGGAAGAAGAGAGGAGAAACGGCTCAAGGAGGCGACCCCGGGTATTCGTCAGAACGTCACCCCAAAGAGAATGACGACAATTGAAGTCACCCAGCAGGAGCACAGGCTCCGGCAAGGAGTCTAGGAGGTGTTTAAAATCAGGAAGAGAGAGCGGGACACTCGGGGGGAGATAAATGGAACAAACTGTGTGCCATTTCCCCACAAAGATACGAGCAGCAGAACAATGGAGAGGCGAAGGAAAATGTAAAGGAACAAAGGGAACATCAGCACGAATCAAGAGAGCAGAAGAATTAGAAGCCCCAGCAACGGCTGGGGGGGGGGAGAGAAAGGAATAGCCACGAAAACGACCAGGACGAGCACCAAGCATCGGCTCCTGGAGACAGACACAAAGGGGCGAAAACCGCGAAATCAGAAGTTGGAGTTCGAGGAAATTGGCGTAATAACCTCGAACGTTCCATTGAAGAATGGACAACGACGAGAAGAGAAAGGACAAAAACAGAGAACAAGGAAGAAACAAAGGCGAAAGAGCAACAGAGCACGTTAAAGAATATCAGGGTCGGGATCAGGGTCAGCAAAGTCAGGGTTAGGGGGCATGGGTAAACTGAGCAAAGACGGAGGGAAGGAAACGGGAGAACAGATCAGAGGTGGGCGGGCGGGGTCCGGAGGAGGAGGAGGAGGAGGAGGAGGAAGAGGAGACAACGGAGAGGAGCAGTCAAGGACAGCAGCAGGAAGAGGGGGAGTAGAAAGAGGGGAGCGCACCCCAGCAAGAGCAGTAACCGAAAGGGAAGCAGGGGCCAAAGAAACCTCCATAGCAGGAACAGGGGGTGCAATCACTGAAACGGGAGGGGAAGGAGCAACAGAGCCAGAAGTAGGAGCTGAGGAAGAAAGCGAAGCCTTCTTACCCGCCGGGGAGGAGAAAGGAGAGGAGCCAGGCTTACGCTTCTGACTTAAAGAGACTGGTGTCCCAGCAACTACGTACCGGGCAACGGATTCTATTGTCTCAACAGGAGAAGCTGAAAGAGAGCACACACGACGGCCGTTAGGAGAGCGATGGACATCCGCCTGCACCGACAGGCGGCGGGGAGAGCCGATAGATGGAGGAAGAGGATGGGAAGGAGGATCGGAGGGGGACGAGGAAGAAGACACAGGAGACATGACAGACCGGGTAGAAAGAAGGGGAACCCCAGACAGAGGACCAGGAGGGGGACCTCTCGGGACAGAACACAAAGGGAAAGAGGAGGGGGCAGTGGGCGTATCAGGGTCCAAGGCCCGGAAACGGTTGTGAGTCTGAGGAAGGGGGGAAGGACGAGGAGAGGAAGAGCGCAACACGCGAGCATAAGAGATGTTAGTATAAGGCGGGAGCCGGTGAACCTGGCGCCTCGCCTCAGGAAAAGATAAATGCTCCCGGTGCTTCAGGTTGAGGACGGCTGCCTCAAGATTGTAATGGACACAGGCACGGGAGAAGGCAGGATGGGCCTCACCGCAGTTGAGGCAGCGAGCTTGGGGAGAAGTGCACTCCGACTTAGAGTGACCTTCACCCCCACACAAAGGACAGAGACAGTCCCAGAGCAGCGAAGGGCACCATGCCCAAACCTCCAGCATTTGTTACAAAGTCGAGGAGAAGGAATATACTCCTGGACAGAGCACCTAGCACCAGCAAGAATGACCGAGGATGGAAGGGTCCTACCATCAAAGGTAATCTTCACAACGCGAAGGGGTTGACGGCGACGACAACGAGGGGGACGAGTAAACGAATCAACCTGGAGGACAGAATGGCCTTGGGCATCAAGGATATGCCGAATATCATCGTGGCAATCCTGCAGATTCCGAACGCCGGTTGCAACATGGGGTGGGAGGAGAATAGTGCCAACACTGGCATTCATCTGAACGTTTTTGGAGACCCGAACAGGGATCTTGCCAAGGCAAGATAAGGCAGCCAAGCGGTAAGCTGCATCCTGAGAAGGAGCAGCAACGACACGTGTACCGAGACGAGTGGGTTTGAAAGTAACAGACGCATCCACGGAATCTAAAAGATGCCGACGGAGGGAGAAATCGTCAGGAGGCGCAGAATCAAGAGGGAGGAGATCAAAGTATTTGGCCCATGAAGCAGGACCAAACAAGGCCTGATACGCGGGAAGGAATCGAGCGAGTGCAGCTGGGGCGCAAACGGCGTTGAGAACCCCTAGAGAGAGAGGGGTCAAAAGGCGCAGTAGTCACAACGAGAGACTTAGCCGCACCAGGGGACGAAGTGGTCACCACCGGGGGCTGGAGGCTCGACCCAACCACAGAGGAGGGAGGGGAGCTGGGGGAAGAAGTCAGGACGGTCAAAGGAGGAGCAAGGTCGGGGCCCAACGCAGCGGGAGCTACAGAGCCTGGTCTTCCAATACAGGCCGACTCGGGGGCTTGGTCGCCCACCCCACGAGCCTGAGAGGGTACAACGGAAACATTCAATGACAGAAACGAAGAGAAAAATTCATCCACGAATGTGCCCCCATACCCACCATGGAGCCACAATTAGAGGCAGGACACCCAACAGGAAGCTATCGCCGATCATGCCGGGGCCCCCTAGGGGTGCGTCGTGAGTATACGCCCCACAAACGCCGCCTTAAGAACCGTCAGTCCGTCGAGATCGGGTTCAGCAACGAAAGGGGGATTGACAATAAAAGGTTCCCCTCGCTCAAGACGTTGGATACTACAGTTCTACGGGTGCAAGAGTATGCCTCTTCAAGCACCCGGGCGTCAAAATAGAAGAAGTCCAAAGAAATAATCCAAAACAAGCAAAAGGTCGGCAGGAAACGACAAAAAGATAGGAGAGGACGGGGGAGAAAAACGAAACATAAGGAAAAGGAAAAGCGATTCGGCACAATTAGAGAAGACAGCAGCAGGAGTGCAAGGCTAGAAAAGGACAGAGGACTGCCCCACGGAGCATCACACTCCAGCAGCCATCCACCAAGCCCCCTCACGACGCCAACGGGCCGGATGGGGAGGGGGTTGATCTAGAGAAGAAGTATAGGTTAGGAATCGTCTCCAAAGAATTTTCAAAGAATTACTCATCATTGCTATCTAAAATAATTAGGAGAGCCAAAATTAAATACTACGAAGATAAATTTACCCACACAAAGGGCAATATTAAGAAAACTAGGAGCACAATTTCACAAATATTGGGATCAAAGAAGATTTTATATAACAAACCAATACTCCAATCAAATAATGATGGTCTGCTTTTAGCCTCTGACACTGCTCTTGAGTTCAATAGGTTCTTTTCTTCCACTGGGTCATCCCTTGCAAATGATATTCCATCTTCCAGTACTAATATTCAGGACTATCTTACAGGTAATTATCCACAGTCTCTGTACCTAATGCCTACTAATACCACTGATGTTACTGACATAATCCTTTCCCTTAAAACCAAGTCTAGTGCCCTTGAGGAGATACCAACACTTATTTACAAAAAAGTCTCCAGATTTTTAGCTCCTGCCATTGCATTGCTCTTCAACAAGTCACTTGAACTCCAAACCTTTCCAGATATTCTAAAAAAAAGTGAGAATAACCCCTATCCGCAAATGTGGTGATCCCACTGATGTTAACAACTTCAGACCTATATCAATACTGCCAAACTTGTCTAAAATATTTGAAAAACTTATCTACAAGCAGCTTTACACTTATCTTGCCAAACACAATATACTTAGCTCTTGTCGATATGGCTTCAGATCCCCAAAAAGCACTAACAATGCATTTATTTGTATGATTAACTTGATACATGCAGCTCTTGATAAAAATGAGTTCCCTATTGGGTTATTTGTGGACCTGCGCAAGGCTTTTAACACTGTCAACCACCAAAACCTTCTTCTTAAATTACAACATTATGGAGTCAGAGGTCACTCTCTGCAGTACCTTAAGTCTTACCTTACTGACAGGCTCCAATATGTTTCTGTGAATAATTCAATTTCTCCCACCCTACCCATCAACATTGGTGTTCCCCAGGGCAGCATAATTGGCCTTCTCTTTCTCATCTACATTAATGACCTCCCAAATGTCTCCCAACATCTCAACCCAATTCTAATTGCTGACGACAAGACCTTCATTTAATCCAGTCCTGACATCCTTGCTCTAAATGTCACAGTGAATACTGAGCTAAATAAAGTCCATCACTGGCTAACTGCCAACAAACTCACACTTAATATTGACAAAACTTTCTATATTTTGTTTGCCAATAAATCCTCAAATCAAATAAATCTCAGGATAAACAATACCCAAATTTGTAACAAAGTAGATGGCAAATTCCTTGGCGTTCTCATTGACCAGAAGCTGAATTTCCAGGGACACATTCTAAATATATAAAAAAAAGTTTCAAAAACTGTTGGCATTCTTTCTAAGATCAGATATTATGTACCTCACCCTGCCCTGGTGACACTCTATTACTCTCATCTATCCTTATCTCAACTATGGTATTTGTGCTTGGGGTTCTACTACCCAAAATCATTTACGTCCTCTAATTACTCAACAAAAAGCTGCTAATAGGACAATATCTAACTCTGGCCCTAGACATCACTCGGTACCCTTACTCAAATCTCTGAGTATGTTAGATATTAAGTCACTGCACATCCTCTCATGTGTATTTTATATATATATATATATATATATATATATATATATATATATATATATATATATATATATATATATATATATATTAGTATATTTTGGTAGCAGTCTTTCCTGCAGACATATATTATTAAATATGACCGAAAAAGTAAGATTAATAATTCTAACACGAATTTTCTCAATCTTTCGTACATTACGCTTCACTGTTGGAGGTAAATAAAAAATCACTTCTCCAAAATTCATTTTTATTTCTAGTCTGACGCGACACGGGCGCGTTTCGTAAAACTTATTACATTTTCGAAGACTTCACAAATACACAACTGATTAGAACTTACGTATCTCTGATTTTATATCTACATTTGAGTGAGGTGGGAGGGGTGATGTGGCATTAACACAAGACAGAACAAGAGGGGATATTAATAGGGTATTAAAAGTATCAACACAAGACAGAACAGAAACAATGGGTATTGAATAGAAGTGTTTGTAGAAAGCTTTCTACAAACACTTCTATTCAATACCCATTGTTTCTGTTCTGTCTTGTGTTGATACTTTTAATACCCTATTAATATCCCCTCTTGTTCTGTCTTGTGTTAATGCCACATCACCCCTCCCACCTCACTCAAATGTAGATATAAAATCAGAGATACGTAAGTTCTAATCAGTTGTGTATTTGTGAAGTCTTTGAAAATGTAATAATTTTTACGAAACGCGCCCGTGTCGCGTCAGACTAGAAATAAAAATGAATTTTGGAGAAGTGATTTTTGATTTACCTCCAACAGTGAAGCGTAATGTACGAAAGATTGAGAAAATTCGTGTTAGAATTATTAATCTTACTTTTTCTGTCATATTTAATAATATATATATATATATATATATATATATATATATATATATATATATATATATATATATATATATGTCGTACCTAATAGCCAGAACGCACTTCTCAGCCTACTATTCAAGGCCCGATTTGCCTAATAAGCCAAGTTTTCATGAATTAATGTTTTTTCGTCTACCTAACCTACCTAACCTAACCTAACCTAGCTTTTTTTGGCTACCTAACCTAACCTTACCTATAAATATAGGTTAGGTTAGGTTAGGTGGGGTTGGTTAGGTTCGGTCATATATCTACGTTAATTTTAACTCCAATAAAAAAAAATTGACCTCATACATAGAGAAAAGGGTTGCTTTATCATTTCTTAAGAAAAAAATTATAGTAAATATATTAATTCAGGAAAACTTGGCTTATTAGGCAAATCGGGCCTTGAATAGTAGGCTGAGAAGTGAGTTCTGGCTACTAGGTACGACATATATATATATATATACATATATACATATATATGTATATATATATATATATATATATATATATATATATATATATATATATATATATATATATATATATATATATATATATATATATATATATATATATATACATATATACATATATATGTATATATATATATATATATATATATATATATATATATATATATATATATATATATATATATATATATATATATATATATATATATATATATATTATTAAATATGACCGAAAAAGTAAGATTAATAATTCTAACACGAATTTTCTCGATATTTCTTATGTTTCTTTTCACTGTTGATAGTAATTGAAAAATCAATTCTTCAAAATTCATTTTTATTTCTAGTCTGACGCGACACTTGAGCGCATTTCGTAAAACTTATTACATTTTCAAAGACTTTAGTTTACACACACACAACTTTAACTGAATAGAGCTTAAACATCTTCGATTTTTTATACCAGCATTTGGGTGAGGTGAAATGTTACAACAGTTTTGGATGAGGTGAAAACAAACTTTCAACACAAGCCAGAACACAAACTAATGGGTATTAAAGGTAAGAATGGAAGTAATTGCAGAGGGCCTATTGGCCCATATTTCTTGATGCTTCTATATTGGAGCGGAGTCTTGAAGTGGGTAGAATATAGTTGTGCATTAATTGGCTGTGGATTGCTGGTGTTGACTTCTTGATGTGTAGTGCCTCACAGATGTCAAGCCGCCTGCTATCGCTGTATCTATCGATGATTTCTGTGTTGTTTGTTAAGATTTCTCTGGTGATGGTTTGATTGTGGGAAGAGATTATATGTTCCTTAATGGAGCCCTGTTGCTTATGCATCGTTAAACGCCTGGAAAGAGATGTTGTTGTCTTGCCTATATACTGAGTTTTTTTAGGCTTACAGTCCTCAAGAGGGCATTTGAAGGCATAGACGACGTTGGTCTGTTTTAAAGCGTTCTGCTTTATGTCTGGAGAGTTTCTCATGAGTAGGCTGGCCGTTTTCTTGGTTTTATAGTAAATCGTCAGTTGTATCTTCTGATTTTTGTCTGTAGGGATAACGTTTCTATTAACAATATCTTTCAGGACCCATTCCTCCATTTTATGAGCTGTGGAAAAGAAGTTCCTGTAAAATAGTCTAATAGGGGGTATAGGTGTTGTGTTAGTTGTCTCTTCCCCGCAGTAAGTCAACAAATTCCTTTGGAGACTTCAGGCTGAAGGGGCAAGGGACATAAGGAGTCAGCAAGCCATTGAGTCGTTTCGCCAGTCTGTACGTGGGTGTGGGTATCTGGCTGATGATTGGCCGAAGTGGGTTTCCAGGCTTATGTGTCTTGACATTTCCATACGCGTATCCAGGTTTATATTCCCTGTTACGGCCCAACTGGGGCGTAACCGGGTTCTTTTCTGGTGTTATTAGAATTTGGGAATCCGGCCCCAAGCTAGTAGAGGCTTTCAAGGGATGTGTTCCGAAATGCAAGTTAAATTAAAGGGGGAGGGATACAAATGCTCTGATTTATATATATAGTGTCACCACCACCATAAATAAATATATAACAGTCACACGGGGGTTATAAATATACTATATATACAGAGTTACCTTCCTCTGAAGACACAGGATGCTCCACAGTGCGCACTTTGGGTAGCCCTGGTTCCTTCCTCCGTGGCCCACGATGAATCCTCTATGATTCTCTCGGCGAATCTACCCTGGCCACAGGCCAGCCAAATCACAGTCCCACTGGGTGCTTCGTCGTGGAGGCCTTCAACCACAATCCAACCTGTAGCTGGCAGGTTCCGATCAGCTCCGCTGTGTAGGCCACTCCACGACCGATACTAGGGTTGCGAGCCCTAGGCAGGAGCCTCGTGTGATCCCGCTGATCACTCTCCTCTCTAAGCACCACAGTGGCTAGTCTCTTCCATCAGCCAGCCCTGGATAAGGCGATTCCTGATACTGCCACATCACAGGCAGGCTAACACTCTCGACAGAGTTCGTCCGGGGGGTGACTCACAACTTCTTCAGCAGACTCGTGGAGAGACCCTGGCTGCCTTGGGTAGACTGATCCATCGTCCAATACAGCAGTCCCAGGTCGACTCTGTAATCAGACACGTCATTAGTACTGGGACTAGGGAACCTCACTTACAGACTTAGACACAAACGTCCACCTATCCACTCCATAGATGGCGTTGCTGTCTAAGCGCCACCTCACCAGAGGTCAGCAGCGGCTATGTTATGAGCTGATTAAGACGGGAATCCAGCACCTGTGGCCGGTATATCCCGTCCTCACTAGATGGCGTCGTCCATTTGGAGGGGGTTTCGGGAGCGGACTCACAGATGGCGTTGTCGTCACTGCTCCGTGCTCCGACGATGGACTCGGGTCCGTAACACCTCCCCACCAGAAAGAATTTGGTTTGGGTTTCTATAAAAAAAAAGACAAACCAAATTAATACGTGGGTACAACTCCAAACGGACTCACATAAACTATGAACTGGAGTGGTGAGGATGTCTTGTCCGCAAGACTGTCCTAATGAGAATCTCTGGCACAAAGGAAACTTGAAGATGGAAGGCAATGACCTGCCTGATGTGCCTTCATACAACCTCACTGAGATGTTAATTAGGAGCATACTCATCTAACGTGTCTCGAGTAAAGATCGGTACAGACGCGATCTGGGGTGAATCGACACCTCCCTGTGTCGTGGCACCGTTGATGGCTGGTCACAGACGGCATTTCTTGTACCGATCCGGTAGTCCTTCAGGGAGACGGGAACCTGGAATACAGGGGTCTGATAATTTAGAGTGGCAACGATAGTTGTTAAGACAGTACTTACAGTGCCACCGTTTACTAGGCCCACACCTAGTCCCAACAGGGCTGCACGTACATCGAAGATGGTGTCTGCTCTGCCACCGTCAGGTCGACCAACGTTCCGCATAACGCTGAATCCAGGCTCGGCAATCACGCGGGGGGTGTCAACCTGTTGGAAACAGTTACTCATAATTTCATTTCCCATACCTCCTGTATCCACCATCACCTTCCAGGTCCCTTCTTCGTCTGCAACACTTACAGTGCAAGCCTCCAATCCCTGGGGTCTCTTCATGATGTTCATGGGAGCCATCATCTGTCAGGTCGTCCACTGGTCCTTACTGAGAACACACACGAGAACAAAAAATACCGCTAAGAAACATTCGGCTAACTTAGGGACAAGTTTCATGAGCCTGTAATGTCCATAGCCGGCTATATCCATTAGCCTGGTTTGGACCGAAGACGGCACTAGAACCTTCGCACATACCTTACATACCTCTGACGTCTGGGGAATCTCTGGCCGGTTCAATGAACGTTGTACCTTGCCATACCACAAGTACTCAGGTGCCTTCACTCCACACTCTGGGGTATCCGTGGGTGTTCGTACACGAGGCCTCTCTTCTTGCTCAGTCGCTTCTGCCATCATAACCTCATGCTTCTTGTCGAGAGAAGAATCAGGAGACTGCTAGAATGCTCTCGATCTGTTGGTGAGAGGAAGGATTAAACATGTTATCTAATTCCATGTGTGTCTGTACCTGGATATTACCAATGCCTGCTGTTACCTCAGACCCACTTGCTGTTTCGGCTGACTCTTCCACAATCTTGGGATGATTGTTGCTCCAATCTGTCACCAAGTCGTTGGCTAGTATCACGTCAATCCCAGCTATAGGCAAGGTATCAACTACTGCCAACGCACATGTGCCGCTGAAGTAAGGCGAGTCTAGATGTACCGGCACTAAAGGGGCAACGTACCACGTCCTAGGAAACCCAACCAGGACAACCTTTTGTCTCCCATCCACACTCACTCATTCGGGTAACGAGTTTCTCACGATCAGGGACTGGGCTGCTCCACTATCTCTGAGCACTACAACTGATCTACTAGTATGATCACTCGATACATACCCGCCTGAAGTGTGAGGGGCAAACAATCTTGGTCCTTCCTGACTAGTCATAGACCGGCTTCCTACTGGTGGTGTCACACAGCTCATCAACATCACCTCCCTACGTGGGCCGCTACCTCTTCTGCCTCGGCACATAGCAGCTACATGCCCTTTCTGCCCACAAGTCTAACACACCATATTCCTCCTCAGACTACGGAGTTTCGGACTGTTAGGACTAGTCCTTCGAGGGTTACTTGGGGGAGTCTTCATAGCGCTTTGTGGGACGGGTCTCTTCTCTTCCTGACGAGGCTTTCCAAACAGGCGTGGGTAATTCCTCGGGACATACTTAGTGGAAGACCTATGCATTAAGATGTACTCCTCAGCCATGGTGGATGCCGCACTTGAGGTCTCTACCTGTTGTTCCTCTAAGTACGTCTTCAGATCCCCTGTCAGGCAGTCTTTGAAGTCCTCTAACAGTATGAGCTGCTCGAGGTCTTCTTTGGTCTCCACCTTCCGAGAGGCACACCACTCCTGGAAAAGCCGTTCCTTGATGGTCGCGAATTCGGTGAACGTGTACTCCGAGGTCTTTTTCAGGTTTCTAAACTTCTGCCTGTACGCCTCAGGTACCAATTGGTACGCCATGAGCACTACCTTCTTCACCTTGTCATAATCTCAGGAGTCATCAAGGGACAACGTGGAGTAGGCGATTTGGGCCTTCCCAGTCAAGACGGACTGTATCATGATGTCCCAATTCTCCTTTGGCCATTCCAAAGAGGCCGCAACTTTCTCGAAGGCTGCGAAGAACTTCGACACTTACTTCTCGTTGAACTTCGGGACCATTTTGATGTTCCTTACCAGATCGAAACTGCTTGTTTCCATTGTTTGCCTGCGACCACCTAATCGCAATACTCTAGGTCATGTTGTCTCTCTTTTTCCTTTTCTTCTCTCTCTCGCTCTTCTCTTTCTCGTTTCTCTTCTCTTTCTTGCTCTTCTCTTCTTTCTTCTCTTTCTAGTTCTAAACGCCTCATCTCCAATTCTTTATCTTGTCTCTCTCTTTCCATTTCTAATTTCTTCCATTCTATCTCGCGATTTATTTCCAAGGTACGCATTTTGACAGTTAGCAAGCTTATATTCAGCTCGCCTGCATCGCTTTCAATATCACTGCCCTTATCTTCCTTTTCAGTGGAAGCTACTTCCTCACTTTCCTTTGTAATTTGTGCCTCGCTTTCCTGTTTCTCCTCGGCCTTCAAATGCCGGTGAACCTTGGACAAGATCTCCACACGGGAATCACTGGCACGTATCTTTATCTCCAGATAGGCACTCACTAACACAAGTTCTTGTTTCCCCAGATATTTTAATCTGGCAAGACAATCCTCCTTGTTCAGAAAGGCCTGAACATCGTCCAGATCGTCGATGGTCACTTTTTCTGCCATTGTCACTTAAGTAGTGCACGAGCACTTAACACACCGCTTCACTTTAGCACTTAACACACCGAGCACTGTACTACGCCAATATTGCACTTTATCACACCTAGCACCGCACTTGCCAATATTGCACGTAATCACACCGGGCACCACACATTACAATATTGCACTAAAGCACAGCGAGCACCGCACTTCTCCAATATTGCACTAAATCACAGCGAGCACCGCACAGGACGTACAACGTCCAAATAATTATAAACAGAAGGAATTACTTACAGGGGATTGCGCTACATCACCACCCCTGTCAAACATACTTGACAAGGGGGTCGAATCCCGCTGGGGATGCCAATTACAGTTCCGACAAGGGGTCGAATCCCGCTGGGGATGCCAATTATGTTACGGCCCTACTGGGGTATAACCGGGTTCTTTTCTGGTGTTATTAGAATTTGGGAATCCGGCCCCAAGTTAGTAGAGGCTTTCAAGGGATGTGTTCCGTAACGCAAGTTAAATTAAAGACGGAGGGATACAAATGCTCTGATTTATATATATATTGTCACCATCACCATAAATAAATATATAACAGTCACACGGGGGTTATAAATACACTATAATATACAGAGTTGTCTTCCTCTGAAGACACAGGATGCTCCACGGTGCGCACTTTGGGTAGCCCTGGTTCCTTCCTCCGTGGCCCACGATGAATCCTCTATGATTCTCTCAGCGAATCTACCCTGGCCACAGGCCAGCCAAATCACAGTCCCACTGGGTGCTCCGTCGTGGAGGCCTTCAACCACAATCCAACCTGTAGCTGGCAGGTTCCGATCAGCTCCGCTGTGTAGGCCACTCCACGACCGATACTAGGGTTGCGAGCCCTAGGCAGGAGCCTCGTGTGATCCCGCTGATCACTCTCCTCTCTAAGCACTACAGTGGCTAGTCTCTTCCATCAGCCAGCCCTGGATAAGGCGATTCCTGATACTGCCACATCACAGGCAGGCTAACACTCTCGACAGAGTTCGTCCGGGGGGTGACTCACAACTTCTTCAGCAGACTCATGGAGAGACCCTGGCTGCCTTGGGTAAACTGATCCATCGTCCAATACAGCAGTCCCAGGTCGACTCTGTAATCAGACACGTCATTAGTACTGGGACTAGGGAACCTCACAGACTTAGACACAAACGTCCACCTATCCACTCCATAGATGGCGTTGCTGTCTAAGCGCCACCTCACCAGAGGTCAGCAGCGGCTATGTTATGAGCCGATTAAGATGGGAATCCAACACCTGTGGCCGGTAAATCCTGTCCTCACTAAATGGCGTCGTCCATTTGGAGGGGGTTTCGGGAGCGGACTCGCAGACGATGTTGTCGTCACTGCTCCGTGCTCCGACGATGGACTCGGGTCCGTAACATTCCCCAATAATCTTTGGCAGGTGGAGTCCAGATTTCTTGGCGTTCACAGTTTCGATCAATTTGTTGACCTTTGCTTTCAATTCGGCTGTAGTGTCCTTCGTTACCCTTTGGAATTTAATTTGGTCAGAGAGTATGAGGTTCATTTTCGCCAGATATTCGTCTTTTTTAAGAATGACGTATATTGGCGATTTGTCACCTCTCCTGACAACTATCTCCTTGTTCTCACGAAGGCTCTTAGCTGCCGCATTGAGCTCAGGGGACAGTATGGTGCTTCCGTAGTTGCCTCGATTCTTTCCTACTTCCGCAATAAGTTCTGCTTGTAAGGTGTCTTTGGTGGTGACCTTCTTTTGTGCCTCGAGGTCAAATATGTCGTCCAACAGAATCTCCAACTCCACTTTCCGGGCCATCTCACTTGGTCTGGACATTACGGAGTTGGTCTGGAAAGTGGAGCTGGAGATTCTGTTGGACGACATATTCGACCTAGAGGCACAAAAGAAGGTCACCACCAAAGACACCTTACAAGCAGAACTTATTGCGGAAGGAGGAAAGAATCCAGGCAACTACAGGAGCACCATACTGTCCTCCGAGCTCAAAGCGGTAGCTAAGAGCCTTCGTGAGAACAAGGAGATAGTTGTCAGGAGAGGTGACAAGTCGCCAATATACGTCATTCTTAAAAAAGACGAATATCTGGGGAAAATAAACCTCATACTCTCTGACCAAACTAAATTCCAAAGGGTAACGAAGGACACTACAGCCGAATTAAAAGCAAAGGTCAACAAATTGACAGAAACTGTGAACGCCAAGAAATCCGGACTCCACCTACCAAGGATTATTGGGGAATATAAACCTGGATATGCGTATGGAAATGTCAAGACACATAAGCCTGGAAACCCACTTCAGCCAATCATCAGCCAGATACCCACACCCACGTACAGACTGGCGAAACGACTCAACGGCTTGCCGACTCCTTATGTCCCTTGCGCCTTCAACCTGAAGTCTCAAAAGGAATTTGTTGGCTTACTGGGGGGAACAGGGGCCACAGGGATAAGAGCCTCGTTGGATGTAGAATCACTGTTTACCAACGTACCTGTGGATGAAACAATCGGGATGATAGTGGACAGAGTGTATCGTGATCCGGCCTGTACTCCTCTTGACATACCAGAAAACATTCAAAGGAAATTACTCCAACCTTGTACTAAAGAGGCACCCTTCTTGAGCCCGGATGGGCACATGTATAAGCAAGTAGATGGGGTCGCCATGGGTTCTCCCCTAGGTGTCCTGTTTGCGAACTTCTACATGGGTACCATTGAGCAAAAAGTCTTAGTCGACATGAACTTGAAACCGGCCATATACTGCAAATATGTTGACGACAATTTTACACAGGTACCTGATGTCAAACATCTGCAGGAGCTGAAGGAGGCATTTGAGCAGAATTCTGTGTTGCGTTTCACTTACGAGATGGAGAAGGATGGGAAGCTGCCTTTTCTAGATGTAACAGTCATGGAAAAGGGCGGAGGTTTCCACACTGCAGTCTACACTAAGGAAACAAACATAGGAATGTGCCTAAATGCCAACAGCGACTGCCCTGACAGGTACAAGAGGAGTGTTGTTAACGCATACGTCGACCGTGCTCTCAGCCACAGCTCAGAATGGAAGCAAGTCGACGAAGAACTCTGTAGGGTAAGGCAGGTCCTAGTCAATAACGGCTTCTCCAATGGTTTCATCGAAGACATCATAAGAAGGAAAGTGAAAAGCCATGCAACCTCCGAAGAGACAACTAACACAACACCTATACCCCCTATTAGACTATTTTACAGGAACTTCTTTTCCACAGCTCATAAAACGGAGGAAAGGGTCCTGAAAGATATTGTTAATAGAAACGTTATCCCTACAGACAAAAATCAGAGGATACAACTGACGATTTACTATAAAACCAGAAAAACGGCCAGCCTACTCATGAGAAACTCTCCAGACACAAAACAGAACGCTTTATAAGAGACTAACGTCGTCTATGCCTTCAAATGCCCACTTGGGGACTGTAAGCTCCAAAAAACCCAGTATATAGGCAAGACAACAACATCTCTTTCTAGGCGTTTAACGATGCATAAGCAACAGGGCTCCATTAAGGAACATATAATCTCTTCCCATAACCAAACCATCGCCAGAGAAATCCTAGTAAACAACACAGAAATCATCGATAGATACAGCGATAGCAGGCGGCTTGACATCTGCGAGGCACTATACATCAAGAAGTCAACACCAGCAATCAACAGCCAATTATTGCACAACTATATTCTACCCACCTCAAGACTCCGCTCCAATATAGAAGCATCAAGAAATATGGACCAATAGGCTTTCTACAAACACTTCTATTCAATACCCATTGTTTCTGTTCTGTCTTGTGTTGATACTTTTAATACCCTATTAATATCCCCTATTGTTCTGTCTTGTGTTAATGCCACATCACCCTTCCCACCTCACTCAAATGTAGATATAAAATCAGAGAAACGCAAGTTCTAATCAGTTGTGTATTTGTGAAGTCTTTGAAAATGTAATAAGTTTTACGAAACGCGCCCGTGTCGCGTCAGACTAGAAATAAAAATGAATTTTGGAGAAGTGATTTTTGATTTACCTCCAACAGTGAAGCGTAATGTACGAAAGATTGAGAAAATTCGTGTTAGAATTATTAATCTTACTTTTTCGGTCATATTTAATAATATATGTCTACAGGAAAGACTGCTACCAAAATATACTAATATATATATATATATATATATATATATATATATATATATATATATATATATATATATATATATATATATATATATATATATATATATATATATATATATAAAACGCTGAACTGTAATGTCAATCCTGACCTTAAAATCTTCCTAGAAGATTGTAACAGATCCCATGAGCACCACACCAGAAACAAATACCTGTTTGATATTCCAAGAGTACGACTTAGTCAAACTAGAAATGCTTTACAAATCAAGGAACCCAGAATGTGGAATGACCTTCCCAATTATGTTAAAGACTGTACCTCTCCCAACCAGTTTAAGATAAAAATTAAGTACCACCTAATAAACTCAATATAACCTACCTCATCCCTAAATGTTAACCCATGTCTACGATTTTAAACAATGTTGTTTGTTGAACAAATTGTATTTTTGCTTTTTTTCTGCCATGTTCCCCCCCCCCCCCTTTTGATCATTTTTTTCTGATTTTTTTCTATACGCAATTTATACTTTAATCTCAATTAGTATTAAGTTTTAGCTTTATTGTTTTTCCTGCTCGAAACGCTTTGCGTAATAGTGGCTTTAGGCATTGTATGTACTAGCTGTATCTATAAATCCATCAACTTTGGTATTTCACCTTGTATGTATGTACTTTACCTGAATAAATATTTGTATTTGTATTTTGTAGTTGTATCACCAAATTTATATAATATTTTCCTCGCTGTTTTCCCCCTTGGTTCCTGTATAGTCAAACTGACTGAGTGTTTTCCTGATTATTATTTTACCTTTTCCTTGGTTCAGTACGATCTACAATGTGAAATACTGATAGATAAAGGAACACTTTAGGTGGCTCGGAGCTTGAGTAAAGTCTTCAGAGTTTACTTTGGTGAGAGTCAATAAAAGAGGAAGGAGTAACTGGGAGTTTCCTTGGCAGGTGCTGCACTCAGGTGTGCTAACGACGATGGTGGTGACGCTGGACGAGGCCGGGGACGTGCTACTATGTGGAGGCGTGAGCGCTGCTCTCTGCTCCCTCCTGCACCTGCTGGGACTATCCTGTTCCACCTGCTGGCTCCTCTTTACTACCGTCTGGCTCTTGACTGGCGTCACCTGCTTCCTGCTCTCTACTCTCAAGGTCAGTAACACGTGAGTTATCTTCCCCCCTACAACCATTCCTCTCTTTCCTGTCCAACATCACTGCTGTGTGGCAGCTGCCCTCTCCTCTCCACCACCTTACTGCATCCTCCTCAGTACTGGTACTGGTGCTGGTGCCTCATCCAGACTCCATCATCTCAGTGCTGGCACCTCATCCAAAGGTATTCCCTTCCTCCCAGTTTCTTGGAAGTGCAAAATGGCAACGCCGCATTTGTTGTTGTCGTAGTAGTAGGTTAGATTATGAATGAATTGGCTGTTTATAACGAGGAGTCTCATTGGTCAAAGCACCACACATCGGTTTATATAATTCACACTGATATCGAAAAGAAAATAGTGTAGGAGAGTGAATAAATATTAATAAATGTAAATTAGTGAAAGAGAGAGATGGTTGTACTTGTTTCCTTAGGAGTTTATTGATCTTTTATGTAAACTATATAACGTATGAACATTTTACCTGGATACCTGAACTATTTAAAAATACAATACCATTTTACCTGAATAAAATTTGAATTTACGTATAGTTGTTTAGCTGTCGAGACAAAGGACGTGACGTCACACACATAACGATCCCTACCACCTCACTCATCATCAACACACAAAATCATTTTTCAGGTTAAAATTGTTTTTCAACCATTTACATTTGCGAAAATAGTTTATATACTTTATCAAAATAATATCAACACCTAATTACACCCCAGTGTTCGGTACGTAATATTACGAGAGAGAGAGAGAGAGAGAGAGAGAGAGAGAGAGAGAGAGAGAGAGAGAGAGAGAGAGAGAGAGAGAGACTAAAATATGGCAAATGCATGTTGGTATTATGAGTGTGACGTGTTGCTGTCTGAGGAGTGTCATAGGCTCAACATCCGCCGCTCTGTGATAAATGTTAAACGGAAAAGTTATTTTCTTCGAAAAACGTTTACAACACTGATCAGGCAAACAATACATATTCCGTCATCGGATGTTTCGTCACTTTGTGTTGCATAATGTGATGCTCTGATGCTCTGATCATGTATTAATCAAGTAACAGCCGGTTGTTAAACGACTTGGCGGGTCGTATTCCCGGAAAAATTTGGATTAAGAACTTGCATGAAACGCTATGCGTGCTAGTGGCTGTACAAGACTGTATGAACTCTTGTATATATAAATTAATAAAAACAAAAAAGAAATATATACGTTATTCAGCGATCTTTTGTATTGCTTAGTAATTTTTTCAGTAACTCCACAAGCTGATTTCCACACAAGTACATACCAAGGTCTTATTTTATTGTGAATGTTTTAATTATATTATATTTCTATCCATTATTTAATATTCCCTTTGTTAAGGCATTCATCCATTTGTATATTCTCCAATATCACCCATTTTTCTTGGCCTTGCTAGAGAATGCAAACTACGCTCTTCATATGAGCGTTTTCCTTTGGATTAACTTTGTTAAGCTTCTCTGTAAACGTTGAAGAACGGTGAACAAAACTGAACTATCTAGTGTAAATGGAGCTCGACCGGTATAATGTTATGCTCAAGAATAACATTAGAGGTCTTATTGCTAACGCTTCTAAACATAAGTTCCGGTGACCTGTTTGTCTCCTTCCGTGGACGGTAATCCTGCTTAAGGCTTTGTGTTGTTAGTAAACTGTCCTGAGTATCTTGCATCACTTTGTGTTGTTAGTAAACTGTCCTGAGTATCTTGCATCACTTTGTGTTGCATAATATGACGTTGTGGTGTATTGATGTTTTGTTGTTGTATGGTACAGTGGTGTGGTGTATTGATGATGTTTTGTTGTTGTATGATACAGTGGTGTGGTGTATTGATGATGTTTTGTTGTTGTATGATACAGTGGTGTGGTGTATTGATGATGTTTTGTTGTTGTATGGTACAGTGGTGTGGTGTATTGATGATGTTTTGTTGTTGTATGGTACAGTGGTGTGGTGTATTGATCATGTTTTGTTGTTGTATGGTACAATGGTGTGGTGTATTGATCATGTTTTGTTGTTGTATGGTACAATGGTGTGGTGTATTGATGATGTTTTGTTGTATGGTACAATGGTGTAGTGTATTGATCATGTTTAGTTGTTGCATGGTACAATGGTGTAGTGTATTGATCATGTTTTGTTGTATGGTACAATGGTGTGGTGTATTGATCATGTTTTGTTGTTGCATGGTACAATGCTTTAGTTACATATATTGTTACATAGTACAATACTTGGGAGTACACTTAATGAGCGGTGTTGCTAGGTTCGAAAATCTGGAATGTGTTTTGCACGGTATGATACTGTTTAATATATATTATGATTAGCGTTGTATGATATGACGCTGTGGAACATTGCTAATGGGTTGTATTACACGGTATAGCACTTTGGAATATTTGCTTTAGTTGTTGCATGGTGAGTAAAATTTTATGTCAAACACCCTTCAACTAGCCTTAATTATTAACAAGTTGGTTTCCTCAATTGAATAATTTATTAATAAATATTGTGAGAACAAATATATGTGGTTGGGTTGGTGTCAGTCTCCAGTCAGTCTGTTGTTAATAGACTGTATGTGGCTAACAGACAGTCTGTTGTTACCATCTGAATGTAGCTAACAGTCTGTTGTTAACTTCTGTATGTGGCTAACAGTCTGCTGTTAACATCTGAATGTGGCTAACAGTCTGCTGTTTACATCTGTATGTGACTAACAGACAGTCTGTTGTTAACATATGTGCCTAACGGAGAAGATTAACATGTCACAAGAGTTGAGAGCTGATCTCTTACCTTTGAAAATATTTCAAAATAATTAGATAATTTATAATTAAGTAAATAAGAACACATCATTCTGTCTCTTTTTTCCTTGTGGTTTATATTTAAATTCCTAACCTAACTAATGCAATAATAACTATTTTTATATAAACATTTTATGTTATGTAATATCATTTTCAATCACTATACTGACCAATGTGGTCACTAATTAGTTTACTTACTCAATTTTAGTAATAACCGTTGCCTGGGATTTTAGCCTCCCCTGTTATATATGGGACATGTTTAAGAACAGTAAAATAATGTGACTGGAGGAACAACACAGCACACGTGACAGGAAGAACAACCCAGCACACGCGACAGGAGGAACAACCCAGCACACGCGACAGGAGGAACAACCCAGCACACGCGACAGGAGGAACAACACAGCACACGCGACAGGAAGAACAACCCAGCACTCGCGACAGGAGGAGCAACCCAGCACACGCGACAGGAGGAACAACCCAGCACACGCGACAGGAGGAACAACACAGCACACGCGACAGGAGGAACAACCCAGCACACGCGACAGGAGGAACAACACAGCACACGCGACAGGAAGAACAACCCAGCACACGCGACAGAAGGAACAACCCAGCACTCGCGACAGGAGGAACAACACAGCACACGCGACAGGAAGAACAACCCAGCACACGCGACAGGAGGAACAACCCAGCACTCGCGACAGGAGGAACAACCCAGCACACGCGACAGGAGGAACAACCCAGCACACGCGACAGGAGGAACAACCCAGCACTCGCGACAGGAGGAACAACCCAGCACACGCGACAGGAGGAACAACCCAGCACACGCGACAGGAGGAACAACCCAGCACACGCGACAGGAGGAACAACCCAGCACACGCGACAGGAGGAACAACCCAGCACACGCGACAGGAGGAACAACCCAGCACACGCGACAGGAGGAACAACCCAGCACACGCGACAGGAGGAACAACCCAGCACACGCGACAGGAGGAACAACACAGCACACGTGACAGGAAGAACAACCCAGCACACGCGACAGGAGGAACAACCTACGACCTGCCACATCACAGGCAGGTCGTAGAACACTACACAGTCCCTCTTCGGCGGCAGCTCACTGCTTCCGTAAAGCAGAATGGAGTAGAGAGATATTGGCGGCCCTGGGTAGACTGACTGTCCTCGTACCACAGCAGCCCTACGTCGCCTTTGTGGATACAGACACGTCATCAGTAAATTGGCCAGTACATGGGACACAAGGAAATACCACTTACGGGCTCTAACATAAACATACAACTACTCCTACAATAGATGGCGCTGATTTTCTAGGCGCCACCTCACCAGAGGTCAGCACCAGCTACCTCTCGAGCTGACTAGGACAGGAATCTAGCGCCTCATGCTGGTATCATCCTGCCACCACTAGATGGCGTCGTCCATTTTGTGGGGGTTTCGGGAGCCAACTCACAGATGGCATTGACGTCGCTGCTCCATGCTCCGACGATGGAATCGAGTTCGTAACAACGCCACTTAGTTTGTCCGCCGCTCACGTGTCCACCTCTCATTGTCCGCCACTTAGTTTGTCTGCCACTCACGTGTCCACCTCTCATTGTCCGCCACTTAGTTTGTCTGCCACTCACGTGTCCACCTCTCATTGTCCGCCGCTCACGTGTCCGCCGCTCACGTGTCCTCCACTCACGTGTCTGCCGCTCACGTGTCCGCCGCTCACGTGTCCTCCACTCACGTGTCCGCCGCTCACGTGTCCTCCACTCACGTGTCCGCCGCTCATGTGTCCTCCACTCACGTATCCGCCGCTCACGTGTCCTCCACTCACGTGTCCGCCGCTCACGTGTCCGCCGCTCACGTGTCCTCCACTCACGTGTCCGCCGCTCACGTGTCCTCCACTCACGTGTCCGCCGCTCACGTGTCCTCCACTCACGTGTCCGCCGCTCATGTGTCCGCCTCTCATTGTCCACCACTCAGTTTGTCCGGCGCTCACGTATCCACCGCTCACGTGTCCTCCACTCACATGTCTGCCCATCCCGTGTCCGCCACTTAGTTGTGAGTCGGAGGTTGTGAGGGAAATAAGTCTCCCCTCCTTTTAATATTTCACTGGTCAATCCCCTGCACCTATCGCTGTCTGTATCTATCTCGTATATTACCAGGGGTGTGCATACATCACCATGGGCCCCGGAATTTAGTTCATGGCCCCCATCTCATTCAATATTCAAAATTCTAAATTCAAATATTTATTCAGGTAAAGTACATACATACAAGGGGTGATACAAATATTGATGAATTTATAGATAGAGCTAGTACATACAATGCCTAAAGCCACTATTACACAAAGCGTTTCGGGCAGGATTCGTTGTATCTTGTATTCTCCAGTAATCCCATAATTCACAGTCTGGTTACCTCGTTCTGGCAAAACATCACCTAGTTGCTCGGGGCTCAAATTTCTGATCCTCAAACTGTTGGACCAATTGGGGTAATACTCACATGATCGCCCGGGGCTATATCTCTTGGTCCCCGTAAAATGCTGCTGTTTCTTCCTAACCACCCTGAGGCATCCACCTCTACCCCTAATTGCCACAAAACACATCATCATCACTCGATGATCGATTTCTGGTGGTCCACTGTTTTACTAAAAGTTCACTTAATGACGCTACTGGTCCCAACCTTCAGGGTACCTGACTGTGTACCGTCAATGTGTGTAGTTCCTATAACTGTGTACCGTCAGTGTGTGGGTATCCCTGAATCCACAACATCAGCATGGGTTCAGGGATGGCAAATCTTGCCTCGCAGGATTAATTGAAGGCAATTAATCCTGCAAGGCAAGATTTACCATCCCTTACTTGCCTATGACCAGGCAACAGAATCAGACAAGAAAGAGAGGGCCGGGCAGACTGCACATTTTTTGATTGCCAGAAAGCCTTTGACACAGTGCCACATAAGAGACTAGTGGTTATGCTTCTATGATAGTTCCAGAACTAAGAGGTATGAGTTGCGAGGAAAGGCTGTGTAAACTGCACCTCACGTTGCTGGAAGTCAGAAGAGCTCGGGGAGACATGATCACTACATACAAAATCCTCAGGGGAATTGACAGGGTAGACAGGGATGGATTATTTAACACAGGTGCTACACAAACAAGTGGGACACAGGTGAAAGCTAAGTACCCAAATGAGCCACAGAGACATTAGAAAAAACTTTTTCAGTGTCAGAGTAGTTAGTATATGGAATGCACTAGGAAATGATGTGGTAGAATCTGACTCCATTTTCAAATCTAGATATGATAGAGCTCGAGAAGTGCAGGAATCTGTACACAAGTCGATTGATGGTTGAGAGGCAGGACAAAGAACCGAAGCTCAACCCCCGCAAGCAACTTGCTTCTCTGGAATTCCCCACATCCCGTCTAGGAGCAAGTGCCTCTGATCCTGACGCCTCCTCACCACAGAATTACCTCATTACACTATTCAAATACTCTTTTAAACCTCACTTACCAATTTTCGTCTATTTAGCACATGCAGGCATGAAAAAATACACACAAATATGAAGGACAAAGTGCGGAAACAACTCTCATACTGTTACGGTGCCCTCTCCTATTTCTTTCGTTTGCCGGCTTAAAGAGTCATATCAGCTCTCCCTACTGATTCTCTGAGGTTCAGGGAATCTAATGATATATGTGGCGACCAGACCGGCTGCCAGTTAATGGAAGGAGGTTACATTATAAGTTGTAAATAAGGAGAAATTGGCGCCCTGTTATAAAATGAAACAGTATCCCCTACGGCAGATATGACCTTTTGGAAGGGACACAAGCCGATCGCGGATTGGCCGACGTAGGTCGCGGGCGACAAATCAGGGCCCGCCATGACGTCACCGAGTGCCCCGGGCGGCGCCAACGTCAGAGTTGTTCTGACCGTGGAAGTGACAGGACGCGCCTCGGTCTGCTCTCAAGAATTGGAGGCTCTGCAAGCCTTGTTCAGTGGATTGAGCTGGCCATCGCCGCCATCATAGTTATTGGAGACCCTGCGCTTCTGGGAAGCCAAAGAGGAACCAAGTTCAGTGAGCAGAGAAGTGCCAAACTTGGAAAATAGTCGGCGACGACGCTGGGCGGCGCCGCTGGCTGGACGTAGAGGTCTGGAAGGTGGGGCGAGCAAGCCCAGCTGTGACTGGGGTCACATCCACTGAGAATCTTGGAAGGACGACACCGTGCCTAGGACAAGGAGCGACGCCCTGTGGGAGAGGCGAGTGTGGGGAAAAATAGTGATTAGCTCAGCGCCCATCGATGAACCAGGATTGGGGCAGCTGAATCTCAGGGATTGGAACGGCGACGACGCGAAGGCTTCACGACACCTGAGGACCTGTGGAACGTGCTGGATCGTCAAGGATCGACCCAAGGAAGCGTGGGACCCTCACACCATCGAGGGACAGGCGTCGTGAGCCAGGAGTGTAAGGTAGATCATTTTCCCTCCCATTACCCCTTGTATGAGTAGGCTAGTTAGGCCACAATATTTACTGGTGTATGTGGCAGCAAGACTTTATTACTTTAATAGTAGAATAGGCTGCAAGGCAGCTTGTGTCCAGGACTGTCAGAGAGGACAGTGTGTATGGATGGCAGGACAGTGAAGAAGAGGTGCCGACGTGGTGAAGAGGCCCTCCTGTGAGAGTGTGAGACTCCTGTCTTCCTGCCCAATAGAAGGAGTGTTGGATGGTCGTGGAAGAAGAGGCTGACGATCTCCAGGCTCATTATCCATATTCCATATTCATGTATTACTTGTGATTGTGTGTGTGCGTTCGTGTAATTTGTATCAGTAAATCCACACATTTTATTACTGTGTTTGAGTGTGCCTCCATTCATGATAATTCTCTATGAGCATACATTTCTGGCTACAAACGATATATAATACACCCACTGAACTGCATTGCTGGGGTGCAGATATAATAACCCAGCTGGCGACCTTGCTAAGAGGAAGATAGAGAAGACAGGCGGGAAAGGAGTTCCTGCAACCTTTTTTTTTGTCTGGCAGGCAAGACTCGGGAAGGTTATGGTTATAGGTAAGCCTGAGTCTTCCTTCACTCCCCCACGGGTCTAGGCCGGAACTGTTAACAGCAGTTTCCCCGTGTTTGACTGAAGGGCTTCCAGGGTGAATCAGTGGCACCCCTTTGTGGTGGAAGTAAAGACCTGCGGAGGTGGGCATTGTTGGTCCTATCTTGTGTGACCAAGGAGACTCCGGTGAATCCAGGGAGTCGGAGGGGCTGAGTATTTGGGCCTTTGAGCCCCTAGCAGCCGAGTGTTAGCAGAGCCCCGGACCGCCCACCCCCACGTGACAAGAGAACTGGCGACCTCGCCAGGATTCGAACCCCAGTAGCCAAGAACTGGGAACCTCGCCAGGAAGCGTGGATCAAGCTACAGTGTGGACCAAATTTCAAGACAAGTGTTGCCAGGGTACTAATACAGTGTGGCCAGTGAATTCGGTGGTACTGTTACTCAACCAGCTAAGGGACTGAAACGGTGAAATTAGTGCCTACTAACTTGTCTGTGCTGTCGTGTATGCTTGTTGATATAGAGATGGAGGAAGACAAAGTAAAGAAATTTATTGACACAAGGGACGAGAGAATTTTGGAGGAGTGTACCAAGGCCCAGATCCAACAAGTGGCAAACCACTTTGGGATCAGGTTGAGGACGACTAAGGTAGCGGAGCGAAGGATAGAGATCATGGCACAACTCACAGCTCGAGAGGAAGCGACGGGAGAGGAGCCATCTCAAGAGGAGCCGTCCCGAGGAGAGCCGTCACAAGGTGAACCGTCCCGACTAGGGCCTCCCCAAGCGCCTACCAGTGTGGAGAGAATTCACAGTGAACATGGGAGCAGTGGAAGGTCCAGCTGTAGTAAGAGGAGCCTGCAACTGGAAATAATGAAGATGCAACTGGAAGCCCAGCTGCGACGAGAGGAGAGAGAAGCGCAAATGCAGCGAGAGGAGCGAGAAGCTCGGCTGCAGCGAGAAGAAGGAGAGAGACAACTGCGACTGGAGGAGATAAAGGCAAAGAAAGAAGTCGAATTGCGTCGCGTTGAACGTGGTTTGCCCTCACTACCTGCACGGCGGGATGACCTCAAGGTAAGGGAACGTGACTTACCTACGTTCGAACCACAAGAAGCTGAGGCGTTCTTCGAACACTTTGAACGGATAGCAACTCTGAAGGAGTGGCCGGAAGATGATTGGGCCGCTCTGGTCCAGGGCAGGTTGACTGGTGAGGCCCGGGAAGCCTATAACATGCTGGACCTAGAGGAGTGTACTAGTTATGACGCGATTAAGAATGCGGTTCTCCACTCATTTCGGCTGACTCCGGAGATGTACCGGAAGCGGTTCAGAGAGTGTACAAGAGCGTCGGGAAAGACTTACGCCGAGACCGCCAGGGATATGGAACGGAAATTCCTACGATGGTTGAAGGCGGAGGAAGCGGAGTCGGTGGATGATATCAAACGACTGATAGTGATGGAGAAGTTTATGTCAGTGCTCCATCCTGAGTTGCAAGTAAGGTTGAGAGAAGCAGGTATTAAGGACCTGAAGGCTGCAGCGGATCGAGCCGACATGCTGGAGGAGGCACTACATATCAGGAGGGAGGGGCCGCCCAGACACTCGCCTTACCCCAGGTCGGGAGGGAACTTTAGGAGTTCAGGAGGAGCGAGGACGGGTGGGGACTCTCCCAAGAGTAGTGTGCCCGATGAAGTAACGTGGTTCAAGAGCTCAAGAGACACGGGGAGGAAGCCCCAAGCTGTGAGCAGTGGACCTAACTCGGGAGCAAGTGCTGCAGTCCCGGATACGACGACAGGGAGTCCAAAGAGGACCCAGGGGACGTCTGCAAGTGGTACCGCCAGAGTGACTAGCGAGTGGCCGCCCAGGGAAGGCAGCCGATGCTACAACTGTGGCGTGAGAGGACATTATGCCCGCGAGTGTGAGGAGCACCAAAGGAATGTAGGATTAATGTTGGAAGAGGAGAGAGTGTTTGTTCACACCCCATATTATAGTGGACCCAACGTGAATGGTTGGGAAATGAAGTTGGGTGAACATCCCTTCGTTTTCGGGGCCAACGTGAAGTTTGGAAAGTCAGACCCAGTGGAGGTTGCCGTGCTTCGAGATACGGGTGCTGACATAAGTATGGTGACCAAGAGTATTCTCCCCAAGGAATTTAATGATTCACCTGTGGGAGTGGTGAGGATACGCAGTGTGGGGGAGGAATACAGGTTGCCACTTCACGAAGTACAGCTGATTGCCGACTGCGGAGTCGAGAAAGCTATAGTAGCTGTAGCCCCTAAGTTACCCCTAGAGCATGTACAGATGGTGCTGGGTAATGACCTCGGAGGAGGCAGGATACAACCCGATTGGGCCAGGAGTGCCTATGTTGCAAGCAGCGGTACAACCCTGCCAGGTGAGGTATCGGTCGTTCCAGATGGTGGTGAGGAAGCCGACTTCGCCAGGGAAAACGTCGCCAGAGACGACGACAACGAGGGCGAGAGTGCAGAGAGGTCGTCGGAGGTTGTGGAAAACCCCGACGGGGACCTCCGACTAAGCCTGATGATGCGTATGGAGGAGTGGCGAGGAGCAGCTGTGCAAACGCCTGGGGCGGTGAAGAGGCTGCAGACCGCACTCCCTCCATACAGAAACGTGAATAAAGTAAGCTCAGTGGATGAGCGAACGGCAGTGAGGGGCAGAGTGGAGGAGCCACGACGCAAAGCACCCTATGCCGGCCAGAAGAATAGTGGTAGGTGCAAGGTGAACCACCGTGGTGAGGTGAGCCACAGGGAGGTGGATGAGCCCAACCACGAACCGAAGAAGACGTCTGCAGGGAAGAGAATCTCATGGAGGAGTGAAGATGTTCGTCGGGAACGAAGGAGCGAGTGGTATAGGAAAGGCAATACGAAGAAAGCAGGGAATAGGTACACCCAGGGTAGGCGCCAGCCTAACCAGAGGGGCATTGGGCCATCGCAAAAGCCTAGTGTGGAAGAGAGGGAGCTGCTGGATGGAGTACGGGTTACAAGTGCCACTGTGAGGAGACAACGCACCTACGGGAGAAGAGGAACCGAGAAGAGAGAAGATTGGCGAAGAGGAGATCATGAGAGGAAACATGGAGTACCTGTAGGACGCAGTGTAAATGCAAGACTATCTCGGAGTGCACGACGCGGTGGAGGCGCTGCATGCACTGAATCTTACAGTGGTAACGAGCCGTGGGAGTACACCCGTAGCCACGGAGAGGGGATTTCTTGTAGGTGTTCAGGGAACACCCATCACACCCGGTCCTATGCGAGGTGGAGATATAATGAGACACGTGACTGGCAAGGTGGAACGAGCCATGTCACCAACTGGAGGAGTGACACTTCAGGAACGGAGGGAGCAAGAGTATAGGTTGCCCTCTTGAGTGCTGCTCTTCCGATATGACTCTTATTTTAAGGGGAGGGGTATGTTACGGTGCCCTCTCCTATTTCTTTCGTTTGCCGGCTTAAAGAGTCATATCAGCTCTCCCTACTGATTCTCTGAGGTTCAGGGAATCTAATGATATATGTGGCGACCAGACCGGCTGCCAGTTAATGGAAGGAGGTTACATTATAAGTTGTAAATAAGGAGAAATTGGCGCCCTGTTATAAAATGAAACAGTATCCCCTACGGCAGATATGACCTTTTGGAAGGGACACAAGCCGATCGCGGATTGGCCGACGTAGGTCGCGGGCGACAAATCAGGGCCCGCCATGACGTCACCGAGTGCCCCAGGCGGCGCCAACGTCAGAGTTGTTCTGACCGTGGAAGCGACAGGACGCGCCTCGGTCTGCTCTCAAGAATTGGAGGCTCTGCAAGCCTTGTTCAGTGGATTGAGCTGGCCATCGCCGCCATCATAGTTATTGGAGACCCTGCGCTTCTAGGAAGCCAAAGAGGAACCAAGTTCAGTGAGCAGAGAAGTGCCAAACTTGGAAAATAGTCGGCGACGACGCTGGGCGGCGCCGCTGGCTGGACGTAGAGGTCTGGAAGGTGGGGCGAGCAAGCCCAGCTGTGACTGGGGTCACATCCACTGAGAATCTTGGAAGGACGACACCGTGCCTAGGACAAGGAGCGACGCCCTGTGGGAGAGGCGAGTGTGGGGAAAAATAGTGATTAGCTCAGCGCCCATCGATGAACCAGGATTGGGGCAGCTGAATCTCAGGGATTGGAACGGCGACGACGCGAAGGCTTCACGACACCTGAGGACCTGTGGAACGTGCTGGATCGTCAAGGATCGACCCAAGGAAGCGTGGGACCCTCACACCATCGAGGGACAGGCGTCGTGAGCCAGGAGTGTAAGGTAGATCATTTTCCCTCCCATTACCCCTTGTATGAGTAGGCTAGTTAGGCCACAATATTTACTGGTGTATGTGGCAGCAAGACTTTATTACTTTAATAGTAGAATAGGCTGCAAGGCAGCTTGTGTCCAGGACTGTCAGAGAGGACAGTGTGTATGGATGGCAGGACAGTGAAGAAGAGGTGCCGACGTGGTGAAGAGGCCCTCCTGTGAGAGTGTGAAACTCCTGTCTTCCTGCCCAGTAGAAGGAGTGTTGGATGGTCGTGGAAGAAGAGGCTGACGATCTCCAGGCTCATTATCCATATTCCATATTCATGTATTACTTGTGATTGTGTGTGTGCGTTTGTGTAATTTGCATCAGTAAATCCACACATTTTATTACTGTGTTTGAGTGTGCCTCCATTCATGATAATTCTCTATGAGCATACATTTCTGGCTACAAACGATATATAATACACCCACTGAACTGCATTGCTGGGGTGCAGATATAATAACCCAGCTGGCGACCTTGCTAAGAGGAAGATAGAGAAGACAGGCGGGAAAGGAGTTCCTGCAACCTTTTTTTTTGTCTGGCAGGCAAGACTCAGGGAGGTTATGGTTATAGGTAAGCCTGAGTCTTCCTTCCCTCGCCCACGGGTCTAGGCCGGAACTGTTAACAGCAGTTTCCCCGTGTTTGACTGAAGGGCTTCCAGGGTGAATCAGTGGCACCCCTTTGTGGTGGAAGTAAAGACCTGCGGAGGTGGGCATTGTTGGTCCTATCTTGTGTGACCAAGGAGACTCCGGTGAATCCAGGGAGTCGGAGGGGCTGAGTATTTGGGCCTTTGAGCCCCTAGCAGCCGAGTGTTAGCAGAGCCCCGGACCGCCCACCCCCACGTGACAATACTCGGTTAGTCTCGGTTAGTAAGTAAGTAAGTAATTATCAAAAGAAGGCACCAAACCGGGAAGGCTATGTAGCACCATCAAATACGCAAAATAATCAGAGGGCGCTAAATATCACCAAGGATGCCAATACGAGAACAAAAACGCATAAGGCGAACGATATCAAAAGTATCCGAGTCACCAAGAATTCTATCGAGGGACAGGTGACCGCGAGGGGCGGTCGGAAAGCAAGACACACGCTCGTCCTGGAAGTCAGGACATTCAAGAAGGACATGCACGACCGTAAGAGGGACAATGCAACTAGGACAATAAGGAGCAGGGCGGCGCTCCATCAAGTGACCATGGGTTAAGCGAGTATGGCCAATACGCAACCTCGCCAGAGCTGTTTCCCACCGCCGGTTACGGTGGAAGGAGGACGGCCACGAGGAAACACAACATTTAAGAGTACGTAGCTTGTTACCAGTAACAGACAACCAAGAAGCCTGCCAACGGGTAAGGACTGAGGAATGGATAACCGGGTAAAAGTCGGAATACGGAATGCCTTTACGAGAGATGGGACAAGAGCGGACAGCTTCCTTAGCGGCAGCATCCGCACGCTCATTTAAAGACACGCCAATATGGCTGGGAACCCAACAAAACTCAACCGACTTAAATTTACTCTGAACGAGAAACAGCCAATGCTGGATCTGGACAACTACTGGATGAACTGGATTAAAGCACCCGAGAGCCATGAGGGCACTACGAGAGTCAACAACAACCACAAAGGAAGACTGACAACGAGAAAGCAGGAGACGAAGAGCATAGAGAATAGCATAAAGTTCCGCTGTAAAGATGCTAGTCTCCGGAGGCAAGCGACACATATAAGTGCGATCAGGAAAAACAACAGAGTAGCCAACACCGTCCGCTGACTTAGACCCATCGGTGAAGACAGAAACTGAGCGGGAGTGAGAAGAAAAGTGCTCGAGGAAAAGGCGTTTTAGAACCGTAGGAGGGGTAAAAGCTTTAGCGATACGAGTCAAGGATGTACAAAACCGCGGAAGAGGGACCCTCCACGGGGGCAAAGAAGGAACAACACGAGGAGAAACATCAGAAATACGAACGGAAAGAGAATCCTGTAGGCGAGATAACCGGACAGAAAGAGGGAGGTGGTGAAGAGGAACAGGAACCGCAGGAGGGGTAAAAGTTAAAGCACGACAGAGGCGAGAGGAAGGATGTTGCAAGGACCGCGCAAGATAGCGAAGACAGTAGCGATCACGGCGGTCCTGGAGAGACAGGAAGCCAGTGTCAACATACAAGCTAAGGACGGGAGTCGAACGAAAGGCACCAGAACTGAGGCGCAACCCAGTATGGTGCAAAGCATCAAGACGGCGAAGAGTAGAAGGAGAAGCAGACGAGTAAGCAGGGCAACCATAATCGAGCTTAGACAGGACGAGAGAGGAATGTAAAGCAAGGAGAGTGCGCCTATCTGCCCCCCAAGAAGTATGGGACAAGACCCGAAGGAGGGTAAGGGCCTTAGAGCACTCAACACGGAGGTAAGAGATATGGGGAGACCAAGACAAACGAGTGTCAAGGAATAACCCCAAAAGCTTCGCGGAATCTTTGTATTCAAGGGGATGACCATAAAGTGACAAAGAGGGACGAAGAACAACCCGTTTCCGCGTAAAAGCCATGGCACAAGTCTTAGAAGTAGAGAACTTGAAGCCATGACCTGTGGCCCAAGACGACACGGCATCAATTGCAAGTTGAAGCCGGCGTTGAAGGAGAGGCGAATCATCACCCTGACAACAAAGGGTAAGATCATCGACATAGAGAGCGGAGAAGACACCAGAAGGAAGAGAGGAAAGAAGACCATTGAGGGCAACCAGAAAAAGAGTAGTGCTCAGAACACTACCCTGGGGCACACCTTCGTATTGCTGAAAAGAGGGAGACAGAGCGGTACCAAGGCGCACCCGAAAGGAACGACGAGAGAGGAAGCTGCGGAGAAAGAGAGGGAGATGACCACGAAGGCCAAAAGAATGAAGTTGAGATAGGATATGATAACGCCAAGTGGTGTCGTAAGCCTTTTCTAGGTCAAAAAGGACGGCAACAACGGAGGTCTTCGCAGCAAAAGCAGTACGAATATAGACCTCCAAGTTCACCAGGACATCTGTCGTGCTGCGGCACTTGCGGAAACCAAATTGAGAAGGGGAGAGGAGGTGATGGTGTTCCAGGAACCACATCAGACGAACGTTAACCATACGTTCAAAGAGTTTGCAGACACAACTTGTGAGAGCAATAGGGCGAAAGTCCTTAGGGGAAGTACCCAGAGACCCCGGTTTGCGAACAGGGAGGACAACGGCATCGAGCCAGTCCTCAGGGACTGACGACGACTCCCAGATCCGATTATACAGACTCAGTAAATACTGAGACGTGCTCGGAGGGAGATGGCGAAGCATCTCATAATGAATACCATCGGAGCCCGCCGCCGTAGAACCGCAGAGGGCCAGGGCAGAACGAAGTTCAGAGAGAGAGAAGGGATCATTATAGGGAAGCTGAAGATCAGTGCAGAAATCTAAAGGACAAGACTCAAGGACAGGTTTACGAAGAAGGAAAGATTGGGGAAGATGAAGACCAGAGCTAACAGAAGAAAAGTGGGAACCCAGTTCGGAAGCGACCTGCAACGGGTCCGCCACAAGAGTATCATGGAGGTGAAGGACCGGTGAAACATCGGGAATGAACTTACCCGCTATCTTGCGGATACGCTTCCAGATCTGGGCCAGAGGGGTTTCGGACGTAATTGTCGAGACATAAGATGCCCAACATTCACGTTTAGCCGTACGGTTGGCCCTACGGGCCACCGCACTCGCTTTCCGAAAGAAAAGAAAAGAATCGGTCGTCTGCCTACGGCGGTGCTTCTTCCAGGCTGCACGCTTACAGCGGACAGCCCGAGCACAGTCCGCATTCCACCAGGGAACGCCCTTCCGTGGACCCCGAGAGGAAGAGCGAGGAATAGAGCGGAGGGCAGCGTCGAAGACAGTGTCATGAAAAAGGAGGAGAGCGCGAGAGAGGGGCAGAAGGGAGAGGTCAGAGAGAGTAGCACTGAGGGAAAATAGGGTCCAGTCCGCCTTAGCAAACTGCCACCTAGGGAAAGAGAGGGAAGGGCGAAAAGAGAAAAAGGAAACAAGGATGGGGAAATGATCACTTCCATGGAGGTCATCAAGAACCTGCCACGTGAAATCTAAGTAAAGAGAAGAAGAGCAGAGAGAAAGATCAAGACAAGAAAGGGTGCGAGTTCGAGAGTCCAAATGAGTGGGCTCACCAGAATTCAGAAGAGACAGGGAAGAAGAGAGGAGAAACGGCTCAAGGAGGCGACTCCGGGTATTCGTCAGAACGTCACCCCAAAGAGAATGACGACAATTGAAGTCACCCAGCAGGAGCACAGGCTCCGGCAAGGAGTCTAGGAGGTGTTTCAAATCAGGAAGAGAGAGCGGGACACTCGGGGGGAGATAAATGGAACAAACTGTGTACCATTTCCCCACAAAGATACGAGCAGCAGAACAATGGAGAGGCGAAGGAAAAAGTAAAGGAACAAAGGGAACATCAGCCCGAATCAAGAAAGCAGAAGAATTAGAAGCCCCAGCAATGGCTGGGGGGGGGGGGGAGAGAAAGGAATAGCCACGAAAACGACCAGGACGAGCACCAAGCATTGGCTCCTGGAGACAGACACAAAGGGGCGAAAACCGCGAAACCAGAAGTTGGAGTTCGAGGAAATTGGCGTAATAACCTCGAACGTTCCATTGAAGAATGGACAACGACGAGAAGAGAAAGGACAAAAACAGAGAACAAGGAAGAAACAAAGGCGAAAGAGCAACAGAGCACGTTAAAGAATATCAGGGTCGGGATCAGGGTCAGCAAAGTCAGGGTTAGGGGGTAAACTGAGCAAAGACGGAGGGAAGGAAACGGGAGAACAGATCAGAGGTGGGCGGGCAGGGTCCGGAGGAGGAGGAGGAGGAGGAGGAGGAGGAGACAACGGAGAGGAGCAGTCAAGGACAGCAGCAGGAAGAGGGGGAGTAGAAAGAGAGGAGCGCACCCCAGCAAGAGCAGCAACCGAAAGGGAAGCAGGGGCCAAAGAAACCTCCATAGCAGGAACAGGGGGCGCAAGCACTGAAACGGGAGGGGAAGGAGCAACAGAGCCAGAAGGAGGAGCTGAGGAAGAAAGCGAAGCCTTCTTACCCGCCGGGGAAGAGGAAGGAGAGGAGCCAGGCTTACGCTTCTGACTTAAAGAGACCGGTGTCCCAGCAACTACGTACCGGGCAACGGATTCCAGTGTCTCAACAGGAGAAGCCGAACGAGAGCACACACGACGGCCGTTAGGAGAGCGATGGACATCCGCCCGCACCGACAGGCGGCGGGGAGAGCCGATACATGGAGGAAGAGGATGGGAAGGAGGATCGGAGGGGGACGAGGAAGAAGACACAGAAGACACGACAGACCGGGTAGAAGGAAGGGGAACCCCAGACAGAGGACCAGGAGGAGGCTCCTTCGGGAGAGAACCCAAAGGGACAGAGGAGGGGGCAGTGGGCGCATCAGGGTCCAAGGCCCGGAAACGGTTGTGAGTCTGAGGAAGGCGGGAAGGACGAGGAGAGGAAGAGCGCAACACGCGAGCATAAGAGATAGTAGCATAAGGCGGGAGCCGGCGAACCTGGCGCCTCGCCTCAGGAAAAGATAAACGCTCCCGGTGCTTCAAGTTGAGGACGGCTGCCTCAAGCTTGTAATGGACACACGCACGGGAGAAGGTAGGATGGGCCTCACCGCAGTTGAGGCAGCGAGCTTGGGGAGAAGCGCACTCCGACTTAGAGTGACCTTCGCCACCACACAAAGGACAGAGAGAGACAGTCCCGGAGCAGCGGAGGGCACCATGCCCAAACCTCCAGCACTTGTTGCAGAGCCGAGGAGAAGGAATGTACTCCTGGACAGAGCACCTGGCACCAGCAAGAATGACAGAGGGTGGAAGGGTCCTACCATCAAAGGTAATCTTCACAACCCGGAGGGGTTGACGGCGACTACCACGAGGGGGACGAGTAAACGTGTCCACCTGGAGAATAGAGTGGCCCTGGGCAGCGAGGATATGTCGAATATCGTCGTGGCAGTCGCGCAGGTCCCGAACACCGGTCGCAACATGGGGCGGGAGCAAAATAGTGCCAACACTGGCATTCAACTGAACGTTCTTCGAGACCCAAACGGGGGTCTCGCCAAGGCAGGATAAGGCAGCCAAGCGGGAAGCAGCATCCTGAGAAGGAGCAGCAACGACACGTGTACCGAGACGAGTGGGGTTGAAAGTAATGGAGGCATCCACGGAATCAATGAGATGTCGATGGAGGGAGAAATCGTCAGGAGGCGCAGAATCAAGAGGGAGGAGATCAAAATATTTGACCCACGAAGCGGGACCAAACAAGGCTTGATAGGTAGCAGAACTGGAAGGAATCGAGCGAGGGCGGCCGTGACGAGGACGGCGGTGAGAACCCCCAGAGAGAGAGGGGTTAAAAGGCGCAGTAGTTACAACTAGAGAAGGAGCCGCGCCAGGGGACGAGGTAGTCACCACTGGGGGCTTGGGGCTCGACCCAACCACAGAGGAGGGAGGGGAGCCAGAGGAAGGAGTCAGAGAGGCCAAAGGAGGAGCAAGGTCGGGGCCCAATGCAGCGGAGGCTACAGAGCCCGGTCTTCCAATACGGACCGACTCGGGGGCTTGGTCGCCCACCCCACGAGCCTGAGAAGGTAAACCAGAAGAAGCCGAAGCAGGGGTAATCATCTTGACGAAAGAAAGAATTCACTCACGAATGTGCCCCCACACCCACCATGGAGCCACAATTAGAGGCAGGACACCCAACAAGAAGCTATCGCCGATCTTGTCGGGGCCTCCTAGGGGTGCGTTGCGAGTATACGCCCCACAAACGCCACCTTAAGAAACCGACAGTCCGTCGTGATCGGGTTCAGTGACGAAGTGGGGATTGACAATAAAAGGTTCCCCTCGCTCTCGACGTCGGGTACTGCAGTTCTACGGGTGCATGAGTATGCCTCCTCAAGCACCCGGGCGTCAAAATAGAAGAAGTCCAAGGGAAGAACCAGAACGAGCAAAAGGTCGGTAGGAAACGGCAAGCAGATAGGAGAAGAGGGGGGAGAAAAACGAAACAGAAGGAAAAGGAAAAGATGCCCAGCAGAATTGGAGAGGACGGCAGCAGGAGCACAAGGCTAGAAAAGGACAGAGGACTGTCCCAAGGAGCATCACACTCCGGCAGCCGTCCACTAAGCCCCCACACGGCGACAACGAGCTGAGCGGGGAGGGGGTCTCGGTTAGTAGTCTCGGTTAGGCTATCTATAATCAAAACATCAACCCTCACAAGTGTTTCACCCTTAAACTGCAGTTCTTCATTTTCTCCCCGCTTGTGATGAGAGTATAGGCTTTTGTCTTGTTTGTGGAGAGAGTGAAACCGAGTTCAACACACTTCCTTCCAGGGAATTGAATAGGCTGTTAAAAATTTTCAAATGTGGGGGTCTTGTATTATGACATCAACTGCATCTCCCACTTGTTGTGTTCCTTCCGAAAATTCAGTATTTGCAATGTCGTTCATAAGGATGGTGAATAGTGTGAGATGTAATACTCTTAGTTGAGTGGGCCCAAATTATATATTCATTGTTCTCGAGACTGCTCCATCGAGACGACTTTCGCTTTCCTTCTTGTGAGATAGTCTTCAATCAATTTCATGATTCTTCCCCTTGACACTCATGAATGCAAGCTCTTCCACGATCGCAATCCATTTTGCTTTATCGAAGGCTCCTTTGATGTCGACAAATGCAGAGTATTTAGCTGTGTCATCAGCTAAGTAATTAACTATACAATGACACGTAGGCCCCCAGCTCGTGATCATAGAACACAACTTACGCTATAAGCCGTACATAGCACGGCTTATAGCGTAGGTTGTTTTTTGATTAATTATCCTTCTTTTAAGCAATTACTGATTTTAACTTAAGGAGAAATGTATTTTTGGTGTTAGTTTAATATAATTTACTTTAAGAATTTATAATGTAAGCTTAATATATTTTTAAAATAATTCAGATTTTCCGAAGCCAACATCACAGTATCCTAAGCCAACGTTTCTCTTTGTTTCACTAAGGCTGTGACACTAATGCAATAACCATGTGTTATTGCATCAGGGATGAATTTGATTTAATAATTTTAACTTGCTGTGTTAATGTAAGAGTGTAATTATAATTAGTCCACATTTGGTACAATACTGTAAAACATTTATCATGGTTAGTGTTGTATGTTACGGTGATGTTAAGTGTATTATCAAATTTTGTAGGGCGAATATTACCATGAATGTTGCGTCACTGTATATCCTCTTACTTATATTCGTTTATAATGTGTGGTACTTACAAATGTTTCATTATAATTCATTCTTAACCAATATATTGCATGTTAAACTTGGATATTATAGTGAAGTGTGTTGTGGCAGGTGTGTTGCGAGGGGAAGGTGGTGCTCGTCACCGGCTGCGACTCTGGCTTCGGCAACACCCTGGCGCTACACTTGGACAAGCTGGTTAGTGCCACTATCTCATAGCAGCCTGCTGGACTCTGGCTCTCACTGTCACTACCTCACAGCGGCCAGCTGGCCTCTGGCTCTCACTGTCACTACCTCACAGCGGCCAGCTGGCCTCTGGCTCACACTGTCTCTACCTCACAGCGGCCAGCTGGCCTCTGGCTCTCACTCTCACTACCTCACAGCGGCCAGCTGGACTCTGGCTCACACTGTCACTACCTCACAGCGGCCAGCTGGCCTCTAGCTCACACTGTCTCTACCTCACTGCGGCCAGCTGGCCTCTGGCTCTCACTGTCACTACCTTACAGCGGCCAGCTGGACTCTGGCTCTCACTGTCACTACCTCACAGCGGCCAGCTGGCCTCTGGCTCTCACTGTCTCTACCTCACAGCGGCCAGCTGGACTCTGGCTCTCACTGTCACTACCTCACAGCGGCCAGCTGGCCTCTGGCTCACACTGTCACTACCTCACAGCGGCCAGCTGGCCTCTGGCTCTCACTGTCACTACCTCACAGCGGCCAGCTGGCCTCTGGCTCACACTGTCTCTACCTCACAGCGGCCAGCTGGCCTCTGGCTCACACTGTCACTACCTCACAGCGGCCAGCTGGCCTCTGGCTCACACTGTCACTACCTCACAGCGGCCAGCTGGACTCTGGCTCACACTGTCTCTACCTCACAGCGGCCAGCTGGCCTCTGGCTCACACTGTCTCTACCTCACAGCGGCCAGCTGGCCTCTGGCTCACACTGTCTCTACCTCACAGCGGCCAGCTGGCCTCTGGCTCACACTGTCTCTACCTCACAGCGGCCAGCTGGACTCTGGCTCACACTGTCACTACCTCACAGCGGCCAGCTGGCCTCTGGCTCATACTGTCTCTACCTCACAGCGGCCAGCTGGCCTCTGGCTCACACTGTCACTACCTCACATCGGCCAGCTGGACTCTAGCTCTCACTGTCTCTACCTCACAGCGGCCAGCTGGCCTCTGGCTCACACTGTCTCTACCTCACAGCGGCCAGCTGGACTCTGGCTCACACTGTCACTACCTGACAGCGGCCAGCTGGACTCTGGCTCTCACTGTCACTACCTGACAGCGGCCAGCTGGCCTCTGGCTCACACTGTCACTACCTCACAGCGGCCAGCTGGACTCTGGCTCTCACTGTCACTACCTGACAGCGGCCAGCTGGCCTCTGGCTCTCACTGTCACTACCTGACAGCGGCCAGCTGGACTCTGGCTCTCACTGTCACTACCTGACAGCGGCCAGCTGGCCTCTGGCTCTCACTGTCTCTACCTCACAGCGGCCAGCTGGCCTCTGGCTCAGAGTGTCACTACCTCACAGCGGCCAGCTGGCCTCTGGCTCAGAGTGTCACTACCTCATAGCGGCCAGCTGGCCTCTGGCTCTCACTCTCACTACCTCACAGCGGCCAGCTGGCCTCTGGCTCTCACTGTCACTACCTCACAGCGGCCAGCTGGACTCTGGCTCTCACTGTCACTACCTCACAGCGGCCAGCTGGCCTCTGCCTCTCACTGTCACTACCTCACAGCGGCCAGCTGGCCTCTGCCTCTCACTGTCACTACCTCACAGCGGCCAGCTGGACTCTGGCTCTCACTGTCTCCACCTCACAGCGGCCAGCTTGACTCTGGCTCTCACTGTCACTACCTCACAGCGGCCAGCTGGCCTCTGCCTCTCACTGTCACTACCTCACAGCGGCCAGCTGGCCTCTGCCTCTCACTGTCTCTACCTCACAGCGGCCAGCTGGACTCTGGCTCTCACTGTCACTACCTCACAGCGGCCAGCTGGCCTCTGGCTCTCACTGTCACTACCTCACAGCGGCCAGCTGGACTCTGGCTCTCACTGTCACTACCTCACAGCGGCCAGCTAGCCTCTGGCTCTCACTGTCACTACCTCACGGAGACCAGCTGGCCTCTGCCTCTCACTGTCACTACCTCACAGCGGCCAGCTGGACTCTGGCTCACACTGTCTCTACCTCACAGCGGCCAGCTGGCCTCTGGCTCACACTGTCACTACCTCATAGCGGCCAGCTTGACTCTGGCTCTCACTTTCACTACCTCACAGCGGCCAGCTGGACTCTGGCTCTTAGTGCCATTATTTTGTATCTATGTGTCTTCGCACTTGTGTATAATTCAATGTGTCGGGGACAGGCAGCCAATATATATATACACTGTACATGTTAGGCTAATATCGAGGTCGTCCCCAGGGTCGACTTACTGACCCCGCCTGAGGATGCAACTCCATGCTGACTAACTCCTAGGTACCTATTTACTGCTAGATGAACAGGAGCATGAGGTGATAGGAAACGCGCCCAACCGCACGGGTACCGACTAACTCCCCTCACTCTGGTATTATCTCGCTCCCCTCACTCTGGTATTGTCTGGCTCCCCTCACTCTGGTATTGTCTGGCTCCCCTCACTCTGGTATTGTCTGGCTCCCCTCACTCTGGTATTGTCTGGCTCCCCTCACCCTGGTATTGTCTGGCTCCCCTCACTCTTGTATTGTCTGGCTCCCCTCACTCTTGTATTGTCTGGCTCCCCTCACTCTTGTATTGTCTGACTCCCCTCACCCTGGTATTGTCTGGCTCCCCTCACTTTTGTATTGTCTGGCTAACCTCACTCTTGTATTGTCTGGCTCCCCTCACTCTTGTATTGTCTGGCTCCCCTCACCCTGGTATTGTCTGGCTCCCCTCACCCTGGTATTGTCTGGCTCCCCTCACCCTGCATATTGTCTGGCTCCCCTCACCCTGGTATTGCCTGGCTCCCCTCACCCTGGTATTGTCTGGCTCCCCTCACCCTGGTATTGTCTGGCTCCCCTCACCCTGCATATTGTCTGGCTCCCCTCACCCTGGTATTGTCTGGCTCCCCTCACCCTGCATATTGTCTGGCTCCCCTCACCCTGGTATTGCCTGGCTCCCCTCACCCTGGTATTGTCTGGCTCCCCTCACCCTGGTATTGTCTGGCTCCCCTCACCCTGCATATTGTCTGGCTGCCCTCACCCTGGTATTGTCTGGCTCCCCTCACCCTGGTATTGTCTGGCTCCCCTCACCCTGGTATTGTCTGGCTCCCCTCACCCTGCATATTGTCTGGCTCCCTCACCCTGGTATTGTCTGGCTTCCCTCACCCTGGTATTGTCTGGCTCCCCTCACCCTGTTATTGTCTGGCTCCCCTCACCCTGGTATTGTCTGGCTCCCCTCACCCTGGTATTGTCTGGCTCCCCTCACCCTGGTATTGTCTGGCTCCCCTCACCCTGGTATTGTCTGGCTCCCCTCACCCTGGTATTGTCTGGCTCCCCTCACCCTGCATATTGTCTGGCTCCCCTCACCCTGTTATTGTCTGGCTCCCCTCACCCTGGTATTGTCTGGCTCCCCTCACCCTGGTATTGTCTGGCTCCCCTCACCCTGGTATTGTCTGGCTCCCCTCACCCTGGTATTGTCTGGCTCCCCTCACCCTGGTATTGTCTGGCTCCCCTCACCCTGCATATTGTCTGGCTCCCCTCACCCTGTTATTGTCTGGCTCCCCTCACCCTGGTATTGTCTGGCTCCCCTCACCCTGGTATTGTCTGGCTCCCCTCACCCTGCATATTGTCTGGCTCCCCTCACCCTGTTATTGTCTGGCTCCCCTCACCCTGGTATTGTCTGGCTCCCCTCACCCTGGTATTGTCTGGCTCCCCTCACCCTGGTATTGTCTGGCTCCCCTCACCCTGGTATTGTCTGGCTCCCCTCACCCTGGTATTGTCTGGCTCCCCTCACTCTGGTATTGTCTGGCTCCTCTCATTCTGGTATTGTCTGGCTCCCCTCACCCTGGTATTGTCTGGCTCCCCTCACTCTAATATTGTCTGGCTCCCCTCACCCTGCATATTGTCTGGCTCCCCTCACCCTGTTATTGTCTGGCTCCCCTCACCCTGGTATTGTCTGGCTCCCCTCACTCTGGTATTGTCTGGCTCCTCTCACCCTGGTATTGTCTGGCTCCCCTCACCCTGGTATTGTCTGGCTCCCCTCACCCTGGTATTGTCTGGCTCCCCTCACCCTGCATATTGTCTGGCTCCCCTCACCCTGGTATTGTCTGGCTCCCCTCACCCTGCATATTGTCTGGCTCCCCTCACCCTGGTATTGCCTGGCTCCCCTCACCCTGGTATTGTCTGGCTCCCCTCACCCTGGTATTGTCTGGCTCCCCTCACCCTGCATATTGTCTGGCTGCCCTCACCCTGGTATTGTCTGGCTCCCCTCACCCTGGTATTGTCTGGCTCCCCTCACCCTGGTATTGTCTGGCTCCCCTCACCCTGCATATTGTCTGGCTCCCTCACCCTGGTATTGTCTGGCTTCCCTCACCCTGGTATTGTCTGGCTCCCCTCACCCTGTTATTGTCTGGCTCCCCTCACCCTGGTATTGTCTGGCTCCCCTCACCCTGGTATTGTCTGGCTCCCCTCACCCTGGTATTGTCTGGCTCCCCTCACCCTGGTATTGTCTGGCTCCCCTCACCCTGGTATTGTCTGGCTCCCCTCACCCTGCATATTGTCTGGCTCCCCTCACCCTGTTATTGTCTGGCTCCCCTCACCCTGGTATTGTCTGACTCCCCTCACCCTGGTATTGTCTGGCTCCCCTCACCCTGGTATTGTCTGGCTCCCCTCACCCTGGTATTGTCTGGCTCCCCTCACCCTGGTATTGTCTGGCTCCCCTCACCCTGGTATTGTCTGGCTCCCCTCACCCTGCATATTGTCTGGCTCCCCTCACCCTGTTATTGTCTGGCTCCCCTCACCCTGGTATTGTCTGGCTCCCCTCACCCTGGTATTGTCTGGCTCCCCTCACCCTGCATATTGTCTGGCTCCCCTCACCCTGTTATTGTCTGGCTCCCCTCACCCTGGTATTGTCTGGCTCCCCTCACCCTGGTATTGTCTGGCTCCCCTCACCCAGGTATTGTCTGGCTCCCCTCACCCTGGTATTGTCTGGCTCCCCTCACCCTGGTATTGTCTGGCTCCTCTCATTCTGGTATTGTCTGGCTCCCCTCACCCTGGTATTGTCTGGCTCCCCTCACCCTGGTATTGTCTGGCTCCCCTCACCCTGCATATTGTCTGGCTCCCCTCACCCTGTTATTGTCTGGCTCCCCTCACCCTGGTATTGTCTGGCTCCCCTCACTCTGGTATTGTCTGGCTCCTCTCACCCTGGTATTGTCTGGCTCCTCTCACCCTGGTATTGTCTGGCTCCTCTCATTCTGGTATTGTCTGGCTCCCCTCACCCTGGTATTGTCTGGCTCCCCTCACCCTGGTATTGTCTGGCTCCCCTCACCCTGGTATTGTCTGGCTCCCCTCACCTTGGTATTGTCTGGCTCCCCTCACCCTGGTATTGTCTGGCTCCCCTCACCCTGGTATTATCTGGCTCCTCTCATTCCGGTATTGTCTGGCTCCTCTCACCCTGGTATTGTCTGGCTCCCCTCACCCTGGTATTGTCTGGCTCCTCTCATTCCGGTATTGTCTGGCTCCTCTCACCCTGGTATTGTCTGGCTCCTCTCATTCTGGTATTGTCTGGCTCCCCTCACCCTGGTATTGTCTGGCTCCCCTCACCCTGGTATTGTCTGGCTCCCCTCACCCTGGTACTGACTGGCTCCCCTCACCCTGGTACTGACTGGCTCCCCTCACCCTAGTACTGACTGGCTCCCCTCACCCTGGTACTGACTGGCTCCCCTCTCACCCTAATACTGACTGGATCCCCTCACCCTGAAACTGGCTAGTTCACCTCACCCTGGTATTGTCTGCCGCCCCACATCCTGATATTGACAGGCTTTCTTCACCCTGGTATTGTCTTGCTCCTCTCACCCTGGTACTTACTGGCTCCCCTTAACCAGGTGTTGCCCGTCTCCCCTCACCCTCCTTCTGACTGGCTCCCTTTACTTGATATGGTCTATATAGCTTCCCTCACCCTGGTAATGACTGGCTCCTTTCACCCTGGTACCGACTGTGTCCCCTCATTTTAGTATTGTCTACCTCTCCACACCTTGACTAGTTCACCCTCACTCTGCTGCTGACTGGTTCCCCTCACCCTGGTGTTGCCCATCTCCTCTCACTCTGGTATTGACTGGCTCCCCTCACCCTGACATTGTCTAGTTTCCTTCACCCTGATATTGGCTAGTTCCTCTCTCCCTGGAACTAATTGATTTCCCTCACCCTGGTAATGACGGGCACCTCACACCCTGGTATTGTCTGGTTCCCTTCACCCTGGTACTGACTAGCTCCCATCACTTTGGTGCTGACTGGTTCCCCTCACCCTGGTACTGAATATCTCCTCCCCCTGGTACTTGTCTGACTCCCTTCACCCTGGTACTTGTCTGACTCCCTTCACCCTGGTACTGGCTAACTCCCATCACTCTGGTGCTGACTGGCTCCCCCTCACCCTGGTATCGTCTAGCTCCCCTCACCCTTGTATTGTCTAGCTCCCCTCACCCTTGTATTGTCTAGCTCCCCTCACCCTTGTATTGTCTGGCTCCAATCACCCTGGTACTGACTGCCTTCCCTCACCCTAGTATTGACTGGCGTCCCTCTCTATAGTATTGACTGGCTCCCCTTACCCTAGTTCTGACTGGCACCCCTCATCCTAATACTTACTGGCTCCGCTCTCCCTTGTACTAAATGGCTCCCCTCACTAGGGCACTGACTGCCTCCCCTCATTCTGGTATTGATTGGCTTCCCCCTCACCCTGGTTCTGACTAATTCCCCTCACCCTTGTATTGTCTAGCTCTCCTCTCCCTGGTATTGATTGACTCACCCTCACTGTAGTTCTCACTGGCTTCCCTCACCTTAGTTCTGACTGTCTCCCCTCACCCTGGTGTTGCCTATCTCCCCTCACTCTAGTGCTGCCTGTCTCGCCTCACTCTGGTGTTGCTCGTCTCCCTCCTCACCCTAGGTTGACTGTCTCCCCTCACTCTGGTGTTGCCTGTCTCCCCTCACCCTGGTGTTACCTGTCTCCCCTCACCCTGGTGTTGCCCGTCTCTCATCACCCCGAGGTTAACTGTTGACATCATGCCTCTCCACAGGGGTTCCGGGTGATTGCGTGTTGCCTGGGTAAGGAAGGGGAAGGTGTGCAGCGCCTGCGAGACGAAGGTTCCCCCCGCCTTCACCCCCTCCAGCTGGACGTCACCTCTCAAGACCAACTGAAGACCGCCGTTATAAACGTCAAGAAGCTCATCCCTGAGGGAGGTAAGGGACCATCCCTGAGGGAGGTAGGGACCATCCCTGAGGGAGGTAAGGGACCATCCCTGAGGGAGGTAGGGACCATCCCTGAGGGAGGTAGGGACCATCCCTGAGGGAGGTAAGGGACAAGGGTGTCAATATACACGTCAAGAAGCTCATCCCTGAGGGAGGTAGGGACCATCCCTGAGGGAGGTAGGGGCCATCCCTGAGGGAGGTAGGGACCATCCCTGAGGGAGGTAAGGGACAAGGGTGTCAATATACACGTCAAGAAGCTCATCCCTGAGGGAGGTAGGGACCATCCCTGAGGGAGGTAGGGACCATCCCTGAGGGAGGTAGGGACCATCCCTGAGGGAGGTAGGGACCATCCCTGAGGGAGGTAGGGACCATCCCTGAGGGAGGTAAGGGACAAGGGTGTCAATATACACGTCAAGACGCTCATCCCTGAGGGAGGTAGGGACCATCCCTGAGGGAGGTAAGGGACAAGGGTGTCAATATACACGTCAAGAAGCTCATCCCTGAGGGAGGTAAGGGACCATCCCTGAGGGAGGTAGGGACCATCCCTGAGGGAGGTAAGGGACCATCCCTGAGGGAGGTAGGGACCATCCCTAAGGGAGGTAAGGGACAAGGGTGTCAATATACACATCAAGAAGCTCATCCCTGAGGGAGGTAGGGACCATCCCCGAGGGAGGTAGGGGCCATCCCTGAGGGAGGTAGGGGCCATCCCTGAGGGAGGTAGGGACCATCCCTGAGGGAGGTATAGGGGCCGAGGAAGTCTTAGTATGTGCGGATCTTATCTCTAAGTTAAGGTCTAAAATTACAATAAAGAACCTGCTTTATAAATGCTCCATTATTATAACAGAAATTGGTACCTTATATTAGGGTTAAATTCTCTTATATTCTCTACTAGCAGTAACCGGCCACGCGTTGCTGTGGCTCAGCAACGCACATGCTGAGTCTCCCCACCATTCTCTATTCCCCCATCCCCTCGTCCCCACCATCCCAAACTCCCCCATCCCCTCGTCCTTTCCCACCATTACCCTCTCCTTTGTCCCCAGGTCCTCCCCACCATCTCTCACTTTTAGTGGGCCAGCCAGAGGCTTAGAGCCCGCGCAGGAATACCTATGCAAAACAAAAAAAAAATAATCTCTCACTTCCGTCCCCTCGTCATCCCCACTCCCTCGTCCGATGCCTTCCCAAATGGTCTGATGTTCCCATCAGAAAATACGGAACATCAAGTGATCTGATGTTCCCTTCACTGAAATATAAGAAAAACAGTTAAAAAATGAAATGAAAATAAGAAAAAATAAAAAAATAAACTTTACTCACAAAATGAATGGTATGGCAAACAACATAGCTCAATTCCAACGCAATTCACAAAAAAATAATTAATTAAAAATTAAAATAAATAAAAATCTATGGAAATTCAATTTATTAATGCAATCAGAAACATTGAAATGGAATTGTAACATATTTAGTATAGCATGTGTGTTGCTCTTACATGCAACAGATGGCGCTGTTTTTCAAGAAAAGCATAGTTTTACCTGTCACAGGTGTGGCATCTATACTTATACTTACGAAATGAACGGTATGGTAAACAACACCGACACAATGTCTCACAAAACAATTCAATAAAAAATAAAATAAATTGAAATCTATGAAAATATAATTTATCAATGCAATGGGAAACACTGAAATGGAATTCATGACATATTTAGTACAGCATGCATGTTGCTGTTATATGCAACAGATGGTGCTGTTTTTCAAAAACGCATGATTTTACCTGTCAGAGGAGTGGCATCTATATAGTAGGTATATAAAACGATGCGCTTATTCGAATGAAACTATGTGTTAAAATTTCAAAGTAATCGGTGAAGAACTTTCGGAGATTACAGCGTGTGTTGCTCTTACGTCCAACATATGGCGCTGTTTTTCAAAAAAGCATGTTTTTCCAGTCACAAGTGAGTCATGTGTATAGTAAATATATAAAAAGACGCGTCTATTTGAATGCAACGTTGTGTCGAAGTTTCAAAGCACTCGGTAAAGAAGTTTCGAATATTTCCCTCACATGAAAAACACAGTTTTACAGAAAAAAGCATGATTTTTTTTTTACCGTCACAGACGTGACATCTATATAGTATGTATATAAAAACCTGCTCGGAAGCGAATGGAACGTTGTTTGAAAATTTCAAACCAATAGGTGAAGAACTTTCAGAGATTAGCGGTTATGCACAAACGAACATTTCCATTTTAATTTACATAGATTTAACTCTCTGGAACCCTACTACCAAAGTTTCTGTAGCTTACTGACTAACAAGTATAATATATATATATATATATATATATATATATATATATATATATATATATATATATATATATATATATGTCGTACCTAGTAGCCAGAACGCACTTCTCAGCCTACTATGCAAGGCCCAATTTGCCTAATAAGCCAAGTTTTCATGAATTAATTGTTTTTCGACTGCCTAACCTACCTAACCTAACCTAACCTAACTTTTTCGGCTACCTAACCTAACCTAACCTATAAAGATAGGTTAGGTTAGGTTAGGTAGGGTTGGTTAGGTTCGGTCATATTACTACGTTAATTTTAACTCCAATAAAAAAAAATTGACCTCATACATAATGAAATGGGTAGCTTTATCATTTCATAAGAAAAAAATTAGAGAAAATATATTAATTCAGGGAAACTTGGCTTATTAGGCAAATCAGGCCCTGCATAGTAGGCCGAGAAGTGCATTCTGGCTACTAGGTACGACATATATATATATATATATATATATATATATATATATATATATATATATATATATATATGTCGTACCTAGTAGCCAGAACTCACTTCTCAGCCTACTATGCAAGGCCCGATTTGCCTAATAAGCCAAGTTTTACTGAATTAATATATTTTCTCTAATTTTTTTCTTATGAAATGATAAAGCTGCCCATTTCATTATGTATGAGGAAAATTTTTGTTTATTGGAGTTAAAATTAACGTAGATATATGACCGAACCTAACCAACCCTACCTAACCTAACCTAACCTAACCTATCTTTATAGGTTAGGTTAGGTTAGGTAGCCGAAAACGTTAGGTTAGGTTAGGTTAGGTAGGTTAGGTAGTCTAAAAAACATTAATTCATGAAAACTAGGCTTATTAGGCAAATCGGGCCTTGCATAGTAGGCTGAGAAGTGAGTTCTGGCTACTAGGTACGACATATATATATATATATATATATATATATATATATATATATATATATATATATATATATATATATATATATATATATATATATATATATATATATATATATATAATCGCTTTAACTCTATGACCTCTATGACCCCTTCAGAGGATTCGAACCCAGGCCACCGGATCTCCTTATGACAATCACTGGTACTCTGACCACGACAGTGTTCATAAGTAGAACCAAGGCCTCCAGAACCTCCCGGTGAAATCAGTCGAGTTCCGGGTTCGTCAGCTTTTGTTCTATCGTGGTCGAGAGGGCCAAGGCCAGCATAGGATATATATAGAGTTCACCGGGGCTCTGAGGTGATGCGAACGTGCGACCAAGGCATAGTCAGCCACATATTCTACTACTATACCACCACCGACTTGTTAAACAGTCATACAACACGATTTCTACTGAAATAACAGGAAGTCTGGAGAAGCCAGTCCAAGTTCTATGCATGACCACCAAGCAATCTGGTGCAGGAAACATAGTTCAACAAAAAATCTTGTATGACATTTACCAAGTCAGTGGTGGAGAGTGCAACTGACAATGCCTTGATCATAGGTTCGAGTCACCTCAGAGCTCCAGTGAATTTTCTCATTGATATATGTGTACGTTAGTGTGATTTTCTGTGTGTATGTGAAATTGGGGCGTACGGTGCCTGGAGTACCTTGCCTGCACCAAAGTGTTGGGAGTACCTTGCCTACACCCGGGTGTGGAGAGTACCTCGCCTGCACCCGGGTGCTTAGGGTACCTTGTCTGCACCCGGGTGCTTCAAGTACCTTGCCTGAACCCGGGTGCTGGGAGTACCTTACCTGCACCCGGGTGCTGAGAGAACCTTGCCTGCACCCAGGTGCTAGGAGTACCTTGCCTGCAACCGGGTGCTGGGAGTACCTTGCCTGCACCCGGGTGCTTGAAGTACCTTGTCTGCACCCGGGTGCTGGGAGTACCTTGCCTGCACCCGGGTGCTTAAAGTACCTTGCCTGTACCCGGGTGCTGGGAGTACCTTGCCTGTACCCGGGTGCCTAAAGTACCTTGCCTGCACCCAGGTGCTAGGAGTACCTTGCCTGCACCCGGGTGCTGGGAGTAACTTGCCTGTACCCGGGTGCTTACAGTACCTTGCCTGCACCTTGGTGCTTGAAGTACCTTGCGCGCGCCCGGGTGCTGGGAGTACCTTGCTTGCACCTGGGTGTTTGAAGTACCTTGCCTGCACCCGGGTCCTTGAAGTATCTTACCTGCAACCCAGGTGCTGGAAGCACCTTGCTTGCACCCGGGTGCTTGAAGTACCTTGCCTGCACCCGGGTGCTAGGAGTACCTTGCCTGCAACCGGGTGCTTGAAGTACCTTGCCTGCACCCGGGTGCTTCAAGTACCTTGTCTGCACCCGGGTGCTGGGAGTACCTTGCCTGCACCCGGGTGCTAGGAGTACCTTGCCTGCAACCGGGTGCTTGAAGTACCTTGCCTGCACCCGGGTGCTTGAAGTACCTTGTCTGCACCCGGGTGCTGGGAGTACCTTGCCCGCACCCGGGTGCTTGAAGTACCTTGCCTGCACCCGGGTGCTTGAAGTACCTTGCCTGCACCTGGGTGCTTAAAGTACCTTGCCTGCACCCGGGTGCTTGAAGTACCTTGCCTGCACCCGGGTGCTTAAAGTACCTTACCTGCACCCGGGTGCTTGAAGTACCTTGCCTGCACCCAAGTGCTTGAAGTACCTTGCCTGCACCTGGGTGTTTGAAGTACCTTGCCTGCACCTGGGTGCTTAAAGTACCTTGCCTGCACCCGGGTGCTTGAAGTACCTTGCCTGCACCCGGGTGCTTGAAGTACCTTGCCTGCACCCAAGTGCTTGAAGTACCTTGCCTGCACCTGGGTGCTTAAAGTACCTTGCCTGCACCCGGGTGCTTGAAGTACCTTGCCTGCACCCGGGTGCTTGAAGTACCTTGCCTGCACCCGGGTGCTTAAAGTACCTTGCCTGCACCCAAGTGCTTGAAGTACCTTGCCTGCACCCGGGTGCTTAAAGTACCTTGCCTGCACCCGGGTGCTTGAAGTACCTTGCCTGCACCTGGGTGCTTAAAGTACCTTACCTGCACCAAGGTGCTGGGAGTACCTTGCCTGCACCCGGGTGCTTGAAGTACCTTGCTTGCACCTGGGTGCTTGAAGTACCTTGCCTGCACCAAGGTGCTGGGAGTACCTTGCCTGCACCAAGGTGCTGGGAGTTCCTTGCATGCACCCGGGTGCTGGGAGTTCCTTGCATGCACCCGGGTGCTTCAAGTACCTTGCCTGCACCCGGGTGCTTGAAGTACCTTGCCTGCACCCGGGTGTTTGAAGTACCTTGCCTGCACCTGGGTGCTTGAAGTACCTTGCCTGCACCCGGGTGCTTGAAGTACCTTACCTGCACCCGGGTGCTTGAAGTACCTTACCTGCACCCGGGTGTTTGAAGTACCTTGCCTGCACCTGGGTGTTTGAAGTACCTTGCCTGCACCTGGGTGTTTGAAGTACCTTGCCTGCACCTGGGTGTTTGAAGTACCTTGCCTGCACCCGGGTGTTTGAAGTACCTTGCCTGCACCCGGGTGTTTGAAGTACCTTGCCTGCACCCGGGTGCTTGAAGTACCTTGCCTGCACCCGGGTGTTTGAAGTACCTTGCCAGCACCCGGGTGTTTGGAGTACCTTGCCTGCACCCGGGTGCTGGGTGTACCTTACCTGCACCCGGGTGCTGGCAGTACCTTGCCTGCACCCGGGTGCTGGCAGTACCTTGCCTGCACCCGGGTGCTGGCAGTACCTTGCCTGCACCCGGGTGCTGGCAGTACCTTGCCTGCACCCGGGTGCTTGAAGTACCTTGCCTGCACCCGGGTGCTGGGAGTACCTTGCCTGCACCCGGGTGCTTGAAGTACCTTGCCTGCACCCGGGTGCTGGCAGTACCTTGCCTGCACCCGGGTGCTGGCAGTACCTTGCCTGCACCCGGGTGCTGGCAGTACCTTGCCTGCACCCGGGTGCTTGAAGTACCTTGCCTGCACCCGGGTGCTGGGAGTACCTTGCCTGCACCTGGGTGCTGGGAGTACCTTACCTGCACCCGGGTGCTGGCAGTACCTTGCCTGCACCCGGGTGCTGGCAGTACCTTGCCTGCACCCGGGTGCTGGCAGTACCTTGCCTGCACCCGGGTGCTGGCAGTACCTTGCCTGCACCCGGGTGTTGGGAGTACCTTGCCTGCACCAGAGTGCTTGAAGTACCTTGCCTGCACCAGAGTGCTTGAAGTACCTTGCCTGCACCCGGGTGCTTGGAGTACCTTGCCTGCACCTGGGTGCTTGAAGTACCTTGCCTGCACCTGGGTGCTTGATGTACCTTGCCAGCACCCGGGTGCTTGGAGTACCTTGCCTGCACCTGGGTGCTTGAAGTACCTTGCCTGCACCTGGGTGCTTGATGTACCTTGCCAGCACCCGGGTGCTTGGAGTACCTTGCCTGCACCTGGGTGCTGGATGCACCTTGCCTGCACCCGGGTGCTTGAAGTACCTTGTTTGCACCCGGGTGCTTGAAATACCTTGCCTGCACCCGGGTGCTTGAAATACCTTGCCTGCACCTGGGTGCTGGGTGTACCTTACCTGCACCCGGGTGCTTGAAGTACCTTGCCTGCACCTGGGTGCTGGGAGTACCTTGCCAGCACCCGGGTGCTTGGAGTACCTTGCCTGCACCTGGGTGCTGGGTGTACCTTGCCTGCACCTGGGTGTTTGAAGTACCTTACCTGCACCCGGGTGCTTGAAGTACCTTGCCAGCACCCGGGTGCTTGGAGTACCTTGCCTGCACCTGGGTGCTGGGTGTACCTTACCTGCACCCGGGTGCTTGAAGTACCTTGCCTGCACCTGGGTGCTGGAAGTTCCTTGCCTGCACTCGGGTGCTGCGAGTACCTTGTTTGCACCCGGGTGCTTGAAATACCTTGCCTGCACCCGGGTGCTTGAAATACCTTGCCTGCACCTGGGTGTTGGGAGTACCTTGCCTGCACCTGGGTGTTTGAAGTACCTTACCTGCACCCGGGTGCTTGAAGTACCTTGCCAGCACCCGGGTGCTTGGAGTACCTTGCCTGCACCTGGGTGCTGGGTGTACCTTACCTGCACCCGGGTGCTTGAAGTACCTTGCCTGCACCTGGGTGCTGGAAGTTCCTTGCCTGCACTCGGGTGCTGCGAGTACCTTGTTTGCACCCGGGTGCTTGAAATACCTTGCCTGCACCCAGGTGCTTGAAATACCTTGCCTGCACCTGGGTGTTGGGAGTACCTTGCCTGCACCCAGGTGCTGCGGGTACCTCCCCTGCACCCGGGTGCTTTTCGTCACACGTAAGATGTGGACTGGCTCCAGGACTGTTCTTCAGACTTTGTGATTTCAGCAGAAATCCGGTTGAATGACCTCTTAGTAAGTCTCGGTGGTACAGTGGTGGAGTATGCAGCTGTCATTGCCTTGGTTTCGGCTTCGAGTCATCTCAGATCACCAGTTCATTTTCTCATTGATATATATGAACGTTAATGGGATTTTTCTGAGTGATTCTGATGAATCATGAAGGGCCGTAGTTCAGGAGAGCATACTCAAGAAGGGAGCGAAGGTGTGCTCATATAAGGTTTTGCAGTCCCTGCTTTCAAGGTGTACTCACCTAGTTGTATTCACCTATTTGTGCTTGCGGGGGTTGAGCTCTGGCTCTTTCGGCCCGCCTCTCAACTGTCAATCAACTTTTTTTCACACACACACATACACACACACACACACACACACACACACACACACACACACACACACACACACACACACACACACACACACAGGAAGCAGCCTGTAACAGCTATCTAACTTACAAGTACCTATCTACTGCCAGGTGAACAAGTGCATTAGGGTGAAAGAAACTCTGCCCTTTTGTTTCCGCCATCGCCGGGGATCGATCCCCTAACTCTAGGATTACGAATCCCGAGCACTGTCTACTCATCCACCAGGCAGGTGTGATATGCACCAAAGGGATGTAAGTTTCCTGGCTGCCTTTTGGGCTAGGTTAAGCATGTGGCTCTTCATTCTCATAGAAGAGTTAAACTTCATGCCCAATATGTCAATTTCATCTAAACGTTAGGATTTTACCTGAATTTACGTTAGGGCCACTAACACTCTAGCGGCCTCGACGAGGACAGGAAGCTAGCGGCTTGTCAAAGGTCCCCCGCCTTTGCCCTGATTATCTTTCAGTGGGATTTTGAAATTTAACAGAGTTTTGGCCTTTACGCCTTCGGCGGGTAGGCGGTTCCATGAGTTTATAGCCCTGTGGGTGAAAACACATCTGTTCTCAGTTCTACATTGTGGCTTGTTGAGCATCAAACTGTTGTTCCTTGTTTGTGTTACACCTGACCTTTTGAAGAAATTGTCCGGGGTCAACATCCTGCAAACTGTTCAGTATTTTTAAAGTTTCAATGAGATCCACCCTGTCATGCCTGGTTTGCAGTGTTGTTAGCCCGGTGGCCTCAACCGTTCTTGATTCGAGAGTTTTAGCTCCCGAACGATTTTTGTAACCAGGTGGTGCACTTTCTCCAGATGCGACCCATTTGCAGGCCTGTCCAATTTCCAATGTACAGCCTAGTTATCATTACATGTGTTTTCACAACTGCACATGTGACCTTCCATCTTCCTCAGGTAGAAATCACTTAAAGTTGGTGATTTGTGAGTCTTGTAGCAGTTGGCATTTCTTATTTTCCTAATGTCAAGGTTGGAGTGCAGTTGGCAGCATATACTTGAGCTTCAGGAATGAGGTGAAGTAGATCATTGAAATAGAAATTCCACAGCAGAGGGCCAAGCACACTACCCTGTGGTACACTGCCACCAATTGAATGGCTTTCGGATTCTGCTCCATTGAGGACTACTCTTAGAGTCTGTTCTTTAAGGTAATTCTTTATTATTAGTTCTAAGATGAAGTCTGAGATACGTAGTGCTTGAAGCTTCATTACTAATCTAGAGTGAAATACCTGATTAAAGGTACCTACTATGTCTAGAGCAACATCACAGCTGATCTTGGATTCATCCAGTGAATGATGGCACTTAGTGGGGAGATTTATACATAGATCAGCAGCAGGTTGGACCAAAACCACACTGTCGATCACATAGTAGCTGATGATGGTAAAAAACTTGTATCATTAGCTCAGAGATTATTGTTTCTAGAATTTTACCAGTAATGGAAAGCCATGACACTGGTCTGTAGTTGTTGATGGTCGTCCTTCGGATGCGAGGATGACCATGACTTTAATATATTAGGTCGAAGGTCGATGGCTGTGTGTCAGGTGATGGAGGGTGAGACCAATCTGGGTCCGGAAGGCTCGCTCACACACATTTGTTGGTGTGTGAGTAATCTGTAATCCTAGACACACAGCTTGGAACAAGATGTGGAGGTTAAGGCTCAGAATTTGGGACTTGCATCTTGGCGGCAAAGTGGTTTACCATCAGGTCAGCATTCTCCTGATTACTGGTTGCAACAGTTCCATCCTCCCGGTTTAGAGGCGGGATTGTGTCCTCAGATGAGTATCTCTACCAGTCTTTAACCAGGGACCACCAGACTTTGGATCCAACTTTTCCAGATGAAAGTTTTCTTCGAGTTTCTTATTCCCATCTGGATATAGACCACTTTCGAACTTCTTTCAATAAACAAGATCGTCTATGAATGTTTCCATTATAAACCGAGGCTGCCATCCGGCAGCGATATCCAAACCAAGGCTGATCAGTAGGCTTGGTCACATACTGCGGGTGAGGGATACGCCTATGCTAGAGGTCCGGTATGTGGTTGATGAAGGCGTTTGCTGGCTGTTCACGTCTTTCAATCAAGGCTTCAAGCTCTATGCGGATGGCTGGCTAGTTCCTCGTCCCAATGCCAGGTAGTTCAAACCTCGATCTGTCAGGATAGCCAGTGTAGTATCGACAGCCTGGTGGCCTAATGAACAAACATATCCCAGAGGTCTGCAGTGAACTATACTTGCAGGAAGGTCAGTTACCACAGGATCGAGGGACGAGCCTGATATGAGGTTGATTTTTTTTGAGCTTGAAAACTCCTAAAGGTTCATCAGACTCCCTGAATAAGAGATACTGACTGAGGTCACCCAGATTTATTATGTGCTGACAGTATAGTTCCAGTAGTAAGGAGTCCAGGATGTCCATCAGGATGTTGATTGGAGAGGCAATTAAGGTTTGTACTTTGTACATCTGGAACATTGTAATGTAGTTCCGGGATTTATTCACATTTTGAAGAACATAATTTAAAAATGACCAAAGATGACCACATCAACCGGTTGGGCGTGTACAGATGTTCTGATGCAAACTGCAACTTCCCCACCTCGGCTCTGCCTGTCCCGGCGCGTTCATGAGATATAACCAGCAATCTTTGCAGAATTCTCAGGAGTCCTGTCATCTAGAAATGATTCTAGCACAACAACCACATCAGGACAATGAGTGTTCACGAAGCTGTGTGTGTGAGATCACCAACATTGGTAATGAACTAGTTACTATAATCATTGGTTACTATAATCATTGGTTACTATAATCATTGGTTACTATAATCATTGCTTACTATAATCTACTATAGTAACGATGTGAACCATCGTACATATATTGACCTAATGGACAATTAGAAAGTAATACCTTGACTCATCTTTTTCTTGTGACAGAGGAGCTATGGGGCCTGGTGAACAACGCTGGCATCTCTACCTTCGGCGAGGTGGAGTGGGTCCCGGACGCCACCTACAGGAAAGTACTAGAGGTGAACCTATTGGGCACCGTCGCCGCCACCAAGACCTTCCTGCCTCTCATCAGGAGAGCCAAAGGTAGGCACTGTTGAGGGTGGGTATAAATAATATATATATATATATATATATATATATATATATATATATATATATATATATATATATATATATATATATTAGTATATTTTGGTAGCAGTCTTTCCTGTAGACATATATTATTAAATATGACCGAAAAAGTAAGATTAATAATTCTAACACGAATTTTCTCAATCTTTCGTACATTACGCTTCACTGTTGGAGGTAAATCAAAAATCAATTCTCCAAAATTCATTTTTATTTCTAGTCTGACGCGACACGGGCGCGTTTCGTAAAACTTATTACATTTTCAAAGACTTTAGTTCACAAATACACGACTGAATAGAACTTACGTATCTCCGATTTTATATCTACATTTGAGTGAGGTGGAAGGGGTGATGTGGCATTAACACAAGACAGAACAAAATGTGGTATTAATAGGGTATTAATTTCATCAACACAAAACAGAACAAGAGTATTAATAGGGTATTAATTTCATCAACACAAGACAGAACACGAAACAATGGATATTGAATAGAAGTGTTTGTAGAAAGCCTATTGGTCCATATTTCTTGATGCTTCTATATTGGAGCGGAGTCTTGAGGTGGGTAGAATATAGTTGTGCAATAATTGGCTGTTGATTGCTGGTGTTGACTTCTTGATGTGTAGTGCCTCGCAAACGTCAAGCCGCCTGCTATCGCTGTATCTATCGATGATTTCTGTGTTGTTTACTAGGATTTCTCTGGCGATGGTTTGGTTGTGGGAAGAGATTATATGTTCCTTAATGGAGCCCTGTTGCTTATGCATCGTTAAACGCCTAGAAAGAGATGTTGTTGTCTTGCCTATATACTGGGTTTTTTGGAGCTTACAGTCCCCAAGTGGGCATTTGAAGGCATAGACGACGTTAGTCTCTTTTAAAGCGTTCTGTTTTGTGTCTGGAGAGTTTCTCATGAGTAGGCTGGCCGTTTTTCTGGTTTTATAGTAAATCGTCAGTTGTATCCTCTGATTTTTGTCTGTAGGGATAACGTTTCTATTAACAATATCTTTCAGGACCCTTTCCTCCGTTTTATGAGCTGTGGAAAAGAAGTTCCTGTAAAATAGTCTAATAGGGGGTAAAGGTGTTGTGTTAGTTGTCTCTTCAGAGGTTGCATGGCTTTTCACTTTCCTTCTTATGATGTCATCGACGAAACCATTGGAGAAGCCGTTATTGACTAGGACCTGCCTTACCCTACAGAGTTCTTCGTCGACTTGCTTCCATTCTGAGCTGTGGCTGAGAGCACGGTCGACATATGCGTTAACAACACTCCTCTTGTACCTGTCTGGGCAGTCGCTGTTGGCATTTAGGCACATTCCTATGTTTGTTTCCTTAGTGTAGACTGCAGTGTGGAAACCTCCGTCTTTTTCCATGACTGTTACATCTAGAAAGGGCAGCTTCCATCCTTTTCCATCTCGTAAGTGAAACGCAGCACGGAACTCTGCTCAAATGCCTCCTTCAGCTCCTGCAGATGTCTGACATCAGGTACCTGTGTAAAAATGTCGTCAACATACCTGCAGTATATGGCCGGTTTCAAGTTCATGTCGACTAAGACTTTTTGCTCGATGGTACCCATGTAGAAGTTTGCAAACAGGACACCTAGGGGAGAACCCATGGCGACCCCATCTACTTGCTTATACATGTGCCCATCCGGGCTCAAGAAGGGTGCCTCTTTAGTACAAGCTTGGAGTAGTTTCCTCAGAATATTTTCTGGTATGTCAAGAGGAGTACAGGCTGGATCACGATACACTCTGTCGGCTATCATTCCGATTGTCTCGTCCACAGGTACGTTGGTAAACAGCGATTCTACGTCCAACGAGGCTCTTATCCCTGTGGCCCGTGTGCCCCGCAGTAAGTCAACAAATTCCTTTGGAGACTTCAGGCTGAAGGCGCAAGGAACATAAGGAGTCAGCAAGCCGTTGAGTCGCTTCGCCAGTCTGTACGTGGGTGTGGGTATCTGGCTAATGATTGGCCGAAGTGGGTTTCCAGGCTTGTGCGTCTTGACATTTCCATACGCATATCCAGGTTTATATTCCCCAATGATCTTTGGCAGGTGGAGTCCGGATTTCTTGGCGTTCACAGTTTCTGTGAACTGAATAAACTGATCGAAACTGTGAACGCCAAGAAATCCGGACTCCACCTGCCAAAGATCATTGGGGAATACCTTCTATACACGAAACATTTCCCACGTGCCACAATCAGTGATGAGTCACAGTAACGAGGCTCAAGATATGACCACCAGACCAAACATCAGAAAGTGAAAATATGATGACCAAACCACACATCAGAAAGTGACGATATGATGACCAAACCACACATCAGAAAGTGAAAATATGATGACCAAACCACCCATCAGAAAGTGAAAATATGATGACCAAACCACACATCAAAAAGTGACGATATGATGACCAAACCACACATCAGGAAGTAAAGAAACGACGACGTTTCGGTCCGTCCTGGACCATTCTCAAGTCGATTGTGATGAGGGAAGATTGACTGATAAAGATTAAGCCACCCAAGAGGTGGCACGGGCATGAATAGCCCGTAAGTGGTAAAAATTTTTGTTCAGTAATTCTTTTCAGTATTCTGAGGTTGCATTTCATCGTCAAGCTGTTATCGCGGGGGAGGATACTGCTTCACAGTCTTTATGAGGGTGTCCAGCTGCTGGACACCTTTTTTGACCAGGAGAGTGGCTGTGTTGATGGCTTCAAGGTGGCCACTGCAAGATTCAGGGACTCTTAAAGCTCTTCTAAGGTCACTGGTAGATGAGGGAAGGAGGTGAAGGCAATAAATAGGCAAGAGAGAGGTGAGGAGAAGAAAATCTTCTCCTCAGAAAAAGAAAAAGCAAGGCAAAAGATACGAAATTTAAGGTGAAATGAAGGGGAAAAGAACATAAGAACATAAGAACAAAGGTAACAGCAGAAGACCTATTGGCCCATACGAGGCACCTCCTATTTATAACCACCCAATAACAAAGGGGATAGTAAAAGGAATAAGCACAGGATTGTAGGAGAAAACACTGGAAAGAAAAAGAAAAAAGGAAAGAGAAAGAAAGATAAATGGCTTATGTTAGGTCACGTTTGTTAGAAAGTTTAGAGCATTTCAGTAGATACTGTTAAAGGGAAGAGTCAACAGCAACAAAGCCAGGACTCAAGTTCATGTTGGGTACATTGTGTATTAGAGCTGATTCAACAAGACGGCGTCTGTGTAGAGTAGAGGCAGGAAAGATTATTTTGGAGGAAGACCAATCAATAGGATGATTAGAATCCCTAACACGACCGAAGAGAGCATTGTTTGTGTCTGTTGACTTAACACTTCTTTTGTGTTCTTAAAGTCTGTCATTAAGTGTAGGGAGAGTTTCACCAAAGTATTGGAGAGGACATGACGAACAGGAAATAGACACCAGCAGCATTAGAAGCAGGAGGAGCGGTGTGAACTAGATTGCTACGAAGTGTGTTAGTTTGTCGAAAGGCGAGCTTTATATCAAGAGGACGAAAGGCATTAGTAAAAAGTTTGAGTTCAGTTATGAAGGGGAGGCAGAGCACAATGCTACTAGTCGTCCCTTCACTTTCTAGTGTCTGGTTTGATCAACATATTTCAGCCACGTTATTATGATTCCTCGTCTGCATGTAACGCTGTATTTCCCACATATAACACTGTATTTCCCACATGTAACACTGTATTTCCCACATGTAACACTGTATTTCCCCACATGTAACACTGTATTTCCCCCATGTAACACTGTATTTCCCACATGTAACACAGTATTTCCCACATGTAACACAGTATTTCCCACATGTAACACAGTATTTCCCACATGTAACACAGTATTTCCCACATGTAACACAGTATTTCCCACATGTAACACAGTATTTCCCACATGTAACACAGTATTTCCCACATGTAACACAGTATTTCCCACATGTAACACAGTATTTCCCACATGTAACACAGTATTTGATCATAAGTCATGGGAGCGGCGCAGTCTCACCTCTCCGTGCACCACCACACCCCAACCCTTAATAACTTAGTGTAATCCATCCTCAAGATCTTCTACACCCAGATCATGACACCCACACTAGATTTGCTTACTTAATGGAAGAAGCATAGTTTTACCATCCCAACTATACCTTTCCTAGTCAACCTACCCTGAATCCCTTTATATACAGAGCTTTCTCCCTATTATACAGTATATTTACTCATAAATCATTAATATATGTAATTTCACCCAAGATAACCTGCTCACCCATCTAACCTCTCATAGTATATCCCACCCCAAAGACTTCCTACACCTGGAACATTTCCCCTGTTAAACTACATTTGGTCATAAAGCACATGAAAAGCATAGTTTCTCAAATCCATAAAACACCCTCACAGCCCATCTCAATATTACTCAACCTACCCATTTCAACCCAAAGACCTTCCATACCTTGATCATGTCAAGGTGTCATGATATTTATACTCCTGTATAGTAAAAAGTTTATATTTTTCGTCATTTTCCTTACAAGAAATCCATCACAACAACCTCATATAACCTACCCCATTAACCGTACTATATCCACACATCGGGCAATATCCTAGTGTTGCAATACATCATGGTATGATTCTGAGAAAAGTGCAGCTTGACCAGCTGAAGCTGGAACGTTTCCCATATCTTAAACTATATTTGCTCATAAACCATAGGATAAGAATAGGTTTTTCAGTCCAAACATTACAATCATATCTACACATAGCATAGTCCAACCTATCCTCACATACCAGAGTCTAACCTATCCTACCCTCACATAGCGTTGTCTGGCCTATCCTTGAGACCATCTACAGCTCGATCACATCCCTATTTCACACTATATTTGCTCAAATTCTTAAAAAAAAGCAATTTTGACAGTCTTTAACCTAGTGCAACCTATCCTCATACCCCTTACATGTTTAATTCATTTCCCTACGTTACATTACATTATATTTTGTTGTTAAATCTTATAAACGGTTTAACGAATGAATTTCTAATCCTATCCTAACCCCTTATCCCATTTGAAAGTACAGTTTTAACCATATATGTAACTGTTTCTCGTTGCTACACTATATTTTGCTCTTAATTCAAATAAAGTATAGTTTAACCTATCCTACTTACATATCTAACCCAATCACATCCTATCCAAAATAAACCTATCCTCAATACCAGCTATACATTTCTACATCATACACCAAATTTGCTCATGAATCATACGAAAGGTGCAGTTTTTCACCATTTCTATACATCAAAGACCATGAACATGGCAGAGTTAGGTTATGTACTTAACCTATCCTAAAACATTCCATTCTAACCTGGTAACCTTCTATATCTGGATCAGGATTCAATGTTACACTATATTCTAAGGATAGTTTACTTTTGTCCAGCCTAACCTATACTAATTTTTTTTCTGCCTGTGTAAGGTGTGACAGTCAAGGTTTGGCTGTTGCGCCATCAAACCATAACAGAAAAGGGTTGAGCAAAAGCATCCAGTGTAAACAATAACATTTAAAAGAGGTGAACCATAACTATTACAGTTAGGTAAGTGCAGTTGAGTAAGTACATTTGCGTAAGTTACACAATTTGTTTTGTTTTCTTGTGTAAGTTAGGTGACAATAACAATCGAAATGGTTGAACAATAGTACCTTTGGAAGAAGCTGAACAATAATGTTCATTCATAGCATAAACACCTCACAGGATTTGTACCCAGAAAAAGGGTGACGACAGATCGGCTATCTGTCCAGGTAGCTGATCAGGCGTCAATTACAGTCCCTTACCTTAACCAACTTTTCCTTTAAGTGTCCATAGTTGGAAGTACAGTGGCATGAGGCCTTGGCACTCAACATCTTCCTAACTACTCACCCTCGATAGAACTATCACTGCTTCCTCTCGCCACAGAAAACTTCTGCAACTATGTGTTTTGTTAACATTTTCTAAGCCACCTTTTTTCCTTTGCAACTATAAGCTTAAATAGAGCATGTGCTCTATATATTAAACTGAATTTGGTTGGCAGGTCGTGTGGTGAACGTTGCCAGCATGTACGGCAGGATGGGCAACACTATGAGGGCTCCCTACGTCCTCTCCAAGTACGCAGTTGAGGGATTCACTGACTGCCTGAGGTTAGTACTATTCATTGTTCAAACCTTAACATCTTTAACGTTGATAAAATTATCATACTGCCCGTAATATAATACTTATTAAGAGTAACCTGAATAAGGAAAGAATATAATTTATGTAATTTACTGTAAAGTAAGACGATCTGGGGTTTTCACAAACAGTAAACGACCTGACTTTCATGTGAAGCAACGTAAATATTAAATATTAAAAGGAAAAATTTCAACTAAAGTGTTTACACAAATACTAGAGGGCTACTCTCTTTCTACTGACTGGTATAATGTGTCAGTATTAGGGGGCTACTCTCTTTCTTTTGACTCGTATAATGTGTCAATATTAGGGGCTACTCTCAGTCTACTGACTGGTATAATGTATCAATACTAGGGGCTACTCTCTCTTTCTATTGACTGGTATAATGTGTCAATATTAGGGGCTACTCTCTCTCTCTATTGACTGGTATAATGTGTCCATACTAGGGGCTACTCTCTTTCTACTGACTGGTATATTGTGTGAATACTAGGAGCCACTTTCTTTCTACAGACTCATATAATGTGTCAATATCAGAAGCATTCAACGTCACTCAAAGAAGTTCTGCCCGCTGTGAGAGAAGAGACGGAACGGTGTTAGAGAGAACAGATGGAAAGGTATTAGAACAGATGGAAGGGTGTTAGAGAGAACAGATGGAGGGGGTGTTAGAGAGAACAGATGGAGGGGTGTTAGAGAGAACAGATGGAGGGGGTGTTAGAGAGAACAGATGGAAGGGGTGTTAGAGAGAACAGATGGAGGGGGTGTTAGAGATAACAGATAGAGGGGGTGTTAGAGAGAACAGATGAAAGGGTGTTAGAGAGAACAGATGGAAGGGTGTTAGAGAGAACAGATGGAATGGTGCTAGAGAGAACAGATGGGAGGGTATTTGAGAGAACAAATGGGAGGGAACGAAAATATGAGAACAGGAAGGAGGAAGAGAAGAAGGCAGAGAGGGAGGAAGAATGGGAAGAAATGGAGGGAGAATCGGAGAATGAAAAGGGGGGGGGGCAGACAGGGAGAACCAGACGCACACAGACCTGGGCACTGCCGTGTGTCCCAATATTATATATATATATATATATATATATATATAGAGAGAGAGAGAGAGAGAGAGAGAGAGAGAGAGAGAGAGAGAGAGAGAGAGAGAGAGAGAGAGAGAGAGAGAGAGAGAGAGAGAGAGAGAGAGAGAGAGAGAGAGAGATATTAGATATATAAAAGAGAGAGAATGTCTGTCTGTATAGGAAGTAAGTCTCATGGGCCTACCCTCATGGAGCCTTGCATGGGGACTCGTCATTTTTGGAGAGTCTCATCAAGTGGTGATGGTCGGCCCCTTTGCCCCCGCCCCTTCACCAAGTTTTTGGGTTGAAATGTGCAACCAAACTTCCATAGAGTATAGCATACGTTTAACTATTAGTGAATTCACGTATTGACATTCAAAACTTATGGTCACGTGACAGATGTGCGTTCTGGACACAACCTTTTGACTACAAGTGTTGTAAATAATGGGAAGTGAAAGTGGTTACGGTGATGGGGAGAGGCTGCGTGGGAGGAGACACACTGGGTGGGGGTAAGTGGAGATGGGTGTTGTGTGATGTTTGTAGAGAGGAAGATTGTTATGAGAGAGGTGAGGCGAGATGGGGAAGGTGTGTGAAGAGGAGATAGGGAGAGTGTGTGAGATAGTGGTGAGGAAGATGTATGAAAAGGAGATGGGGGACACCAACACACACCCTTCTAGTACTTAAACATGAGAATGTGTCTGTCTGTTTGACGGTGGTTGGAACTTGGTTGGTGGGTTGGACTTGCAGTTAACCTTATGCAATTATTCATAGTGATTTGTAGCTGTATGGAGAGTGTCATAGGATGTCCGAATCGAACCCATGTTCCTAATTAGGCAGAATTGGCAATGACTCCTAGAAGCCTGTAAGGATGGTTTAAATTTCCAGGGAGTTTTCAAAACATTTTTACCTATTAATCAACCACAACATTGTTACTACGATACATCAAAGTAACAATGATAAACATAAGCTTGTGGTTGCGTTGTGAGTCACTGCGTGGGTATATTGTATTATGAGAGAGAGAAAACGGGAATGAGAGAGGAAGAGAGAGTGAGGCAGAGTCATAGACAGAGACCCGGGAACTGCCGCGTACTTCATCTAATATAACATAATAAATGGCGTTGGTATGAGACAACAACATACAAGCACATGCTCATACACAAGTCTCTCCCAGGTGAAGTATATGTTTTCACTGTAGTGAGTATTCTCTCCTTCCCAGGCAGGAGATGAAGGCCTGGGATGTTAAGGTGTGTCTCATCGAACCCGGCAACTATGTAGCAGGTGAGTGTACCTGTGTACATGGCTCCCGTGTGTACCTGGCTCCCATGTGTACCTAGCACCCGTGTGTGCCTGGCTCCCGTGTGTACCTGGCTCCCATGTGTACCTAGCACCCGTGTGTGCCTGGCTCCCGTGTGTACCTGGCTCCCATGTGTACATGGCTCCCGTGTGTACCTGGCTCCCATGTGTACCTAGCACCCGTGTGTGCCTGGCTCCCGTGTGTACCTGGCTCCCATGTGTACCTAGCACCCGTGTGTGCCTGGCTCCCGTGTGTACCTGGCTCCCATGTGTTCCTAGCACCCGTGTGTGCCTGGCTCCCGTGTGTACCTGGCTCCCATGTGTACCTAGCACCCGTGTGTGCCTGGCTCCCGTGTGTACCTGGCTCCCATGTGTACCTAGCACCCGTGTGTGCCTGGCTCCCGTGTGTGCCTGGCTCCCGTGTGTACCTGGCTCCCATGTGTACATGGCTCCCGTGTGTACCTGGCTCCCATGTGTACCTAGCACCCGTGTGTGCCTGGCTCCCGTGTGTACCTGGCTCCCGTGTGTACCTGGCTCCCGTGTGTACCTGGCTCCCGTGTGTACCTGGCTCCCGTGTGTACCTGGCTCCCGTGTGCACCTGGCTCCCGTGTGTACCTGGCTCCCGTGTGTGCATGGCTCCCGTGTGTACCTGGCTCCCGTGTGTACCTGGCTCCCGTGTGTACCTGGCTCCCGTGTGTACCTGGCTCCCGTGTGTACCTGGCTCCCGTGTGTGCCTGGCTCCCGTGTGTACCTGGCTCCTATGTGTACCTGGCTCCCGTGTGTGCCTGGTTCCCGTGTGTGCCTGGCTCCCGTGTGTGCCTGGCTCCCGTGTGTACATGGCTCCCGTGTGTGCCTGGCTCCCGTGTGTACCTGGCTCCCGTGTGTGCCTGGCTCCCGTGTGTGCCTGGCTCCCGTGTGTACCTGGTTCCCGTGTGTACCTGGCACCCGTGTGTGCCTGGCTCCCGTGTGTACATGGCTCCCGTGTGTACCTGGCTCCCGTGTGTACATGGCTCCCGTGTGTACATGGCTCCCGTGTGTACCTGGCTCCCGTGTGTACATGGCTCCCGTGTGTACATGGCTCCCGTGTGTACATGGCTCCCGTGTGTACCTGGCACCCGTGTGTGCCTGGCTCCCGTGTGTACATGGCTCCCGTGTGTACCTGGCTCCCATGTGTACCTAGCACCCGTGTGTGCCTGGCTCCCATGTGTACCTGGCTCCCATGTGTAGATGGCTCCCGTGTGTACCTGGCTCCCACGTGTACCTGGCACCCGTGTGTAGCTGGTTCCCGTGTGTACCTGGTTCCCGTGTGTACCTGGCTCCCGTGTGTACCTGGCTCCAGTGTGTACCTGGCTACAGTGTGTACCTAGCTCCCGTGTGTACCTGGCTCCCGTGTGTACCTGGCTCCCGTGTGTACCTGGCTCCCGTGTGTAGCTGGTTCCCGTGTGTACCTGGTTCCCGTGTGTACCTAGTTCCCGTGTGTACCTGGCTCCCGTGTGTACCTGGCTCCAGTGTGTACCTGGCTACAGTGTGTACCTAGCTCCCGTGTGTACCTGGCTCCCGTGTGTACCTGGCTCCCGTATGTACCTGGCTCACGTATTTATCTGGCTCCCGTGTGTGCCTGGCTCCCGTGTGTCCCTGGCTCCCGTGTGTGCCTGGCTCACGTATGTATCTGGCTCCAGTATGTACCTGGTACCCGTGTGTACCTGGTTCCCATATTTACCTGACTCGATCCCGTGTGTTACCTGGCTCCCGTGTGTTACCTGGCTCCCGTGTGTACCTGGCTCCCGTGTGTACCTGGCTCCCGTGTGTACCTGGCTTCCGTGTGTACCTGGCTCCAGTGTGTTACCTAGCTCCCGTGTGTACCTGGCTCCCGTGGGTACCTGGCACCCGTTTGTACCTGGCTCCAGTGTGTACCTGGTTCCCGTGGGTACCTGGCACCCGTTTGTACCTGGCTCCAGTGTGTACCTGGCTCCCGTGGGTACCTGGCACCCGTTTGTACCTGGCTCCAGTGTGTACCTGGCACCCGTTTGTACCTGGCTCCAGTGTGTACCTGGCACCCGTTTGTACCTGGCTCCAGTGTGTACCTGGCTCCAGTGTGTACCTGGCACCCGTTTGTACCTGGATCCAGTGTGTACCTGGCTCCCGTGGGTACCTGGCACCCGTTTGTACCTGGCTCCAGTGTGTACCTGTCACCCGTTTGTACCTGGCTCCCGTGTGTACCTGGTTCCAGTGTGTACCTGGCTCCAGTGTGTACCTGGCACCCGTTTGTACCTGGCTCCAGTGTGTACCTGGCTCCCGTGGGTACCTGGCTCCCGTGTGTACCTGGCTCCAGTGTGTACCTGGCACCCGTTTGTACCTGGCTCCCGTGTGTACCTGGCTCCAGTGTGTACCTGGCACCCGTTTGTACCTGGCTCCAGTGTGTACCTGGCACCCGTTTGTACCTGGCTCCCGTGTGTACCTGGCACCCGTTTGTACCTGATTCCAGTATGTACCTGGCTCCCGTGGGTACCTGGCACCCGTTTGTACCTGACTCCAGTGTGTACCTGGCTCCCGTGTGTACCTGGCTCCCGTTTGTACCTGGCTCCAGTGTGTACCTGGCTCCCGTGTGTACCTGGCACCCGTTTGTACCTGACTCCAGTGTGTACCTGGCGCCCGTGTGTACCTGGCCCCCGTGGGTACCTGGCACCCGTTTGTACCTGGCTCCAGTGTGTACCTGGCTCCCGTGTGTACCTGGCACCCGTTTGTACCTGACTCCAGTGTGTACCTGGCTCCCGTGTGTACCTGGCTCCCGTGGGTACCTGGCACCCGTTTGTACCTGGCTCCAGTGTGTACCTGGCTCCCGTGTGTACCTGGCACCCGTTTGTACCTGACTCCAGTGTGTACCTGGCTCCCGTGTGTACCTGGCTCCCGTGTGTACCTGGCTCCCGTGGGTACCTGGCACCCGTTTGTACCTGGCTCCAGTGTGTACCTGGCTCCCGTGTGTACCTGGCTCCCGTGGGTACCTGGCACCCGTTTGTACCTGGCTCCCGTGGGTACCTGGCACCCGTTTGTACCTGGCTCCCGTGGGTACCTGCCTCCCGTGTGTACCTGGCTGCCGTGGGTACCTGGCTCCCGTGTGTACCTGGCTGCCGTGGGTACCTGGCTACAGTGTGTACCTGGCTCCCGTGGGTACCTGGCACCCGTTTGTACCTGGCTCCCGTGGGTACCTGGCACCCGTTTGTACCTGGCTCCCGTGGGTACCTGCCTCCCGTGTGTACCTGGCTGCCGTGGCTACCTGGCACCCATTTGTACCTGACTCCCGTGTGTTACCTGGCTTCCGTGTGTACCTGGCTGTACCTGCCTCCCGTGTGTACCTGGCTCCCGTGTGTACCTGGCTCCCGTGTGTACCTGGCTGCCGTGGGTACCTGGCTCCCATGTGTACCTGGCTGCCGTGGGGACCTGGCTCCAGTGTGTACCTGGCTGCCGTGGGTACCTGGCTCCCGTGTGCACCTGGCTGCCGTGGGTACCTGACTCCAGTGTGTACCTGGCTGCCGTGGGTACCTGGCACCCGTTTGTACCTGGCTTCCGTGTGTTACCTGGCTTCCGTGTGTACCTGGCTGTACCTGGCAGCCGTGTGTACCTGGCTGCCGGGTGTACCAGGTTCCAGTGTGTACCTGGCTCCTGTGTGTTACCTGGCTCCCGTGTGTACCTGGCTCTCATGTGTACCTGGCTCCCGTGTGTACATGGCTCTTGTGTGTATACCTGGCTCCCGAGTGTACCTGGTTCTCATGTGTACCTGACTCCCGTGTGTTCATGGCTCTTGTGTGTACCTGGCTCCCGTTTGTTACCTGGCTCCCGTGTGTACCTAGCTCCCGTGTGTACCTGGCTCCCGTGTGTACCTAGCTCCCGTGTGTACCTGGCTCCCGCGTGTACCTGTCTCACGTATTTACCTTGCTCCCGTGTGTACCTGGCTCCCATGTGTACCTGGCTCCCGTGTGCACCTAGTTTCAGTGTGTACCTGGCTCCCATGTGTACCTGGCTCCCATGTGTACCTGGCTCCGGTATGTACCTGGCTCCCGTATGTACCTGGCTCCCGTATGTACCTGGTTCCCGTATGTACCTGGCTCCCGTATGTACCTGGCTCCCGTATGTACCTGGCTCACGTGTGTACCTGGCTCACGTGTGTACCTGGCTCACGTGTGTACCTGGCTCCCATGTGTACCTGGCTCCCGTGTGCACCTGGCTCCCGTATGTACCTGGCTCCGATATGTACCTGGCTCCTGTGTGTACCTGGCTCCAGTATGTACCTAGCTCCCGTGGGTACCTGGCTCCCGTATGTACCTGGCTCCCATGTGTACCTGGCTCCCGTGTGCACCTAGTTTCAGTGTGTACCTGGCTCCCATGTGTACCTGGCTCCCATGTGTACCTGGCTCCGGTATGTACCTGGCTCCCGTATGTACCTGGCTCCCGTATGTACCTGGTTCCCGTATGTACCTGGCTCCCGTATGTACCTGGCTCCCGTATGTACCTGGCTCCCATGTGTACCTGGCTCCGGTATGTACCTGGCTCCCGTATGTACCTGGCTCCCGTATGTACCTGGTTCCCGTATGTACCTGGCTCCCGTATGTACCTGGCTCCCGTATGTACCTGGCTCACGTGTGTACCTGGCTCACGTGTGTACCTGGCTCACGTGTGTACCTGGCTCCCATGTGTACCTGGCTCCCGTGTGCACCTGGCTCCCGTATGTACCTGGCTCCGATATGTACCTGGCTCCTGTGTGTACCTGGCTCCAGTATGTACCTAGCTCCCGTGGGTACCTGGCTCCCGTATGTACCTGGCTCCCATGTGTACCTGGCTCCCGTAAGTACCTAGCTCCCTATGTACCTGGCTCCGATATGTACCTGGCTCCTGTGTGTACCTGGCTCCAGTATGTACCTAGCTCCCGTGTGTACCTGGCTCCCGTGTGTACCTAGCTCCGCTGTGTACCTGGCTCCCGTGTGTACCTGGCTCCCGTATGTACCTGGCTCCCGTATGTACCTGGCTCC